>NC_056725.1:753483014-753643014 GCF_019279795.1 Protopterus annectens | reverse complement strand
TTCATTTCTCAAAGAAAAGTTCCATGAGCACCTTAGAATGGGTTTTTTTACCTAAATCAATCCTTTTATCTTCAGGATGAAGAAAGTCTTGTAAAAATGTATTAAACCACTTAGGCATGAATATCCTACTGTCAGTAATCCTTTAATCATTAGCATTAGCTATTTGTCACTTTTTCACTGATTTCTGTTTAAGCAGCTTATGTTGTTTATTTTTTTAACAACTACTGCCAGCTCACGGAAATGCTTTCAGGATTTCTACAGGGAATAATAAAATGCTGATAAGGCAGGGAAATGTATTAGAAAATTGGAATAGTACATCAGAATGTTCTCTTGGGTACCAAATGTTAAGAGCAGGAACCTGTGTGAGCAAATGGAAGGAGTCCTGCTATAAAAGTAATTGTTTTGTCTCTTTTCATTTAATTGCAGTCATAGAATATAAAGCTAGGAAAATTCATGAAACTGGTATAGGTAACAGGGATTAAGTCATTGCATTGCAATCATTATCACATTTTTAAAAATATTTCATAGTACCACCAGCAGCAGAAGGGCAAGGGTGACCAATAGTGATTAAATAAGGGAATGCTGAATATTTATGTGAGTGCATGCATGTGCGTGCCTGTGCATATGAGCACACGTCTGTGTGTGTGTGAGTGTATGCGAGTGTGTGTGTGTGTGTGTGTGTGTGTTTGTGTGTATGTGTGCGTTGTGTGTGCATGTACTCAAATGAACACACACATATATACGCATGTATATATTTTGCTTATCTCATAAGTGCTTCATATCAGTTTATCACCTTGCACAAAATAAGAATACAGTAATTTGCTGTGTATTTTGAGTTTGAATCTGTGAGATCTCCCTATTTGGAACAAGTATTACTTCACTGCACACCAGCATTTTATAGTGTTGATGTCAGTGGGACATGGATTAAAGAGCAGACTATATAACCAACACTAAAACACTAGTAGTGGCAAAAAGTATTATTGCATGCAAGAGAGGAAAGCACATTATATTCAACAAGCTTTATTTTTAGCAGAGTTGCAACCAGCCATTTAAATAGTTGTGAAAACAGAGCAACAAACACTATTCACATCTGGTTCATGTTTATCAGACCTGCTGACTAAATTCCCAGGTTCAGCCAAGTCCCAGGTAAATCATTTTATAAATATGCATGTCATAGATAATAGCTATAAACAGGAACCACAAAACCACATTTGTTTCATGTTAGGACATCTTCAGATGATGCCTGGCTGCATTTTTGCTCTGCAGCCATCACTATCCACTTTGAAGAATGAAGGGATGCCTAAGGAGCTATTTTGGTTTTAAGCTGCTTGACCACTAGCATTCATCTATATGGATGGGTAGAGATAAGTGCCTGTCTCCTAAAGTTGGTTAGCCCAGATTTATTTAATAGAGTATTCTTTGCCCACTCTGTGCAGATGCTGGTGGTGGGAGTGGAAGTGGTGGTGGTGATAGTGGTGGCAGTGGGTCTGTTGGTGGTGGTGGTGGTAGTGGTTCATAGTGGTGGTGGTGGTGATGATGGTGGTAGTGGTGGTAGTGATGGTGGTGGTGGTGGCAGCAGTTGTACATACATCCATACACACATACAAATATTTTAAGCATGGGCAATAATATCCTTCTAGCTTGCCAATATACCAAAACAATTGTTCCCATAATCAGTGTCCTGGCTGTTCTTAAAAATCTCTAAAACAGCACTTGTTTTAATGTAATTTGGCAGTCGATTCCGTGCATCAGCTGCTCTCTCACAGAACCAATTAGTACACTTCTTATTCCTACAGAATCTTCTACATGGGTTCTCTGATGATTCTCTACTACGTTTTGACAACCACAAACATTCCTAGAGGTAATTATCTCTATATGCCTTATATACCTGAATAAGGACTCCTCTTAACTATCTATATAAAACGGTGTACAAGTTCATAATGACTTACATTTTCACATCCATGGATGCTCTTGGCATATTTCCTCTGTACTCTTTCCAGGTTACTCATGCTTGTTTCCTTATAAGGCTTCCATATTGTTATTCCACATTCAAATTTGGGTCTAATGTAATTAACAAACAATGACTTCATCATTTCTAATTTTCTAGACTTTATATTTTTTATGCGACCTCTAGTTCTATAATTATCATTAACCAATTGTTTGATATGATTAGAAAAACTCAAAGCACCCAGGTGCTTCAATGAATATACAGTTTTAATCACTGTGTGCTGTATTAAATATTCACCTTTCAATTTATGTCTCCCAAATCTCATATGCTTAGTTTTTGATGTATTTATCAGCACATTATTCTCCTGTGGTGAAATATTCAATGTATTCATGTTCTTTTGCAGACATGCCCTGTCTGTAACACATGTAATCAGTTTACTCAATTCCAGGTCACCTGTATGCAAACTGTAGAACACCTGAGATGAAAAAGGTAGGTCTAAAAGATACAATCTAAACAAGTAAGGGCCATGGACAGAGCCCTGTGGGACACCCTGATTGTAACCAAGAATGTTATCTGTCCAATTGCTGTATGGTACTTGCCATGACCTATTTGTAAGTTACACAGCCATCCATCAAATGCTGAAGTTAAACCTATATAAATTACATCATAGCACAATTCATAGCTGTTATTATATTGTTATAGAACATCATGTTACGGGCGGTAATAAATCTATTTTCAACATATGCATGCTGATACATGGTTTCATGTCCCAACCTTTCCAATTCTGAAAATAATATCCAAAATTACCTTCTCCATTATTTTTCCACAACAGAAAATAGTCTTAACAGTCTATATGACTCTGGGTTTGTCCTACTCCCCTTTCCCTTAAAGACAGGTTTAATAAGTGCCTGTCTGAAATCTAGAGGAATCTCCTCATATTTATATGACCTAGTGAATAATAGATATAATGGTAGTGCAAGTTCTTCCTAAAGTGTTCTCAGGTCATTATTACTAATTCCATATCCTCCCTCTGCTTTGTTTGGATCTAGTTTGCATAGTTCTGTTTCAATATAATCTAATTTGATTTCAATGTCTGAGGTTACCTGGATATCACTAGGACAACTTATCCCCCCCCCCCTTTTGTGAAGCCAAACAGTTTTGCATAAGATTTTGGCAAATACATGTATAATCTGTTGTGTCTGAGAATACATTTTAGAATCTAAACAGTTTATCAATTTGTATGTCTTTACTTCTTTCACATCGTATGTATCCGTAAAATGTTTCCCTATTATGCTCTATATCTTTGTGTTCTTCAAGTTTTTCTTGATCTTGCCTCACTCTCTGCTTAATTTGTTTGTCCAGCTTATTTCAGTCTTCAAAGTTGAAGTTAAACCTCTTTTCCATTTCTTATATTTTTTTATTTCTCACCTTAATCAGGTATCCTGTTCTTATGGAAATATATCCCCCTGATAATTTTCTTGGGTGGCGTAAGCCAGGAAACCTTGTTGGCTAGGCTTACTTAGGCGCTTGGGCTGATAGCCTAGTACCTACCTATGAACCTATGAACCTATGATGCTGTATGCCTAGATCCTGATTTTAAGCATTTTTTTTTGCACTCAGACAGTTTCTCTTTCAATGCTTTCCACATTTCTTCTGCAGTTTTCCACTGAATACATCACTCCAGTTAGTTTTACATAGTTACAGTTTTGCTTCTGTATAATGTATAATTGATATGCTGTGCATTGGTTTAGATTTCAGTTTGGTAGATTTATCTAGCAACAAATTAACCTTTATAATCCAATGATCACTGCACATCAGTGGTGGTAAAACTTGACATGAAGTAACAGTACTTTCTTTAGGAACACAAACAATGTCTAGTATGTTGTTACCTGGTACTTTTTTTTTTTTTTAATAATATGAAGCAATTGCTGTTCCTGAACACACATTGTGAATAATTTCCTTACTAATCTTGTTGAATCAATATTACTCTAGTCTGTTTCTGGTAAATTTAAGTCCCCAGCCAGTATTATTCTTCTCTTTTATGTTTCATGTAAGAAATGTATGAATTTCGTCCAGGTCATCAGCACTTGACTTTGGTGGTCTATGCACGCCAACAATTGTTATATGTTCCAGGGATGTCTTTATTGTCACAGTTACACAATCTATAGTTTCGGTGTTATCACTGAACATGTAATAATCACAGTCTCATAACTATCTTTAATCCTACCATAAAACCTCCTCCTGACTTTTGTTCGAATGTCTGTTACAGTAAAAGCATGCATATCCTGACAGGACTGGTTTCTAGTCATTGTTCTTTAACCATGTTTCACAGACAATAACAACATCAGTCTTGTGAGAACATAGCAGATTTTCCAATAAAAAATATTATTAACGTTTCTATCATTAACAACCATCAGAGATGCATCAAATGTTGCTGTCTGTGAACTGTTAAATTTTTCACATGGCAAAAATCCTGCCTTGTGTTTGTTAAAATATCTGCTGCAAAAAATCTCTTTCTTGATCTTGACAAATCCACACCATCCTGTCTGAACACGTGTGCCTAAAATTAGGCTTGGGCGCTCTACACGTTTCCATTTTTTAAAATGGGACATTTTTTCATGCAGGTACTTACCCCAAAAATCTTTTCATTCACAGTGAAATGATTATCCTTTCTATATGTGATTTGACAAAAATAAGTCCTAACACCACTACAAGCTTTACTATCTAAGAGGGCTGTAAGTTCCTTACTAATAGTAAGAGAGTCCTTGCTGATAGATCATTTGTACTGACACAAATAAAAACAGATCCATACTTCCTTACATTAAGGCATTCTAAGGCCTGTCTTACATCCTCTAGTTTTGCTCCTGGCAAACATAAAACTATTCAATGCTCATTATCTTCTCTGCAAATGTAAGTATCAGTTCCTCTAATAACTGAATCTCCAGTTACACAAATATCTATTCTAACTAGATCTAAAGAATCTTCAACTTCCAATTCAGTAATAACTGTTTTAGCAATTGTTACAAAGGAATGATCTTCATCACTGTTAGCCTTAATTTTTAACACCTTTATTGAATTATTACTTGTGGCACATAGGCACATTTACATTTATACAGAAGTAATCAAACTGTATTAACAAACATTATATTTCACATATATTGCTATTTATCATATAACCTAAGCAACATTACATAAATTATTCAATTCCTGCCCCTTTCTTTAAACAAGAAACATCTTTATTAAACCATCACTTATGACATAAGCAATCATACATTTGTATAAATGAAAAGAAAACATACCAACGCAATCTTAGTTGCAAGCATTTTGAAATGGGGGGGGGGGTGCTCATGAAAAAAGGACAGACCGGGATTTTGGATGCAGGCCTTTAAAGAAAATAACAGTAATCATACAGAATATTATATGCATAAAGTAGCAGAAAATATTTTAAGACCTAAACCAACATGGGAATGGAGAAAGGAGATTCTGCAGATAGAGATGACTGCAATTAGAGATATAGACAATAGGCAAGAGGAGGCTGGAATTTATTGAAGAAAATTGGAAAAGGAACCAAGGTATTGGAAGCAAATAACAAGAGAGGGAAAGGTAATAGCATGGGAAGAGGCCAAGAATTTATTTGGACTGCAGGTTAGAGATTGCCTTCCCTATCAAGGATTGATATTATTATAGGCAAAGGGAAAGAAATAGGGTGGGGGTCCTAAACAAAAGACAAGCACAGATAGAGTTTTTGGTAGACTCTACAACAGAAACTGCCATTAAAAAAGGAATCACTGTTAGTCTTATTAATCCCACTGTTTTCACTGTGTATCACATTTCCAAGCATATAACTCTCATCCAACTTTATTTTATACCTCCACAGCTTGAGCTATGTTATGTTGTCAGTGTTTGTATTTCTCTTCTATTTTCTGACATTAATGTTCTTCAGTCCTTCCATATTCAGTGTTGACTTCTTCCTTTTCACCTGCTCCTTGCCTCTTTTTCCTACTCTCTCTTTTGGAAAAATGCCCTTTTCTGTAGACTAAAGGTTCTCTGATCAAATCTGAACAAATCAGTGTCCTTTTTAAGTATGTACTCTCTTTACTTTGCAGACATTTATCCGTTTCCCTTTCTTCCTTATTTGTTGTGAACTTCTTCCTTTCTTTCTTTTTTATTTCCTTTTAAACACTGAATCCTCAGATTGCTGAATACTTTGATCTAGAATTCCAAAGTTGTCAGGGGCATTATCTTGTTTCATTAGGCTACAATATATCTACACTCATCCATTTCTGACTGCTGTTTTGAAAACTCACATAGAACACTCTCTCGACTTTACATTGTACAATTTTATTAACTCTCATATTTATAGCTTAGCTTACGTCCTACCAGAATGACTTTAACTATACTACACAGTTCCAAACTTCCCCTTTCTCTTCCCCCTTACAGCCCAAACCTAGTATATTCATGATATCCCCAACAATCTATAATTCCTCACATATCAATCTTGCCACACATCTGGTACTCCCTCATCAATCTCCTTCACAAGTATCCATAAAATATGACAACTTGTAATCCAAATAGCTAAAATCTATCCTTCACATAGTCTCCCAATTTATTCTTAGTGATGATATACATCCACACTTTGGCCATAAAACGTATCCAAACAAACCCATAGTCCAACAACATAACCCACTTAACCTCCCTAGGATTGAAACTGACCTACTAATACTAAATATAAACTTAATTTAGACACCACCCTTTCTCTATACACTCCAGACATAGTCCTAATCACTGAAACCTGTCTGAAAAATGAGATCAGAAGCAACAAAATAGTGCCCCCAGGTTACAAAATAATAACACAAGATAGAAAATCCAAAAGAGGTGGGGGCATAGCTTTTCTATTCAAAACAGCCTCACCCTGGAAATTATTAACCATACCACACCAGTCTTTCAAAACACAGAGACCCTCTTCACCAGACTTAAAATCAACTCAAAGAAGTATTT
The DNA here is from genome assembly GCF_019279795.1 of Protopterus annectens. NCBI lineage: Eukaryota > Metazoa > Chordata > Ceratodontiformes > Protopteridae > Protopterus > Protopterus annectens. The sequence goes on along the minus strand of NC_056725.1, from coordinate 753,636,068 downwards.
AAATATTATTGGAACCTATAGTCCAGCCTGTAATAATATTAATACATTATAATCCACCATACACTGGACAGCTAAAACCCTTCCCCAGGAAACAATAATAATGGGAAACTTCAATACCGATTGGACTTCCTGTGACTCATTAAATCCCACTAGTCACATCTACCTCCACGGCTTCACTCAAATAACTCAAAATACAACTAGAGTAGGTAAAGCATCAAAAACGGAGTTCATTCTTGACTGGATTCTTACTAACCAGCCTTCACTATCACAACACTCTGGCTGCCACCCAGATAGTCTTAGTGACCATCTCCCTACCTTCATTCTCCGACACTATGTCAATCCAATAAAAAGGTACCTCTTTCCAACAAATACGAAATAAAAAAAAAATAAATCCTCAAGAATTTGTTTCCACACTCAAATTCTGCAATTGGAAACCTTTTACATTTCTCCTCCTAGACACAGCAGTAGAGTATTTAAACTCTGCCTTCCTCAACATCTTAAACAAGCTTGCTCGCAGTAGAACAATAACAATAAAGTCCAATCATGACCCATTGGCTTACCAAAGAAACAAGATAGCTCTTAAAATACAGAGATAAGACCTAGCTACAACAAAACTGTAGCAAATTGACAAAAATACCTCCAGCTAAGAAAAAAAATCTAAAAAATAAATCAGATTAGACAAATAAAACTCACTATACTAATATAAAATCCAAACATAATAATAATCCATAAAAGTTCTGGTCTGCCATCAATACACTTTTGCAACCAGGACAAATCAGCACCCCCCTTCCACCAGCAACTCTATTGATGACATTGCCACCCAGTTTAACAAATATTTTATCGAATCTATACAAACTCTCACTAACAACAACTGCCCATCACCTCCTCCTAACCTTTCATCCCTAATACCAAATAACAATTACTTCTCATTACAGTCAGTCCCAACAAGTACAACATACCAATATCTCAAGAAACTCAAACCTACAACCCTTGCCGCAGATAAACTAGCCTCTGAATCCCTCAAAACTGCATTTGAATCCATCTCATATCCAGTCTCTATACTAATCAGGTGTGCCATCTTAGAATACTATGTACCATTCCATTGGAAAATATCCCATATAATACCATTACGTAAAGGTGGAAACTTTACACAACTAGCAAACTACCAACCTATGGTCATATTATCCCATTATATAAAATTCTGGAAAAATGCATGCATTCACAAATCCTAATCCATCTCTTAACTAACAAGCTTCTGGCTAACAAACCACATGGGCTTGTCACAGCACTATCATAGCCCTTATCAGCTTCACCAACACTGTTAATTATTTCCAGAATAAAGGCAAACTTGTTTCTTCTATCTTTCTAGAACAGTCAAAGGATTCTGACACTGTTTCTCATAATAGACTCTTAACTGTACTTTCTGAACTTAATATAAGCTACTCCACAATTGCATGGTTCCAGAACTATTTATCTGGTCGAAAACGGGCAGTAAAATGGCAAAACAACCTATCTCCTCTTCTGTCAGTCACTCTAGGTGTCCTGCAAGGATCTAACCTTGGTCCTCTTCACTTTACCATACTTACAAACAGCCTTCACACTGCCACCCTACATGCCACCTTGGTTCTATGCAGATGATTCAACCCTCATCTGTTCTGCCTCTACACTCCAAGAAATTCAAATAATAACACAAGAATCCTTTACTGCAGTTGAATCTTGGCTAGCCGATCCACAGCTCATACTCAGCCCTAACAAAACTAAACTGATGTTATTTTATCCTCCAAAAGCCATAGAGCCAACCCCTCCATTCAAAATAACATCAAGCAACAATACTACCAATACACCAGACCCCCAAACCAAACTTCTGGGTGTCCTCATAGATCACAACATAAAAGTCGACCTACACATTGCCCAAACAATAAAAAATTCACAAAAACTTGGAACCCTACACAGATGTAAAAACTACCTAACCACTAACACCAAGGCCACCATTGCAAGAACCTACCTTGTCTTCACCCTTCTTTATGCATCCCAAATATTCACTAACACAAATCAGACTTAATGAAACTAAACACCTGCCACAACAAAACAGCAACATTTGCAACTTATTCAGCTTACAGATCTCATCATTGTCAGGCTCTAAAAAAAACTAGCCTGGTAAGAATTACCTAGTTTGCTGTCCCTTAATCAACTTTCAATGGCCCAACAAATACTTTACCACCCAGAAAAAACTCCAGCTCTACAAGAACTATTAACTCTATACTCAAACAATCGTTCACTAAGATCCAGTAACAAACCAACATCAAATTAACATAACCCGAAGTAAGAACACTTTTGGAGACTTGCTTTACTCCAACTACATTGCAAAAATGTGGAATATCTTGCTTCTGAATATAAGATCAACAGCTAACAAAGCTAACTCTAAAAACTTCTCATATCTGATTTAACTAGTTCTTGGTTATGTGACTGTTTAGCCCCCACATTTTACATAATAAGAATTGTTACTTACTGATTTTTGAATACAAATACTTAAATACCTAAATATGGAAATTTATAGGTTCATAGGTAGGTACAAGGCTATCGGCCCTGGGGCCTATATAAACCTAGCCAAAAAGGTTCCTTGGCTTTCACCACCCAAGAAAATTATTTTCCTGTGCCTCTGTCAGCAGTCAAGAGGTGACTCTCCCTCCTTAGGGTCACAATGTAGTTTTTCTGTATGTATTTTTCTTCTCACTGAGCACCTATTCTCTGCTAAGCTCCGTATACTACAGTTACATGTACCTCACCTGTTCCAACTCTGATTCATCAACCTTGAAATGGATTCTCTGTTAATGGAAGGAATCAACATGTTTTGTAATGCGATGAGTGCTCTGTCTTATTCAAACTATAATTACTATTATTCTTGTGAGACTATTGTTGTTAGTATTGCAGTAATTGTTGCTTTGTTCCTATATTGATATTATAATGTGTGCTTGTATTTTATAATTTTATAATGTTCATATTGAAGCTTTTCACCCTGGGCCTCCACTGAAAAAGGGCAGCTTGTCCAGTCGGACTTTCCCAGTAAACAAATGTAAAATAAATAAATAAATGAAATAAATAGGGACTGAGTGATCTTTACTGACAGCAGACACTCCCTTTTCTAAATGTGTTCTATTTGCTCTCTGCCTAACATTATCTCACCAGTTCTCCAAGCTGTGCCAATTGCACAAGTGCAATCATCATCAGTAAGTCTAGACTTACTAATAACAATGGTAAGCAAATCATCCAACTTTTGACACAACTCACCAGTTATCAGGTGTTAGCTTTAAATATGCGATACACCTTTTACACAGTACAAAATATTTGTGCTATGGCAAATCATTAATAGCATACTCATTTAAAGAATCCATATTCAGCTTCAAATGAATAAACAATTATAAAAGAAAAGAAAAGAATAATCAAAACCAGTTGTCACAGAATTTAAAGAGAATTTAAATCAACTTCTGTGAGAAAAATCACACAAACAATACACAAATAAATACCAAAGTAAGTCCAGTAAAGTTGTTGCTCAGACTGTACAGGTTCTGAAAGTCAGACAAAAGCTGGAATTTGCACCTCTTTTTAACAGTAAAGATCAATAAATCACAAACCAAGACAAGATTGTTTAGATAAGGTTTGAATTGTCCTCTGTGCAGTCTGCGAGAAATTAGAGTTGACTAGGTCCCTTAGGATTTCTAGAGTTAACCTGCCTAAAACCTATCCCTTCCTGACAACAAACAGTGAAAACTAAAGGCAAAACAAGATATAAATCAAAGTAAATCTTCTTGTCTACAAGATACCCCTTCCTTCCCCCAAACAGTGAAAAACATTGGTAAAAAATAAAATATAAATTCAAATACAACTCCTTTTCCCAGGCAACTCCAAAGACAAGATTGTTTATATAGATTCTGGATTCGTAGTGGTGGCAGTGATGGTGGTACTGGTGGTGATGGAAATGGTAGGGGATTAAAGTAAAGCTGGATGTATTAATTCTGTTGAGTAATATCTGATACTGACTGTCTTTAGCTGGAGATTTTGGCAGGATATTTGCTCTTGTCTGATTTTTAAGGGGAGGAGGAGGGGGAGAATTAATGGATAAATCATTTCCAGAAAATGTCTTTCTAATATTCATAAAGTCATGCCACGTTTTCTAAGGGTTCCTGTGCAGAACCTGAGTACTACAAAATGTAAGACACCACACTTCTAAAGAATGTTTGAAGAGTGTTTTGTGTGTTTGAAACTACTCACTGAGCCAAACCTCAGAGGGGTTCATACCATTTACTTTTACACATTATAGAAATAAATAATCATGTTAGCACCACTACGAGATATATGAGTACCTGATTATGCATAAAATGTGCTGGTTATTAGTTACCCAGTATAGCTGGTTCTGAATGACCAGGTCCTACTGGTAAGCAGTTACAGTTACTCTGCACAAGCTGCATTTAAAGCATTTTTATATTTACAATTTCTGTTACATGATAATCTATACGGGTATTACCCACCTTTCCCAACATGATATAGTCTGACCAAGCCATGACAAAAACATTGGCATAATGTGTCCCCACCTCTTCAGTGGTAATTTCATTTTCCTGTATGACCTTTTCCCTCACTTACTGCTAGAGTCCTACCACTTCTATGGCTTGTATCTGTGAAATGTATAAAAATGTCCATATGAACCAAAGGGAATAATTTAATTATCTTTATAGCTGATCTACCAGTAATCTTGTACAGATTAGTAATGCAATAATAAATGGTTATACCACTAGTTTTAGCATCTGCTTGAAATGAAACGGCCCTACTTTTTGATCAGAATGTTGGTAAAGCGTACTGATAGTTGTAGTTTGAGCAGATTGTAGCCCAAAGACGGCAAATGCAAAAAAAAAAATTGTAAGCTAACAAAGGTCAGAGTTGCTATCCTTATGTCCATTAATTCTGAAGGAAATGTCATGATTATTTGATGTGTACAGTAAATTATAAGAGTTTTAATCACTTTTGCTTTGACTAGTGTCGGTATACATACATAAATCTGCTAGATACACTAGCAAGAGTACAGCACCAAGAAAATAACACTAAATAAAAACTGAAACAGGAAATAGGGCTAGAATGGAGAAATTCCAATTTGCTAGAGCAGTTCAATAAAATCCTGATGGAACCACTGGCTGCAGTTTAATAAACTGATGGAGATTCATCAAATGCTTGAGAGAGTAATGTTGGGTTGTGCAGTCAAACAGAAGCAAGCAAAAACTGGACAAAATCTCAAGAAAAGATTAAAAGATCTTTGATACTTGGACTTCCAAGATCCATGAAGGATGAGGAGCAGGTTGAATAGTGCTCTCCCAGTGTGAAAACCGAGAAATTGTTAGAAAAGCCATTAGAAATTATTGGTGTGGATAAAATTCAGTTATCGGCTAGTGAGTACATTTCCTCAATGCCAGCAAAAGAGAACTTTGGCGAAATTAAGCAAAACTCAACAAGGAAACAAAATGAAGAAGAAAAGCTCTAGCTGGGAAGAACCTCACTGCCACAGTTTTGATTTCAGTTTTAGTACAGGAGATGGATTTCAGTTATTCAGAGGAAAAACTAAATTAAATGTACTCAGAAGTATTTGAAATAAGCAAAAGTTTGAAGGAATATATAAAGTCAAATGATTACAGGTTGGAAAAATAGAAAAAATATCAAGTAGTAAGTCATATGAGTTGATGAAACTCCAGACATCAGACAGTGAAATGAATGTAAACCCAAATCTTCTGAATAAGATCTGTTAAAAAAATATACAGCCAGACCGATGATTTTTTTGCTATGCCAGAGATATTGGAAGGAATAGACTGCATTAACTTTATGAAAGTACAAATAAGTACCATAAATGTAGATGTTCGAGTGTGTTCACTGTTGCAGTCATCACATGTGGGATATCTCTGCTGGGGTAGCCCTCGGCTGGCCCGAATACCAGAGGCTTAGTATTTCTGCATTGGTTGCTGTTGCTTCAGGACTGATGTCAGGTCATCAGTACCATTACATCAGCTTTTCTTGCCCTAACCTGTCAGGAGTCCCCAAGTAGGAGCCAAGTTCTGGTGGAAGAACCCCACCAGTAGAAAGTAAATACCAATATGTCCCTTGTAAGGAAAGAGAAGAAGGGGGATGGAGAGAGGTAAAAGTACAGTTGTGTACACCTACCATAAATGTAGATGTTCGAGTGTCTTCACTGTTGCAGTCATGACTGTAGGGTTCTCCCCTGCCGGCAGGCAGCCCTCGGTCGGCCAGAATCCCAAAGTCTGGGTCCGGCGTTGGCTGTTCAACCCTGCTCCCTGACGTCAGAGCGCCAGGAGTATAAAGCTGACAGCCGACGCCATCTGATCCAGTTTTTCTTGCCCCAGATGTCAGGAGTCCCAAAATGAAAATGGTCCCAAAACCTTTGCAAATACACCCCAGAAGAATGGTGAAAAAAAAAAGGAACCACACAAAAGTAAAATTAAGAGGGGACAGGAGGGAGGGAAACCCAGACTGCAACAGTGAAGACACTCGAACATCTACATTGCATCCAGGAACTGTACTATGTTCATCGTGTTTCACTGTTGCAGTCATGACTGTAGGGTAGAATCCCAAAGCTGAAAGAAAGGGAGGTGGTCATAAAGAAGGAGGCGGCTAAAGGCCCTGCAAGACTGCAGAGGCAAAGCCTGCCCTAGACTTAGAGTAGAGAGGCAAATTGTAGTGCTTAGAGAAAGTATGCACTGAACTCCAAGTTGCAGCTTCCAAAATGTCCTTGGTAGGAACTCCCCTGAGGAAGGCTGCAGAAGTGGCAGCAGCTCTGGTGGAATGAGTCTGAATGCTCCCTGGGATTTGCTTTCCATGGTGTGAATAACAAAATCTGATTCCATGAGCAATCCATTTAGAAATGGTTTGTTTAGAAATGGCTTTACCTTGGGAATTTGAAGCATAACAAACAAACAATTGTTCTGATTTTCTGATGTCCTTGGTTCTGTTCAGGTAAAAACGTAGCTGTCGATGTACATCCAAGGAATGTAAGATCCTTTCCCCTTTATTTTGAGGAGTGGGGAAAAAGGTTGGCAAGTGGATAGTTTGATTTAAAGCCACTTTGGAAACCACCTTAGGCATGAAAGTCGGATTAGTCCTCAAAGATACCCTGTCTTGATGGAAAATAATATAAGGTTCCACCGCCATAAGAGCTTGTAACTCTGAAACTCTCCTGGCAGAGGTTAGTGCCAACAGGATAGCTGTTTTCCAAGATAAAAACTTGATGTCAGCAGAAGCGGCAGGCTCAAAAGGAGGCAAGGTTAGTTTTTCCAAAACATAACTGAGATCCCAAGCAGGAATAGGAGGAGATCTAGGAGGTCTTAAGTTCTTAGCTCCTCTGAGGAACTGTCTCATGAGCTGGTGGGAAAAGATGGGAGGGTCTGAATTATAATGAGCAGAAATAGCAGAAGCATGGATCTTAATGGAAGAGAAAGAGAAACCCTTATGTAAGAGATCTGTCAAGTAAAGTAGAATTAAAGTAATGTTAGGAAGAAGAGGATCAGAATCCTGAGCCTGCATCCAGGAACAAAATCTTTTCCATTTTCCTGCATAAGATTTCCTAGTGCTAGGACGTCTGGCTTCTAAAATGACATCCATAACCTGCTTGGGTAGGAAAGAAGAAATCAAAGGCCCTGGATTAACCAGGCTGCCAGGCTGAGAGTTCTGACATGAGAGTGCAGAACTTGACCCTGATGTTGGGACAGAAGGTTCGGAGACTGAGGTAAAATCCAAGGGGGCTCCAGGCATAGGTTTATTAGAGTTGGATACCAAAACTGCCAAGGCCAATTTGGAGCCAACAAGATTATCATCTTGGGTTTGTCCTGTTTTATCTTCAATAAAACTCGTGGAAGAAGAGGTAGAGGTGGAAAGACATATCCCGAGAGGTTCCTCCAACTGAATGACAGGGCATCCACTTTCCAAGCCTCTCTGTGGAATGTCCTGGTGCAAAAATTCTGTAGCTGATGATTTAGATGAGATGCAAAGAGATCTATGTGAGGACATCCCCATACTGCTGCTATCATCCTGAATATTTTGGTGTTCAGCATCCACTCGTGCGGATCCAAAAGGTTTCTGCTCAAACTGTCTGCCAGTAAGTTTTGTTTCCCTGGTAGAAACTGAGCTTGAAGATCCAGATTGCAAGCTAGAGCTGTGTTCCATAAATCCATGGCTAGTCTGCAAAGGGGGTAGGAATGAGATCCCCCTTGCTTGTTTATGTACCACATAACTGTGGTGTTGTCTGTCCATATTAGTAGTTGTCCTGGTTGTATGAGATTCCTGAAGGCCAATAGAGCTTTCTGAATGGCTAACATTTCCTTTAAGTTGATATGCAGGTGCTTCTGATCCTTTGTCCAAAGGCCCTGCAGACAATTGCCCTGAAAATGGGCTCCCCAAGCATAATCCGAGGCGTCCGTGGTTAGAATCTGAGAGGCAGGAGGTAGACAGAAGGGCTTCCTTTTGTTTAGAGCACATGCCCTGGACCACCATAGAAATTCCTTTTGAAGGCAAGGAAGGACAGAAATCAGTATGTCCAAACTGTGGTAATGCTGAGACCATACACTTTTTAGGTACCACTGTATTTTCCTCATGTGTAGTCTTGCATATGGTATGAGAAGGATGCAGGAGGCCATGTAACCCAAAGCCTGCAGGAATTTCCTTGCAGATAGATGGGTTAGAGTTGCCAAGGCTTTGAAAGTTGATGCCAGCTGTAATTGTTTTTCGTATGTCAGAAATGACATCTGGGTTGTAGTGTTTAGAAGAGCACCCAGAAAAGTTATCTGTTGTGATGGTGTCAAATTTGACTTTTTTATGTTTACAGAGAATCCCAGGAATTTGAGGAGGTTTTGTACAAAGTCTAGATGCTGGAGTAAGACATCCTTGCTGTCTTCCTGAATTAGACAATCATCCAGACAAGGGTAAATTTGAATTCCCTTGAGTCTGCAGTAAGCTACTACTGGAGCCAGGCATTTGGTGAAGACTCTGGGCACAGCAGACAATCCAAAGGGCAGCGCAGAGAATTGAAAGTGCCTCGATCCGGCCTTGAACCTGAGGTATTTTCTGTGATCCTGCCTGATGGGAATGTGTAAATATGCCTCCTTTAAATCCAAAGTCACCATCCATGCATCTTTGGGCAGCATTGGAAGTAACTGCTGTAGAGTAAGCATCTTGAATTTTGGAATCTCTAGAAAAGTGTTCAAGACCGACAGATCCAGAATGGGTCTCCATGAATTTTGCTTTCTTGGGACTAGAAAGAGCTTTGAGTAAAACCCATTTCCCATCTCTGAAAGAGGTACCAGTTCTATGGCATTCATAGCCAAAAGAGCCTCAACCTGGTTTAAGGCCTCCGTCCATTGATGTTTTGGAAGGTCTGGCCATCCGCTTGGCCTTGGCAAAGTATGAAAATGGAATCTGTAACCTCTTAAAATCACATCCAAAACCCATTTGTCCTGGGTTATTTGAGTCCAATTTTGGTAAAAAAGAGAGAGTTTTCCTCCGAGAAGGGCTTCCAGGCAAGACGTTCCTGCAGCCCAACAGAGGGAGTCATTGAGTTTGTTTCCTTTGAGACTGTGGCCTGTCCTCTCCTCCCCTAGGGGTAGAAACAGTCCATTGCCTTGGTCTATAAGCAGCTTGTGTTTGAGGCCTCCCTCTGGAGTGTCTATATCTACCCCTTTGAGGCCTGTCTGAAGAGGGAAAGGACCAGTTTTTTGATGGCCAATTCCTGCTAAATCTAGGAGGCTGTACTTGTAAGAAATCTTTAACTGTTTGCATGGATTTCGCCTTATCCTCCATCTTTTTAATCACCTCTTCAGCTTTAGATCCAGACAAAACATTATTCTGAACAGGAGCATCCAATAATTTAGCCTTAACTTGTTCAGGTAAATTTTGTTCCTTTAACCATGCATGTCTTCTAATGACTGTGCCAGAGGCCGCAGCCCTACAAGAAGCCTCCAAGGCATCAAATCCACAGTGTAAAACATGCTTCCCAACTTGTTCAGTGGCATGCAATAAATCATGTAATTCCTTATCCTCTGCACAGACAGAAATGGAAGTAAATTTCTGTTTTAAGACAGACAAGAGAAATTGCTGATATTTAAGCATATGAAACTGACAGTTTAAAGCCCTAATGGACAAAGTAGCAGAAGTGTACACCTTTTTGCCCCATCTTTCCAAGGCTCGAGAATCTTTTCAGTAGGAATAGGATTTTTGGCAGAAGCAGCCTTAACACCCTTAGGACCCTGAGAAATGGTTTCAGGGTCAGCAGTAGGATTCTTGTATAAAAACTGATGGGAGTCAGGAACCCTGTAGTACCTATCAGGCTTAACAGGAGCAGGAGGAAAATAATCAGGGGTTAAATTAGCCTCCGAAAAGGCATCATCCACAATATCCAAAACAGGAGGAATAGCCAGGGGTCTATGTTGGGGAAGAAGAAGAAAATCCCTCAGTCTTTTCTTGGATTCTGAATACTCCTGTCCCTCCCAGTGAAAATGTTCCCTCATTTCATGCAGAGTTTCCCCAAAAAAAAAATTCTCAGGAGAAGAAGCTGAAGGAATGGAGTCTTCCACATCAGAATCCTCATAAGGAGGAAAAGAATATTCCTGATCAGAAGAAGAAACTGAGGAAACAGAAGCCTGATCAGAGGAATCATAATAAACATCCTGCCTTGGCCTTTTGTCTGGAGGGGGATGAGAACCCCTAATCATTGTAAGTAAATCCTCCGCCATCTTGAGTAACTGTTTCTGTGACTTGGGAGCCAGTTCAGGAGAGGTCTGTGCTGAAGTCTTTGATTTAGAAGGAGTCTTTGCCTTTGTCTTTGCCTTTACTTGAAGCTGAGTAGGCCTGAAAACCCCTTCGGAAGCCGGTACCTGCACAGCGGCTCCGAACCCATCCAAAGGAGCGTTGTCCGAAGGTCCTGCAACAGACATATTTAAAGGCCTGGTTGGCTCCTCCTGAGAGTCCGTTTCGGCAGTCGATTCTGAAATGGCCGACGACAGGGGCTGCAAAAGCACCTCACTGACGATGGCCGAACCTGAAGCTGGCTCCACATGTGCGCTATCATCAGATTTGGACCTCGGAGGCCTGTCTTTATCCTTGCGACGCTTGTGAACTCCGGTAGATGGAAGCGTATCTGACGACATTTTGTAGTTAAAGCGTCTACTGAAGTAATGAAAAGAAAAATCGTACCTTCGCTTAATTGTACGTTGATTGAATCTAGCACAAAACCGACAACTAGCTACGTCGTGGTCAGGGCCCAAGCAAGGAATACAGTAAGAATGAAAATCCTTATGAGGTATTTGCTTCCCACATGAAATACAATTATTAACGTTTTCTGACATTGGAGTGGAGCAAGAAAAAAGTTTCCTCAATGGGGTACTTAGCTTTGAGTGGAGAAGAAAGTCTTCGGACCGAAGTACGTAGAAATATTCGTCAGGAGTCAACTGACCGGCACTTGCGAACTGCTATCACCACACGGCAAGAAAGACTGGAAAAGATGGCATCGGCTGTCAGCTTTATACTCCTGGCGCTCTGACGTCAGGGAGCAGGGTTGAACAGCCGACACCGGACCCAGACTTTGGGATTCTGGCCAACCGAGGGCTGCCTGCCGGCAGGGGAGAACCCTACAGTCATGACTGCAACAGTGAAACATGATGAACATCCAGGACTGCAGCAGTGAATACACTCAAACATCTACATTTATGGTAAGTGTACACAACTGTACTATGTTCTTCATGTTTCACTGTTGCAGTCATCACATTTGGGTTTATTCCCAAAGCTGAGAAAATGGGTGAAGGCAGTCAAGGAAACTAAGGGCTGGCTAGGATGCCATGCAACACTGCAGAGGCAAACCCTGCCCTGGATTTGGAGAAGAGAGGCAGGTGGTAATGTTTGGTAAAAGGGGGAACAGATGGCCAGGTGGCAGCCTACAGAACTCCTCTGAGGAAAGCTGCAGAGGTGGAGGCTGCTCTGGTGGAGTGAGCCCTGACCCCCTGGGGGGAGGCTTTCCATGTTGTTTGTAGCAGAAATGGATGCAGTGTGAAATCCATTTGGAAATGGTTTGTTTGGAGATGGCTTTGCCTTGTGCCCCTGTAGCAAAGATAACCAGCAATTGATCAGACTTTCTGAAGGATATAGTCCTGTCTAGATAGAATCTGAGCTGTCTCTGCACATCTAGAGAGTGCAGGATCCTTCCCCCCTTGTTCTGGGGATTAGGAAAAAAGGTGGGTAAATGAATGGATTGATTGAGTGCAACACTGGACACTACCTTGGGCATGAAGGATGGGTTAGTTCTGAGGGATACCCTGTCAGCATGGAAGATGATGAAGGGTTCCACAGCCATGAATGCTTGCAGCTCATAGGCTCTTCTGGCTGAAGTGATGGCCAGAAGGAAAGCTGTCTTCCAGGACAGAAATTTTAGCTCTGCAGAAGAACCTGGTTTAAAAGGGGACAGGGTGAGCTTTTCCAACACAAAGTTAAAGTCCCAAGCTGGGGTTGGTGCTCTTCTAGGTGGCCTCAAGTTGCTAGCCCCTCTTAGGAACTGTTTGATCAAAGGGTGTGAGAAAAGGGGCTGCTCAGTGGGGAAATGAGCAGAGATAGCAGAGGCATGAATTTTTATAGAGGAGCAAGAGAAGCCACTGTGTAGTAGGTCAGCAAAGTAATCCAGGATGAGAGGGATGGAGGTTGTGCCATACTGGCTCCCTTAGCCTGGATCCAGGTGTAGAACCTTTTACATTTGTCAGCTTAAGACTTTCTAGTGCTAGGGTGTCTGGCCTCACGTATAACATCTAGAACCTATTTACTGAGTACGGCAGATTGATCTGAGGTTAGGGGATAAGCCAAGCTGCCAAACTGAGTGTCTGCAATTGGGGATGCATGAATTCCCCTTCCCTCTGGGTCAGGAGGTTTAGAATCTGAGCAAGATGCCATGGTGGCAGTGGGGACAGGCTGCACAGCAAGGGGTACCAGTGCTGGTGAGGCCAGTCTGGAGCTATAAGAATTGTCCTTGGTTTTTCCTCCTTTATTTTGAGCAGTACCCTGGGGATGAGAGGTAGTGGAGGAAAGGCATAAAAGATAGATTGACTCAGGGGAAGGACAGGGCATCCACTTATCAAGCCATGCAGTGATGCTCCCTGGTGCAGAACTTGCTGAGCTGATGGTTGGTGTGGGAGGCAATGAGGTTGACCTTCGGGGTGTCCCACTTCTGAGTTATTAGGGTGAAGGTTCTTCTGTTGAGCTGCCACTCGTGTGGGTAAAAAAGATTTCTGCTTAATTGGTCTGCCAGAGGGTTGAGTGAACCTGGCAGGAATTGTGCTAACAGGTGCAGTTGCATGCTAGAGGCTGTGTGCCAAAAGGTCATGGCCAGCCTGCATAGAGGGTAGGAGTGAGTCCCTGCTTGTTGATATACCACATCACAGTGGTGCTGTCTGTTTTGATCAGGAGAGCCCCTGGGGAGAGAAGGGGCTTGAAAGCTATGAAGGCATGCTGGACAGCCATCATCTCTTTTTGGTTGATGTGCAGAGGTATTTGCTGTGGGCTCCCTGTATGTACCTGCCGTCCAGGTGTGCTCCCAAAGCATAGTCTGATGCATCTGTGGTGAGGGTCTGGGTGGCAGGGGGTAGTAAGAAAGGTCGTCCCTTGTTGTGGGAGCATGCTGTTGCCCACCAATGAAAATCTTTTCTGAGGCAAGGAATTATAGGTATAAGAGTCTCCAGGTCTTGAGAGTGTTGACATCAAAGGCTTTTTGAGTACCATTGAGGTTTCCTCATATGCAGTCTGGCATATGGAGTGAGTAGTATGCAAAATGCCATAAACCCCACAGCTTGCAGGATCTTCCTTGCAGATAACTGGGGTCTGGTGGCTAGTTGAGAGAAGTAGGCTGTCAGGAAAATGTGCTTTTCTGGTGTAAGGAATGCCATCTGGAATGCTGTGTCCAGGCTTGCTCCGAAGAAGATAATCCATTTGGTGGGCACCTGTTTGGATTTCTTTTTGTTGATTGTGTAGCCTAGGGGGGTTAGTAGGGTCTTTACAAAGGCCAGGTGCTTGAGCAGCTTTTCCTTGCTATCTGCCTGAATAAGGCACTCATCTAAGTATGGGTAAATCTGGACATTCCTTTGTCTCCAAAAGGCAATGGCCGAAGCCAGACATTTTGTGAAAATTCTGGGAGCAGTAAATAAGCCAAAGATTCCTGCATGATTCCCTGATAGGAATGTGGAGGTAGGCCTCTTTTAGATCTAGGGTGGCTAGCCAAGCGTTCTTGGAGAACATGGGTAGCAGCTGCTGGAGGGTGAGCATTTTGAATTTTGGGATCACCAGGAAGGTGTTTAGAATGGATAGATTGAGGATGGGGTGTCAGGTGCCCTCTTTTCTGGGCACCAGAGAAAGTCTGGAGTAGACACATTGGCCTATTTGTTCTGCAGGAATGTGCTCTACAGCCCTCATAGAAAGCAGGGAAAGGATTTGCTTTTGAGCCTCTGCCCACTGGTTTGGAGGCAGATCTGGGAACCTTTTTGGCCTGGGCTGGATTGGCTTAGTGGGAGCAGAAAAGGACCAGTGCTTGGTAAGACAATGCCTGCTGAATATGAGTGGCTAGACCTGTAAGAAATCATTAACTGTCTGCATAGATTTTGCTTTTTCTTCCATCTTTTTTAAGACCTCTTCTGTCTTAGTGCCAAATAAGTTGCATTTGTGCAAGGGGGCATCCAGCAATTTAGATTTGACATAGTCTGGCAAGGGCAGTTCCTTATGCCATGCATGCCTTCTAATGACAGATCCAGTGACTGCTGCCCTCAAGAAGCTTCTAGGGAATCAAAACCACAGTGGAAGTTGTGTTTAGTTACTAGGCTTGCAGAATGCATTAAATCTTGTAACTCTTTAGATTCTGCACAAGTAGGAAAGGAAGACATTTTTGTTTGAGTTCCAGGGTATGTTGCTGAAATTTTAGCATATGGAACTGACAATTTAGTGCCCTGCTAGCAAGAGTAGGTGAGGTGTATACTTTTTTCCCCATCTGTCTAGTGCTCGGGAATCCCTATCTGAGGGGGTGGGATTCTTAGCAGAGGTTGCTTTAATCCCTTTAGGCCCTTGAGAATTTACCTCAGGATCATTGGTAGGATTTTTTAAAAAGAAATTTGTGTGAGTCAAGGACTCTATAGTACCTGTCTGGTTTTCTCGGTGCAGGAGGGAGGGTGTCAGGAGTCAAGCTGGATTCCAGGAAAACATCCTCCACAACATCCAGGACTGGGGGGATGTCCAGGGATCTGTGCTGCGGAAGATCTAAGAATTCCCTGAGTCTGTTTTAGACTGAGGGTAATCCTGACTCTCCCATTGTAAATGCTCCCTTAAGGTATGAAGGGTTTCCCCCAAAGGAAAAATTCTCTGGGGGAGAGGCTGAAGGGATGGAATCCTCTGCATCAGAATCCTCATAAGTAGAGAGGGGTTGCATGTCTTCATATTCAGATGCATCAGAGTTATCTGACTCTTGTTCAGACAAAACTACAGGGGACAGATCTCTTTTCCTACTGGAGGGGATAGCTTGGCTTCCCCTGATCAGCATGATAAGGTCTTCCACCATTTTAAGCATTTGAGATTGAGGCAAGGAAGCAGGTGCCTGAGATTGGACCTTTGGTTTCTTGGGTGTGGTTCGTACCCTGGGCCTAAGAAACTTGGTCATTTTCAAAAGAATGGTAGTCACAAAAGAAGACATCAGTTTGTGTCGAGAATCAGTAGTGTGAAGGATTTCCTCAGAAGCCGGTGCCTGGTCAGCAGCTCTGATCCCAACCAAGGTAGAGATGACCACAGGATCCTTAGTCGAAGAAGAGTTTTGCTGCATACAAGACTCTGAAAGGGTCTCAGTAGCGGCCTGGAAATCCACAGAGGTGGGCATCAGGGGCTGCGAAAGCACCTCACTGAGGACCGGAGAACTGACAACTGGCTTAACGGAAGCATCATCGGTAGGTTTGGACCTGTGCGGTCTGTCTCTGTCTTTGTCTTTATGTTTTTTTGGAAGATCTGCTATCGGATGGCTTACTGAAGCCATATCAGAGTTCGAGGACTGTAAGCGAAAATATCTAGCTATAATAAGGGCCCGACAATGGATAGTTCTGGCATTGAACAAAGCACAGAAGTGACAACAAGGGTCATCGTGGTCTGGGCCTAAACAAGTGACGCAGTAAGAATGCAAGTGTTGGTGTGGTATTTGCTTTCCACAGGCGAGACAATTATTAACTTTTTCTGACATCTGTTAAGAAAAAAGGATCCCCAATGGGGTACTTAGCTGTAAAAGACTTCAACTTCAATTTGGTAGACGAAACTCCGGTAGTGGCCGACTCACACTCATGCGAACTGCTTCTGCTTTGGGCTCCACAGCAGGAAAGACTGATGTAATGGTGTTGGCTGCCTTACTTTATACTACTGATGACCTGACATCAGTCCTGAAGTGACAGCAACTGATGCAGAAATACTAAGCCTCTGGTATTCGGGCCGGCCGAAGGCAACCCTGGCAGGGATAGCCCAGATGTGATGACTGCAACAGTGAAACATGAAGAACATCTGAAATGGTACTCCACAGCAGAGCATGTTAATTGAGAGGGCACATCATGCATGTGCTTCACATTTAGTCATCACAAAACAGCTGAGACCTATATTACTCAAGATGCAGTCAATCCAGAAGACAGAGCTACCTATTCCTATCCTGACTGAAATGGCAGACCCCAAAGTGTTTGTGGAAAATGATTATTCACTGCACACCATGCAGAAGAGACCGGAGTTCCACTGTGACGACCCCTAACCTGGATAAGCCGAAAGACACAACAACAACAGATAATAATTCCCCCTTCTGCTTGTAGAGATGGATATCCATGTTCCTATTTGGAATAAAATTTCCTTTTAGTAAGTATATATTATTTTCTGTGCTTGCTCTGAGTTAAATGGAGATTTATTTTTGAAATTGTAATTGTTTCTTGTATTTTACTGAAGTAAAACATCTGTGAAAATATGACATGGGTTAAAACAGAGATGCAGAGAAACAACTATATACAACATAAGCCTGCTAATAATCAGTGCATACATGTAAGCTAAAAGATGGAAACATACATTCAAATAAACTGTCAAGAATAATATGTGGAAGTAATAGCCTTTTATGAAAATGCCTACTTTGTCAATGTTAACATGGAATGTAAATGGTCAGACAGGTATAGGCAAAAAAAAAAAAAAAACAAACAAACAAAAAAAACAAATGATATTGAATTACATTAGGAAGTGTAGGGTACAAAAAACTAAATGTATTTTTTTATTTATTAATTTTTTGTTTACCAGGGTAATGCACTGATCACAATAAACCACTTGTAGGCATAACCTGGGTGAATAGGATCATGTAAGAAATCAACAAAACATATTTATAGATAAAAAGGATATGCTAAAAACAAGATATATATATATATATATATATATATATATATATATATATATATACATATATATATATATATATATATATATATATATATATACATATATATATATATATATATATATAAATATATATATATACATATATATATATATATATATATATATATATATACACACACACACACATATATATATATATATATATATATATATATATATATATAAAATACATATTTTCCGATACAAGAATATGTTACAACATTTAGTTCAAGAAGCAGTTTACAATGTCAAAACATGGATGGAAATATGCTTAACAGAGATTTATGAATAAGATACAGCCATAATGACCAAGATGACTTATGCTACAGTGATAGCAGCATATCATTATAGAGAGAGGTATGAAGACATTAAAAGAGGCAAGTGAGAATAGTTGCAGGAAAGGATACCATGGGGATAATACAGAAAATAGCTGAGAAGAGTAGTAGAAAGGAAAACAAGTGTGAGAGAGCTGCAAAGTGAAGATGGAAATAGGATGAATGAAAGTCACTAAATAAGGAAATGACAAGATGAGATGAGATAAGGATGAAATATGGATAGGGGTGTGAAAGAGCTGCAGGGTTCATGTAACATGACCTGTATGAGTGCAGCTGCACTTTGAGTAAAGAGGTATTCCTTGAGCTGTTGTCAAAGTCTGAGTACTTTTGGGCATCTCACATTTGAATAGCAGTGAGAATGTGAATATGACAAAAAAGAATTTCAGATTAGACATTCAACAGAATATCAAGGGCAAAAAATGGAAATAACATTAACTGCACATGGGGATCCAATAATGATAAAAAGGGGTAACACAGGAGAATACTGATAATTTTGTGGTAGTGAGGTGTTACTGACAGAGGAGGAGGATTACCCTGACATGTACTTATATTCCATCTAAAACTGGAATTATTGACCTTATGAGAATTTTTAAAGACATAATATGCTTTTATCATGGAGTACTATTTATGTGTTGGGACTGGAACCTGGTATTCAGTTGTTAGGATGCATCAGTGGGCCTAGAAGGTCCATTTTGGGCATCCTACAATGCACCTGCTTACACATTGTATTGTGATGGGATGTGTGTGGGTATTAGTTACATACTTTTCAGGGTAGCAAGATCCCAGGCTCTCTGTGATAATTTCCACAGTTTGTATGATCTGGTTCACCCTTGCCTGTTTATGCACCTCATGACAGTTATGTCTGTGAGCACTCATAGGGGAACCTGGTTTCCAGGCATGTGAGAAAATATGAAGAGCTTGGATGAGGGCTTTCATCTTCTTCAAGTTGATGTGTTCCTTTAATAGATTTGGCTGCCACCTGCTCTGCACCCATTGCATCACTGTACAGGTTCCTCATGCATCATCAGAGGCATTTGTGTAAATTTCTTGAACTGGGGCTGGAGGAATCTTAGCCTGAGTGTCATCTGCTCATTCCATGATAAGAGACAAGGCAATAGATGGATCACTGTGCCTGACGGGTAACAGTGTTGAGACCACATTGCTTTTGGGTACCAATGGATTTTCATCATATACAGTTTGGTTAGGGTAAGCACTGAGGGTAGTAGCTGCCATTAGTCCTATAGCCCTTGAAATCTCCCTGGCTGAGCACTGGCTGAGGGAGGCAAGATTGTAGAAGTAGTCTGTAAGGCTCTGCACTTTTTTCCTGAGGCAGGTAGGCCTGAATATTTTTTGTATCCAGCCTGCAGCCCAGCAAAACTAGGTTCTGAGTTGGTTTCAGGCATGATTTCTTGTAGCTGACTGCGTACTCCAACTACGAGAGGAGGTTAAATGTGAACTGGAGGTGCTGCAGAAGAATCTGTAGTGAGGTAGCTTGGATCAAGAGATCATCTAGGTGAGGAAAATCTAGATTCCCTGGGTTTGCCACACACTTTGTAAACACATTTATGGTTTTGGAGAGCTCAAAAGGCAAAACAGTAATCTGAAAGTGAGATGACCTAGTACAAATCCTGAGGAATCTCCTGCAGGGAGGGGGGAGTGGATTGGTATATGGCGATAACAATCTTTCAGATGCAGAGATACGAGAAAGACCTGAGGCAGTATGAAAGGCAGCAGTCTGTGTGTAGTGAGACCATTTTGAAGGCTGGCACTTTTAAGAAAGTGTTTAGCAAGGAAAACTCCAGTATGGATCTCCAAGGCCCCTCTCTCCTTCACACTGGGAAGAGCCTGGAGAAAAAACCCTTCTCCAGAAATTTTTGGGCCACTGGTTCTATTGTGCTTTGTGCTTATAACTTTTGTAGTATGGGTGGAAGCAGATGTATCAGGCTATAGGGAGGGAGATATGCCATTTAATGAAGGATTCTCCATCTAAGACATGGCAAAGCCATTTTTATGATTGAAAGAATCCATCGGTCTGTAGTAATCTTTTCCCAGGTGGCAAAGGATTGGATACATCTGTTTGAGAGTGGCAAGGCCTGGCTGAAAGGCAGAAGAAAGAGTTGGTAGGCAGTCACAGAATTTTTCACCAAAGGGAAGCTTCCCAGGGGAGGAATCCCTCTGTAGATTTTTTCTTTTTTTCTGTGAATCTCCTTTTGGGAGTCATCCTAATTTTCTGACTAATTCTAGGATCCCTTTTGACAAAGGATGTGGGTTTGGTTGAATAATTCCTCTAGTACCTAGGTACTGAGGTTAACAGTAGCTGACAGCAGTCCTTCATAATTTTCCCCTGTTCCTGAAGGATTTTGAAAAGGTTAGTTGCTTGTGGTCCAAACAAACAATTCCTGGCTAATGATGAGTCCACAAGTTTTGCTTTAAAGTCATCAGGCAAAGATTGGTTACACAACCATGCATACCTATGGATGACAGAGCCAGTGTCAGCTGTCCTGGGTAAAGCCACTACAGCAGTAATTAAAGTGCTTAAGCTGTGATTGAACAGAGGAATCAGACAAGGGTGCCCTCTTTCCCTTTTGTTATTTGCTTTATGTTTAAAATTGTTGACAAAGGAAACAAGGGATTCAAAAATTCAAGGGTATAAATGGGATGGTAATCAATACAATATAGCTTTATTTTCAGGTGATATTATTTTACTTCATTTACTCTTTGATGACTAGATCAGTCCCACTAGGCCAGTGTCCTCTTTTCAGGGGATACCCAAGGTAGTATTCAATCTGGCTAGGAAGAAATTTGGCCAAGGTACCGGGTAATCTTTTTTTTTATTATTGTTTTGCACCACAACCACTAGGCAGCAGTAGATACCTGCTGTTGACTAGGTTGTGAGAAATCCAAGATGGAGGATGTCATATGAGATGGAAGGTACAGTTGTGTACACTTACCATAAATGTAGATGTTCGAGTGTATTCACTGTTGCAGTCATCACATTTGGGTTATCTGCTTGCAGTAGCCCTCAGTCGGCCTGATTATCAAAGTCTTGGGTCTTCCTTCAGTTGCTGTCTCATCCTCCATGATGTCAGGTAGTCAGGGGTATAAAGCATGCAGCTGATGCCATTATACCAGTTTTTCTTGCCCCAGATGTCAGGGGGTCCCAATCAAATGATAGAAAACTTATTTGATGGAAAATCATTTGGCCGAAACAAAAACACAGAAAGCTCAAAACACTGAAAACTCATTTGACTGAAACTCAAAACACTGAAGATGCTCTATGCCCTTTTCCCCACGGTAGTGCGATCCTAGAGTTAGTATATATAGTTGGGGGGGTGTGGGCGGCACAGCCCCCCACAATGGGGGGGTGTGAGGGGCATAAACCCTACACATAGATACTTATAACTACAATGAATAACTGTTTGGAGAAAACAATATTTATATAAATTGTGTGTGGGGGGGCTACACCCCCCACCCCCCCCCAACTATATATACTAACTCCAGGATCGCACTACCATGGGGAAAAGGGCATATAGCATTTTCAGTGTTTTGAATTTCAGTCAAATGAGTTTTCAGTGTTTTGAGCTTTCTATCTTATGGTGCCACTGAAACGAGTTTCTATCAAATGAGCTTTCTATCATTTGATAGGGACCCGATGTCAGGTGCCCCCCTAATGGGAAGCAATTAAACGTATATATGCATCTGGAGCATTTCTCCCCGGGCCTCCGCTGAAAACAGGATCTGTGGAACCTAGTTGGACATTCCCGGTCAACAATGTTAAATAAAAATAAAAAAATAAATAAATAAATATGCAAGGTTATACCTCCAACAAAAAAGCAAATACACCAAAAAGCATTTAAGCATAGTAAAGGAGAATAGAGGTATAGCCAAAAGAAGTCAGGGGGCTGGAGGGAGGTTAACCAGGACTGCAACAGTGAATACACTCAAACATCTACATTTATGGTAAGTGCACACAACTGTACTATGTTCTTTGTGTTTCACTGTTGCAGTCATCACATTTGGGTAAATTCCCAAAGCTAAGGATGGGAGGAGGAATTTAGATAGCATTAGGACCAGCTATAAGGCCCTGCAAGACTGCAGTGGCAAAGTCAGCTCTGGATTTAGAGAAAATTGGCAAATGGTAATGCTTGGTGAAACTATGTACAGAACTCCAGGTAGCAGCTTCTAGGATGTCCCTGGTAGGGACACCTCTGACAAAGGTTGTAGAGGTAGATGCAGCCCTGGTTGAGTGTGGTCTTATCCCCTGTGGGACAGGTTTTCCATGGTGCTTATAGCAGAAATGAATGAATGGCCTATTCATTAAGAAATGGTTTGCTTTGAAATGGCCTTCCCCTCTGCCCCTGCAGCAAATGCCACCAGCAGTTGTTCAGATTTCCCTTAAGGTTTAGTCCGGTCCAAGTAAAATCTAAGTTGTCTGTGCACATCTATGGAGTGCAATATACATTCCTCTTTTTTCTGTGGATTAGAAAAGAAGGCTGGCAAATGAATGGACTGATTAAGAGCCACACTGAATACTACCTTGTCATGAAGGAGGGATTGTTCCTGAGGGACACCCTATCCGCATAAAAGATGATGAAAGGCTCCACTGCCGTAAGGGCTTATAATTCAGATACCCTTCTTGCTGAAGTGATTGCTAAAAGGAAGGCTGTTTTCCAAGAAAGGAATTTTAACTCTGCACTTGCAGCTGACTCAAAAGGAGGTAGAGTGAGTTTTTCCAATACAAAGTTAAAGTCCCAGGCTGGAGTAGGGGCTCTCCTGGGTGGTCTTAAGTTTTTAGTCCCTCTGAGGAACTGCTTGCGCAGTGGATGAGAGAAGAGTTATGTGTTGTAATGAGCTGAAATGGCTGAGGCATGAATTTAATGGAGGAAAAAGAAAGGCCCTTGTGAAGCATCTCAGTCAAGTATTGAAGAATCTGAGGTAAACTGGGCACTGCTGTGCCCATCCCTTGAGTTATGTTCCATGCACAGAATCTTTTCCATTTTTCAGCATAAGATTTTCTAGTATTAGGCCTCCTTGCCTCCAAAATGACATCCAGCACTTGTTTACTGAGGGATGGTAACAGAGAGATTCGGTAATTAGCCAGGCTGCCAGGTTCAGGGTTTGAAGCTGGGGATGCAGAATCTGGCCCTCCTGCTGTGACAGCAGTGTAGGGGTCTGATGCAGGTGCCATGGAGCCAGCAGTGACACACTGCACACGAGGGGGTACCAGTGTTGGCGTGGCCAGTCTGGTGCAATCAGTATCGTCCTTGGTTTGTCCTGTTTGATCTTTAGTAGTACTTTGGAGAGGAGAGGCAGAGGAGGAAAGGCATAAACTGATAGATTTTTCCAGCTGAAGGACAGGGAATCCACTTTCCAAGCTTATTTGTGGGGAGTCCTTGTGCAGAATTTGTCCAGCTGGTAGTTCTGGGGGGAGGCAAACAGGTCTATATCTGGGCTCCCCCATTTGTTTATCAACATGTTGAAAGTCTTTGATTCCAGTTTCCACTCATGTGGGTCCATAAGATTTCTGCTTAGTTTGTCTGCCAGTGTATTTAGTTTTCCTGGCAGGAACTGAGCCTATAGATGCACTTGGTAGCTCAAGGCTGTGTTGCACAGAGCCATGGCTAGTCTGCAGAGAGGGTATGAATGGGTACCCCCCCTGCTTGTTTATGTACCGCATAACAGTGGTGTTGTCCGTCTTTACCATTAAATGTCCTGGAAGAATGTGGTCCTTGAAGGCTGTCAGAGCATTCTGTACAGCTAACATTTCTTTTTGATTGATATGCAGGTGCATTTGACTTGGGTTCCATTTGCCCTGAATGCACTTCCCTGCCAGGGAGCTCCCCCATGCATAGTCTGATGTATCTGTTGTTAGGGTTTGGGTGGCAGGGATAGAGTGAATGGTAGTCCCTTGTTTTTGTGGCATGCCTCTGCTCACCAAAGGAACTCTAACTGTAGGCAAGGTATGATAGAAATTATTGCTTCTAGATCCTGAGAAGGAATTAGTAGAATGCAGGAGGCCATGAATCCCAAGGCTTGCAGTATTTGCCTTGCAGATAGCAGGGTTTTGTGGCCATTAGTTTGAAGTAAATTGTCAAATGAATTTGTTTCTCTGGCGTGAGGAAAGCCATCTGGGAAGTTGTGTTCAAGCTTGCTCCCAGGAATATAATTTGTTGACAGGGTACAAGATGTGATTTATTTTCGTTTATGGTGTACCCCAGACACGTTAGCACCTTTTGTACAAATGCCAGATGATTCAAATGTATGCCCTGGCTTTCTGCCTGAATTAGACAATCGTCCAGGTATGGGTATATTTGAATATTTCTTTGCCTGCAAAATGCAATGACTGGAGCTAGGCACTTTGTAAATACCCTGTATACTGCCTGCTTGGTATCTTCTGCAAGATTCCCTGATTGGGATGTGCAGGTAAACTTCCTTTAAATCCAGTGTTGCAACCAGGCATCGAATAGTTAACATCTTGAA
Organism: Protopterus annectens; assembly: GCF_019279795.1. Taxonomy (NCBI): domain Eukaryota; kingdom Metazoa; phylum Chordata; order Ceratodontiformes; family Protopteridae; genus Protopterus; species Protopterus annectens. Next base: position 753,611,757 of record NC_056725.1, on the reverse strand, counting down.
TTTTGAGATCACCAAAATAGAAAGGTCCAGGATAGGGTACAGTTTGAATAGCCCTTATGCCTATATTTAAAACCCATTTGTCCTGGGTAATGAGTTCTCAGTATTTAGCCTGCAGAGCAATCTTTCCCCCTAAAGGAGCAGTCAACTGAAAAGTGCTTGGAAGTGTTAAAGTTAAGTCATTGAGACAGGTTACTGGGACTGAAGCCTCCATCTTTACATGGAGCATCCAGCAATCTAGCTTTAACACAATGAAACTGGCAAAAAGGAACTTGTGAGAGTCAGGAGGCATCATCAACAATGTCCAGTACAGGAGGGACAGCTAAAGGCCTGTGTTGGGGCAGGAGTAAGAAATTCCTAAGCCTCTTTTTAGAATCAGAGTAATCCTGTCTTTCCCAGCAAAAATGCTCCCTAAGATTATGCAAGGTTTCACCAAAAGAGAAATCCTCTGGGGGGGGGGGGGGGGGCAGAGGGAATAGAGTCCTCTGCATCAGAATCCTCATAGGTAGATAAGGTAAATCCTGGTCATCAGAGGAAACAGAAATTTCAGAATCCTGATCAGAAGTATCATAAGCAAATTCAGTCCTAGGTCTCTTAGAGGTGGAATGTTGGCTTCCGTGATTAAAGTAATAAGGTCTTCAGCATTCTTATCATTTGTTTTTTAGGCATAGAGGCCTGACCATGCAGTCTGGGCGTCAGTTTTCTAGGCATGGTTCAAGTTTCAGGCCTTGAAGAAGAAGATGGCATCGGTTTAATATGCAAGTCAATAGGCCTGAATACACCCTCAGAAGCCAGTGCCTGCACAGCGGCTCCAGACCCATCCAAGGTAGAGACATCCGCAGGTTCCACAGTTGAAGCATTTCATGGCATAACCGCATGGCAACTGCGAACTGTTTCTGCTTTGGGTACCGCACGGCAAGAAAGACTGATGTAATGGCATCAGCTGCATGTTTTATATCCCTGACTACCTGACGTCATGGAAGTTGAGACAGCAACCGACGCAGGACCCAAGACTTTGATAAGTAGAGGCCTGTGAATCTGAAGTAGCGGGTTTCAGGGGCTGTAAAAGTGCCTCATTGAGTACCGGCAAACTGGTGACTAGTTTAGGAAAAGCATCGTTGGCAGCTTTGGACCTAGGTGGCCTGTCTCTGTCTTTATCTTTGCATTTTTTTCAGAATGTCGGTAGTCGGGTGGCTTACTGAAGACATATCTGGATAATTGAACCGAGTACCAAAATATTTAGAAGCGTAAATATACCGACGACAAATAGTTCATTGTTTAAATAAGGCACAAAACCGATAGTGAGGTATGTCGTGGACAGGGCCTAGGCAAGGACTACAGTACGAATGAAAATCTTTGTGAGGTATTTGCTTTCCACAAGAAATACAAATATTGACTTTTACTGACATCGGTTTAGAGCAAGAAAATGTTTCCCCAACGGGGTACTTAGCTTTAGTTGGAAGACTGCGGTATTGAAACTCGAAAACGAAAATTTCAGGAGTCAGCCGACTGGCACTTGCGAACTGCTTCTGCTTCGGGCACCACATGGCAAGAAAGACTGATGTAATGACATCAGCTGCATGCTTTATACCCCTGAATATCTGACGTCATGGAAGATGAGACAGCAACTGACACAGGACCCAAGACTTTGTTAATCAGGCCGACTAAGGGCTACTGCAAGCAGATAACCCAAATGTGATGACTAAAACAGTGAAACACAAAGAACATCAGTGTGTGCTGTGGAAGAAGCAGATAGAGGAGGTGACTGAAACCATCATTGTAAAGCAAGATTAAGCCAGAGTGTATTATGGATTTGAAAGCAGAAGAAATGTCAGGTTTCCAAGAGAAAAGCAGTGGCTTTTCATGATAAAGGAGCAGAAAAACACTGCTTCGTGTGTGTGTGTGTGTGTGTGTGTGTGTGTGTGTGTGTGTGTGTGTGTGTGTGTGTGTGTGTGTATTCAACTGGTGGAGTAACTAGTATTAAGTACACACACCAGAAACAAGATGTAGAAAAATAGCATGCTAATGCTATAAAACTGGGAGAACAGATATGACAAAAGAAGAAAGGATAATACAACAGACTGTAAGTGAACCTATGGCAAACATTAATACAAACATGACTGACATTTAAATGGATATGATGGCTTGGACAATATAAATTTCCCTTTAGGATTTAATATAAAAGAGATAAGAGCATTAATACACTTGGGTTTGAGGATTTCAGTGAAGTGACTGAAAGTTTTGGTTTAACAGAAAAAAATAATTTCTGAGGTAAAAAGAAAGAAACAAGAGACAACATCATGAAAGGACTTTTTTAAATTTTGGACTGCAGCATGAAAATAAAATGCATGTACAATTCAGAACTGATGATACATTAATGAGAAGAAATCTTTTTTGTTATCTGTAAAGATATGCATGAAATAAAAAGATACTTGAAGGAAATGGCTGGACTGGGGTGGGGAGTGTTAGTAACATTAAATATATCAGAAGAAGGGTGCAGTATATGTTCAAAATCTAATAACTGTTCATGGAAAGAATGAGACTGTAAGATATAAAGGTCATCCAAAGGCATGTTTGTCTTCACTTTAATTTACTTTTTGTGAGATCAGAAGCAATTTGTACATGACTGTGTAAAAAGGAAGATGATGAAGGCAATGTGGAGAGAAGGGATGTACAGTGAAAAATTGCAAACCAAAGTGTGGTAAAGGCATTGCCCAAGGGCATTTTTCATTTGATTGTCCAAGTTTGCAGGATAAATGAATAAACAGATAACATATTGAAAATAATAGCCTGTTTTGGGTTACTAATAATGTGAAAAACAGGAAGAATAAAATGGTGTGAAAATTACGTGAGAAGTATGAATAAATACAAAAACAAGTAAAAGGGAAAAGAAGGGATAAAAAAGAGATCATGGAAAGAAAGGAATTTGCAAATAGGGTAAAATTATATAAAATAAAAAACTGATTAACATAGTGAGAAAATGAAATTGTATGAAAAAACTTGCATGTTTGTTTCTTCTGTATCAACAGAGTGATTTATCAGATGGTGATAGAAATGTGATCAAGCAAAGAAGAAAAAGGTTTGAAGAATTCTACGAAGTTGGGGACTTCTTGTGAAGAATTTTGTCAAACAAGGTACCTTTTAAAGGAAGTATAAAATGTAATAGAAGAAAAACCTTCTTATGAATGCATGGTAGAAGAAGGTGCAAAACATTGTTTGTAGAATATAAAATGAATAAGTCCTTTGAGGAAAAGTTTAAAGTGTATAAAGTTGGGAAGGTTTCAAGGAAATTCATTTGGGAATGTTATTTCGTGGTAAATAGGAAAAGGGAAGGAAGTAGAAATTGATGAATATGATAAAATATTATTTGTTACAATCTGAGTATTGTGAAAAGAAGGACTATTCTATAACAAAAAAATGAATGGACAAAGATGTATTAGCAGGGTTCCCTATCAGAAGCCTGAAACACTATAAGCTTGAAAATCAAAATCCTGAAACCAAAAGCCTGAAAACTCAAAATCCTGAAAACCCAAAATCCTGAAACTCAAAATCCTGAAAACACAAATAATGCTAATATGCCAATACAAAGACACTAATATCTACCGACTGACCTTGACCCTAACCCTAAGGTCCGTCACTATCGCACACTCACCTGACCCGCGCCCTAACCCTAACTCACTTAAACCGCCCCTAACCCTAATTTTGTCACTATTGCATACATGCCTAACGTGCGCCCTAACCCTAACTCACTTAAACCGCCCCTAACCCTAACATAAAACCAATCAAGACACTTACCTGAACCCAACGCATGACCTAACACCACAGGGCTAACAATAGCAAAGCCACAATGACGTCAGTATGTCTATTTTGTGTTTTCAGGATTTTGAGTTTCAGGATTTTGGGTTTTCAGGATTTTGAGTTTTCAGGCTTTTGGTTTCAGGATTTTGATTTTCAAGCTTATAGTGTTTCAGGCTTCTGATAGGGAACCATTAGCAGAGATAAAAAAATGGTTGTGAAAAAAAACAGTGGGGAGGACAGATGAAAATTAAGGAACCTAGAATGAAAAAGTATATACTAAAAGTCTGTTGGACTACTGATGCAGAAATTGTAAAAATTATGTAGAGAAGATTGACATAGGGTTACAAAAATGTTTAAATAATGTAAAATAATGTGCAAATAATGTATACAACTTTACCCTCTCTGCTCTTCAACCTCCCTTCAGGAAATGCCATCAAATATAACTCCCCCTACTATCACTAGGGAACAGGTCTTCAATATTCTCTTTAAGGCCAAATACACTTCATCAATAGGCCCATGCAATATACCAGGACACCTTCTAAATAGCATGAAATTCTGACCTATCAGGTCTTCTGGAATCACTTTTTAAACGTAGCCTCCAAACAGAATTCATGCTTCACGAATGGAGGACAACAACATTCATTCCTCTGCACAAAGTTGGCCATCTACAGACCCTGAAAACTACAGGCCCATAACTTTCACTAGTCTCTTATGGAAAGCCATGGACATAATTATCATGGAAATGAACAATAATGACACAGGAAGCCTCCAGACACCAGACCTAACCCAATTTGGTTTTGTCAAGGGCAGTTCATGCCTACTCAACCTAGTGGACTTCTTTAAGAAGGTCACAAAAACAATGGATGAGGGCAAAATGGCTCACACTGCCTACCTTGACCTGGCCAAGGCATTTGACACAATACCCCACTTGGGCATTGTTGATAAACCCAAGAGGTTAGGTATAAACACTTATGTAACCCAGTGGATAGACAGCTGGCTCACAGACAGGACCCAGGAAGTTAGAATTGGGGAGTCCAGATCTACAAAGAGGCCAGTCATAAGCATAATACCTCAGGGATCAGTTCTGGGACTGCTTTTTTTTTGGCATTTACTTTTCTGAAGTCAAGGCCAATGTCAAAGACCTCTGGCTGACCAAATTTGCAGAAGATTGAAAATTAGGAGCAGTCACAGTATTCCCTCATCGACACTAATGTTCTACAGGCATGGATGACACAGACAAATACCTTGTGTCAGAGCTATAAACTGAAACTAAATGGCAAGAAATGCATAATAGTATACTTGGGGAAGTCATCAACCCTTGGTAACTATCAAAATGAAAATACACCCCTAAGAGTTGACCCAGTAGTTACAGTCTTGGGGACACACATAGAAATCTAGCCTTTGACCATCATATGTCTACAGATGAGAGAAAATGATTCTATGTTGTGCAACTTATAAACAAAGGTACAGCATTTAGGTCCAAGGAGGTCATTGTTCTACTATATTCAGCATTCATCAAACATATCGTTGAGTACTCTCTTTGGTATGTACCTAACCAGGCACATCCAACTACTGGAACCCCCCCAGAGGTTCCTCACTAAAAGAATACAGGGTGTAAGTAACATGTCGTATGTAGGCTGCCTCAAAGCCCTATCTCTGTATTCTGTCTCCTACAGGCTGTTGAAGGGAGATCTATGCCTGGCATACAAGGCATTGTTGGGACCCACCTTGATAGACCTCCTGCATATCCAAAAAACAAACAGCATCAGAATTACCCACTTTGAAAACGTTAAATCTTGCCTGTGTTACAAACAGGACTTTCTGGAGAGACAGGTATGCATCTCAGAAATTGCCCCCTCTCTGGAACATGTTCACTATCCTTGTGAAGCAGAGTTCTTCCCTAACCCAATTCAAGTGTAATTTGGACAACTGGATGGGGAACAGGAAATTCAACCCTGGTTTGGCACCTAAGTCTCTAATGAACACCACAGGCAGTCTATAAATGGTTCATCTTCCAGGCCCCTTCTTGTAAAGATTTCATGTCCCAAGCCCCAGCTTACACTTATCAAGGGTACCAGAACTTGTCAGAGATTTGGAATGCATAGCTAGGCTTAACTCACTCAAGGCTAAAATGCCTGTTTTCTATACTTCTACACATATCCCTCTTTATGGCATCCAGAACTTTTTTGGGTCTGTCTTCTTTAACTAAATGACTTACCTGCTGATAATAGTTAGTGTTAGAAAGGGCAAGGCATATTAACAAAATGACATTAAGACTGTTAGCTGTCCTGCAAGAGAAAAATTAATCTTTGGCACTTATATTTCATATTTTCATATTTATGTTCATATTTTTATAATGGAAAGACCTACATTTTATTAAACTGTATGGTGTAAAACGCCAATGTAAAATGTAAGTTTATATAACACTATTCTGGAAATATTATTACTTATTTGTTAGTAATTATTGAAATAAGCAGTATTTCCATAAGTACTTAATACTTCAAAAATCAATCAACTTACAAACTGTTGAATGACATTTGGTGAAACCTTAGATGTTGAAAAAAACTGTATTTGATATTTGCACTGTAAGTTGTACATCTTCAGGGATATCCATATTATTTGTACAATTAATTATACAATTAAATATATGTTTTATTATTTCTGTAAATATCTCAATAAGCATGCACTTACAAACTAATTTCTTATATCCATGTGCATGCTTATGTCTAGTTAACAAAAATGTTCTAACAATACATGCTAAGGTTGTATAATTTTCAAGATAATATTTGTTTGTGAAAGTTTAGAAAATATATTTTGGGATTTATGTGCATTATAATATATGTGTATATATATATATATATATATATATATATATATATATATATATATATATACTATATTACAGTATTTATGGAAAAGACTATGATTGCACCAACTATTATCACTGTAAAGAATAATTCTCTGATAACATTGTTGTTTGTGCAGTTTTAATAGCTTTTATCATTCACAAATGTTTACATTTGTTTCTCATGCTTTTTAAGTTAGAGGTGAGACATTCCATACCACATAGGTAATAATGAGTTGAAAAGTGCCTAGTGGTTAGTACAAGTGCTAGTACATGCCAGATTGGGCTTTAGTTTAACATCTCATTCAAAATATGACAGATATCTTACACTGCACTGTGGTCTCTGTGTTAGGAGATCATTTCAAGTACCTGGTGGAGGAATAGAACTTACAACGTTCTCATCTTCCAGCACCAAATGCAAACATACTACTTGTTGAGCCACTGATACTATTTTGACACTTAATACTCCAGAGAAGGATATTCTGGCACTGTGCAGCATTTTGTGAGACAGTTTTGTGTCTTTTTAGAGTACAAAATAAATGAAGACAAAATAAAAGTTATAGGGGTAAATGAAGTACATACACATGACTTAATTCAGTAATAACCATACATTTGGGGTATGAAAAGTTAAATTATTTAGTGGATGATTTAAAAAGGATTCTGTTGTGACAAATAAGAAGATAAACCAAATATTGAGAGTCTGGAAGCTTTAGATTATGTATGTGGATAGTAAGATATAAGCAGTGAAAAAGATTTTGTCCATTTAGTCTTCAATACAAGTACTTTTATTAACCAGAGATGACGTTTTTGATCACAGTTAATAAAGAGTTGAAGGAATTTATTTGGAAGGGCAAGAGGTCAGGGTTACATAGTATAAATTGATTGTCCCCATTGAACAAGGTGGCTTAGGGTTATCTGATTTGAAGGGGTGCTTTAAAGCTATGCATTTAAGTCTCATATACCTAACTCAAACAAAAGGTTATGAATCAAAGTAGGAAAACACGATGATGAAATAGGAGGTTTGAGTTCAAGCAATAGAGAGAGACTAAGATTTTGGATACAAGTACTTAAGAATAGTAGTAACATCCATACTGAATACAATATTCATAAAATAGCAGAAAGGGAAAATTATAAAAAGTAAGCCAGCATGTGAATGGAGAAAGGTGATTTTTACCAATAGGGATGTCTGAAACGGTGAGTACAGAAATGGAATTTACTGGAGGAAATTAACAAACAAGATCTTGAAAGCAAATAACTCGGAAGGGGAATGTACTGGAGTAGGACGTGGCTAAGCAGGAACTTGAATTGTCTTCCCTGTCAGAGACTGATGACAACGTACAGGAAAAGAAGAAAAGGATGAGGGAGTGCTAAGTAAAAGACTGCATCTGGTAACGTTTTTAGATGAGCCTTGAACGGAAGATGCTATTAAAAAGGAATAATTAGGAGGGTATATAAGATATTTCATAATGACAATAAGACTCATTTAGAGGATGTTAGGAAGGACTGGATAGAAATAGAAAGACAATTTATAAAGGAACAATTGGAAGAAATATGCAGGGCTCTCAAGTATACAACAAAGAACAGAAGGTTTAGGATTTTTGCATGGAGGTGTTTACATAAAGTTTTCCACATGTATATATGAAATGCTGGAGATGCTGAGAGGAAATGTGAGGTAACTGGGAGTATGTTTTTGAATATAAATTCACTCCAGAGTACTTTGACAGAAATGTTGGGGGAACAAATAGCAGTAATCAAAGAAATTATTCTTTTAAGCTAGGATATAGGATAAGAATTGTCAACTCAGTAAAGCCTTACTAAGTTTAGTTGCTAGTGGCTGCCAAAAAAGCAGTTACTAGAAAATGGAAATCAAAACATTTACAAATGTAAAATAAGTTCTGAATATTGCAAATCAGGTAAAATCACAGGAGGTGAGGTCTTTACAAAAGGAAAGGAACTAATTACAGAGAACTTAAATGAAACTTTTTGCAACAATACATGCAGAATAATGTTCAGCAGGAGGAGTGAGGTTTACGGGAAGGCAGAAATAGAGCAATGTATGTAATGTTGGATTGAATGAAAATTGTTTAAAAGAAAATGAGTGTACACAACATGACAAGCATGGAAAAGTACAGTTTTGTACCTACCATAAATGTAGATGTCCGAACTGGATAGCATCTGCAGTCATAACAAATGGGTTGTCCTGTCGTCAGGCAGCCCTTCGGTCGGCCGGATTCCAAAGTCCGGGTCCGGCTTCGGCTGATGTCACACTTCACCCGACGTCATCTCTGCTGGTCTTCGGGTATAAAGGCATCAGCCGACGCCATTTTCCTCAGTGTTTCTTGCCCCAGATGCCAATTGCCCTCTTGGAAAGCTAAATTTTGGATAGATGCCAATGTTTCCAAAATAGTAGAAGGCAAACACAAAAAATAAACATGTATGTACATATATACAAACAAATACACCATAAGAGACTCCCCCCCCAGCTAGCTATTAGGAGGGTAAATACCCTAGGAGTACCACAGAGGGAAGGAGGGAGGGTAATCCTGACTGCAGATGCTATCCAGTTCGGACATCTACATTTATGGTAGGTACAAAACTGTACTATGTCCTTCATGGATGCATCTGCAGTCATAACAAATGGGTAGAATACCATAGCCAAACTAGGGGAGGAGGAATAAAAGTTATGGTGTAGTCAGGATCCCTTGCAGTACAGCAGTGGCAAACCCTGCTCGGGATCTAGAATATAGAGGTAAATTATAATGCTTGGCAAATGTATGCACGGAGGTCCAAGTAGCCGCCTCAATAATGTCCTTGGTTGCCACTCCTCTTAAGAAAGCTGTGGTAGTGGCTGTAGCCCTTGTAGAATGAGGTCTTATGTTCTGTGGAATTGGTTTTCCATGGTAGGAGTAACAGAATCTTATGCAATTTCCTATCCATTTGGAGATTGTCTGTTTGGAAATTGCTTTTCCTTCCCTTCCTGTTGCATAGGCTACAAAGAGCTGGTCAGTTTTTCTGTTACCTTTGGTTCTGTCCAGGTAGTAGCGTAACTGTCTATGTACATCCAAGGTATGCATTATTCTTTCACCTCTGTTTTGTGGATTGGGAAAGAAGGTAGGTAGGTGGATTGCCTGGTTTAAAGACACTCTGGATACCACCTTAGGCATAAATGTAGGATTAGTTCTCATGGACACCCTATCTTGATGGAAGATTAGGAAGGGTTGCACTGCCATTAAGGCCTGTAGTTCCGAAACCCTCCTTGCTGAAGTAATAGCCAGTAGGAAAGCAGTTTTCCATGACAGGTGTTGTAGATCTGCTGTTGCTGCTGGTTCAAACGGAGGGAGTGTCAATTTTTCTAGTACAAAATTCAAGTCCCATGCTGGTAATGGTGGTTTCCTAGGAGGTTTTACATTCTTGATCCCTCTGAGGAACTGCCTGAGTAGAGGATGTGAAAAGACAGGAGAATCAAAGCTGTATTCTGCTGAAATAGCTGATGCGTGTATCTTGATGGAGGAATAGGACAGGCCTGTATGCAGAAGCTCTGCCAAGTACTCCAGAATGTTAGCAATATCTATGTTCGACACATCTTTTCCTCTTTCAGTACTCCAAATGACGAACCTTTTCCATTTTCCTGCATAGTTCCTTCTTGTTGAAGGTCTGCGGGCTTCAAGGATAATGTCTTTAACCCTTTGTGAAAGGTCTGGGTTAGTTACTGCTATGTGATGTTCCAGGCAGTCAGTTGCAAGGTTTTTAGGTTTGGATGTATGATGTTGTAGTTGTTCTGAGTTAACATCAGAGGCATCAGGGGTATTGACCACATTTTCTCCCGAGACATGCTCCTCAGCAATGGGTACCAGTGTTGTCTTGGCCAGTTTGGAGCTATCAGAATTATCCTTGGGCGTTCCTCTTTGATTTTCAGTAGTACCTTGTGCATCAAGGGAAGAGGTGGAAATGCATATGCTGTCAGGCCTTTCCAGCTGAAGGATAGAGAGTCCACCTTCCATGCAAGTGGGTGGAATGTCCTTGTGCAGAATTGTTTGAGCTGGTGATTTTGTGGGGAAGCGAATAGATCTATTTGTGGCATTCCCCATTTCTTTGTGATGGCCTTGAAGATGTCCGGGTGTAGCATCCATTCGTGAGCATCCGAGGTGGTTCTGCTTAAAATGTCTGCTAGGGTGTTCTCTTTTCCCGGTACAAATATTGCCTGTAACTGGATGTTGTAGCTGAGAGCCAGATGCCAAAGGTCCAAAGTCATTCTGCATAGGGGGTAGGAATGAGTGCCTCCCTGTTTGTTGATGTACCACATGACTGTGGTGTTGTCTGTCCTTATCATCAAATGGCCTTCTTTGAGGAATGGTCTGAATTTTAGGATTGCCAGTTTTACTGCCAACATTTCTTTTTGGTTTATGTGCAGGTGCAGTTGGTCCTGAGTCCACAGTCCTTGTACGCATTTGTCCAGCATGTGTGCCCCCCATCCTAGGTCTGAGGCATCCGTTGTAATGGTTTGGTTTGCTGGAAAGTTGTGGAAGGGTAAGCCTGGATTTGACTGGCATGCCCGAGCCCACCATAGGAACTCCTGTTTTAAGCATGGGATTAGTGGTATTTCTGTTTCTAAGCTGTGCCTGTGTTGAGACCATAAATTCTTTAGGTACCACTGTAACTTTCTCATATGCAGTCTGGCATGTGGGACCAAGATTATGCATGATGCCATGAAGCCCAAGGCCTGCAGAACTTTTCTTGCTGTTAGTTTGTTCTGCTTTGTTAATGCCAAGAAGTAAAGAGGGAGTCCTTTTTGTTTTTCTGCAGTTAGGAATGCCATCTGTTTTACTGTGTCCAATTCGCCCAAGAAAGTTCTTGTCTGGGATGGTATCAGCCTTGACTTTTGTAAATTGACTGTGTATCCCAGGGCTTGTAGCAAGAAAATGACCCTTTGTAAATCTGTTGTCAGCTTGCTTTTGTTGTCCGCTTGTAACAGGCAGTCGTCCAGGTATGGATAAATTTGGATTCCCTGTACTCTGCAGTGAGCGATTACTGATGCCAGGCATTTTGTGAATACTCTGGGCGCAGTAGATAAGCCAAAGGGCAATGCTGAGAATTGATAATGCTCTGATCCTGCAAGAAATCTGAGGTATCTTCTGCAATTTGGTCGAATGGGGACGTGCAGGTATGCCTCCTTGAGATCTAGAGTTACCAGCCAACACTCCTTGCCCAGCATGGGAAGAAGTTGCTGTAGGGTCAGCATTTTGAATTTTGGGACAGTGATGTATGTGTTTAAGATGGACAGGTCGAGAATAGGTCTCCAGTTTTTCTCTTTTCTTGGTACTAGGAAGAGTCTGGAGTAGAATCCTTTGCCCTATTCTGTTATTGGCACCCTTTCCACAGCTCTCATCTTTATTAATTCCGCTATCTGGTGCAGGGCTTCTATTTTTTGATTTGGGGGCAGGTTTGGCATTCCTCTTTTTACTGGTAAAGTGTGGAAGTGGAACCGGTAGCCTTGGTCTATGGTTTGCAAAATCCACTTGTCTTTTGTAATATAGTGCCGATTTTTCGAGAATAAGGCTAATTTTCCGCCTAGTGGTGCTGCTATTTGCTTCCTGGTAGGCGGAGTCAGAGCCAAGTCACTGTGATTGTACTGTTGCAGTGGCAGTGGTTGTGTCTGTGCCTCGGTTATTGCCTTGCCACTGTCATCCTCTGTAGGCACCTCCTCTGGATTGATTTCTGCCCCTAGAGCATCTGTTCCTGCCCCTTTGTGATCTTGTGGAGTCAGGAAAGGACCAATTTTTGGCAGGCCAGTTCCTGCTGAACCTTGGGGGCTGAACCTGTAGAAAATCTTTAACTGTTTGTACAGATTTTGCCTTCTCTTCCATTTTCTTCATTACCTGCTGGGCAGGTTCCCCAAATAGACTGGCCTTATCCATAGGAGCATCCAATAGCTTAGCTTTAACATGATCCAGTAAGACCTGTTCTTTCAACCATGCATGCCTTCTTATCACTGTGCCAGTCATGGCTGATCTAAATGAAGCCTCCAGTGCATCATAGCCACATTTTAATGAATGGTTACTGACCTGTTGGATGTTATTCACCATTTCTAATACATATTTCTTATCTAAAGATTCATCAGAGGACAGCTTTTTAATTAACTGATCAAGCATAAACTCTTGGTATTGGATCATGTGAAACTGACAGTTTAAAGCTCTAGCTGAGAGAGTAGCAGAGGTGTAGACTTTTTTCCCCCATCTCTAAGGACCTGGATTCCCTTTCAGAGGGAATAGGGTTTTTTTGCTGTGGTCGAGGCTACTGCCTTAGGCCCCTGGGATATAGTTTCGGGGTCTGCAAGTGGGGCCTTGTATAGGTGGTGATGAGTGTCTGGCACCCTGTAAAATCTATCTGGTTTGGCAGGGGCTGGAGGTAAAGAATCAGGTGCAGTGCAGACATCATTAAATGCATCGTCCACAACAGATGGGACAGGAGGTATAGCTAAGGGCCTATGTTGTGGTAAGTGCAGAAAAGTCCTAAGCCTTTTTATTGAATCTGAGAAATCTTGTCCCTGCCATTGGAATTGTTCTCTCATGGCATGTAAGGTTTCCCCAAAGGAAAATTCCTCTGGTGGAGAGGCAGCTGGAATGGATTCTTCAGCATCTGAATCTTCATAATTGGAAAAAGGAGCCTCTGGCTGGTCTGTAATGTCTGAGTCATCCGCAGAATCATCAGAGGACACAGGCTCGGGGGGCTCTGCTCTAGGTCTCTTTTCTGGGGGCTGAGAGGCCCTGTCTGGGTGAGATTGGGATCCCCTAATTAAGGATATTAAATCTTCTGCCAGAGTAAGCATTTGTGAACTGGAAGTGGGCCTGAGTGAGGGTGGTTTAACAGGCACTGATTTAGCTGATTTGGCTGCTTTAGCCCTGGCAAAGGCCTTAATGGACATGGCTGCAGGAGGCCTAGCAGCACCACGTGCTGGGGTAGAGATATCCAAAGGAATGGTGTCTGATAGATCAGTAGGGGCCACAGATGTAGGCAAAATATCTGAGGCTGATTCTGGTAAGGTAGCAGGAGCCTCAGTAGTAGTCATGGATTCGGCTGAAGATTGACCAGTTTTCTCGGTTCGCCGAAACCGAGACACTACTTGCGCTTGCTTTGACTGTGGTTTCGGCCGAAACCGCGGACCGTGAGTGTCGGTCTCTTTCTTTGCGTTTTTTAACAATTTGGGTAGTCGGAGGATCCGACGGCATAATGTACGCAAAATCTGAGCCGAAGAACTGTTCAGCAAACTCCGACCGACGCCTAGCCGCTCGCCGGTTGAAGGAAGCACAGGCGAACAGGCTGCTACGTCGTGGTCTGGGCCTAAGCAAGGCAAACAGTAAGAGTGGAAATCTTTATGAGGTATTTGTTTCCCACAAGTTAAACAGTTATTGACTTTTCTGACATCGGCTGAGGCAAGAAAGAGTCCCCAACGGGTACTTAGCTTTTAGAAGTCTTGAAGTAGTATTCGGTAGTAGTAATCTCTGGATCTGACCGACCGGCACTTGCGAACAGCTTCTGCTTGCGCCACGCTGCAAGAAAGACTGGGGAAAATGGCGCCGGCTGATGCCTTTATACCGAAGACCAGCAGAGATGACGTCGGGTGAAGTGCGACATCAGCGAAGCGGACCGGACTTTGGAATCCGGCCGACCGAAGGGCTGCCTGACGACAGGACAACCCATTTGTTATGACTGCAGATGCATCCATGAAGGACATCTTATTAATCCTCCTTTTCATTTCTACTAATGTATGTAAACGGGTCTAGGTTATAACGTCGACAGATGGGAAGACCGACAGCGAAATCACCGACGCGAGAAGATCGATGGATGAAAACACCGACGCGGAGAACACCGAGATGGGGAAAGGATGTAAGTATCACGGTAGTGACGGACGTTAGGATGCCGAGTAAAGGTAAGTAAAGGGTAAGTGCGATGTTGGCGGTCTGTAGGGGGGGTGGGTTAAGTGAGTTAGGGTTAGAGGCGAAGTTAGGTAAGGGTGCAGTAGTGAATGTTTTGGGTTAGGGCGGGTTAAGTGAGTTAGGGTTAGGGCGAAGTTAGGTAAGGGTGCAGTAGTGAATGTTTTGGGTTAGGGCGGGTTAAGTGAGTTAGGGTTAGGCGCGAGTTAGGTAAGGGTGCAGTAGTGACTTTGTTTGGGTTAGGGGCGGGTTAAGTGAGTTAGGGTCAGGGGGCGGGTTAGGTTAGTGTGCGATAGTGACGGACCTTAGGGTTAGGGTTTCGGTTGGGGTAGTGGATAGTTGTGTATGTAAGGTTTAGTGTTTGTTTGTTAGGATTTAGGTGTGCTTGTGTTGTGTGTGTGGTTTTGGTCAGAATTTGTTTTGTTTATTGGTTGTTGTGATGATGTGTTGAGTGTGTGTGGTGTCGTATTTGTGAGCTGTCGATGATGTGGTGTCGGTGATGTCGTTGTCGATGTTGTGTGCTGTCGGTGTTATAACCTAGAACCATGTAAACTCATGTTGAAGTTTAAAATGCTGTGATTTAAAAAGATCTTTAAAAAATGATACTTGGGATCATGACAAGCTAAGCTAATGGATATTTTGCTATGGATCAGGAATGGACCGTAGATGTAGCCATTGTTGTTGTTTTCAACAAGGTCTTCCTATGGGTAGTAGCAAAGGGTCGTGGATAACTTTTAAATGATACTGAAGTTAATGTTTCTCTATTAGGCTCATTTAGATTCACAGCTGGAATACTGCATGCACCTCATGATACTGAGAATGACATGCAGGATGGTGAGGGAAAGGAAATCTATGTTACATGAAGAAAAGCTGCAGGAACCGGACCACTAACATAGGGACTTCACTTGAAAATAAGAAAGACAGAGAAGTATTATATGAGAAAAGCAAAACATTAAGAAGTAAGTTTGATTGGGTTTAGGGTGTAAAGGGAGACTTAAGCAGGTAGGAGGGGACATAAATACCACAGTAAGGCAAGTCATTTCATCTTAGAAGTTAGGAAGTACTTCTTCACTGAGAGGGTAGTACACAGGTAGAATATTAGACAGAAAGGGTAGAAAATACTAAGAGAGAAGGGACATTGAAGATATAAAATATCTTGTGTAAGAAGAGGAAGGAGGGAGGGTCAGCTGCTCTGGGATAAGTGTATCACTTAGGCAGTCCAGATAGACTTAGTCTTCTTTTGTTGTTTACTTAGAATGACAGTAATCATGTTACTGAACAAGAGCTTGGTGAGCAGGGATCAAGGTGTTAACTTGTCAGTTTAGATACTACTATACATTGATTAATTAGAAGAGTAAAATAACACATATGAAGAAAAAGGCGTGTGTTAATTCAGATGATGACACCTACAACAGACAAGGCTTAGAGCAGCAGGCAGACAATTACAAAGGAATACAATCTATTAGTATCATGGTTACGTGACTGGTATTTGTGTCTGAATGCCAACATGCGTGTGAGGATGCATTTAGGTCACAGCAGTCTGAGGAAGGCACAGACCACAGATGTGGACATTTCCTCAACCTGAATCATGGAAGAAACATGGGAATTGCTGTGGGTGATGACATAAACACGACTAAACAACTGCAGCTGCAGAAGGGAATGAGTGAAGGTAATGACAATCAGGAAGTGACACCACATTACAGTTCACGTTTAGGGTATCAGAAGGAGTGCTATACCAGGCAAAGCCTGTCAAAAGAAAGGCACTACAGAAGATAAAGACAGATGGAGTATGCATTACAGCAATTTACAGAAATTACTAAAGTGATTTAGTGTATTTTGACTTTAGAAGAAAGAGTGATATGATAGGACTTTCAAATACTTTACAGAAACAAGAAGATAACAGCTTCATAAAGTCCATTTTGAGTCAAAGAAGGCTTTACTGTTTCTGACAACTTAGTTTACATACAAATTTCTGAGGTGCAAGCAACTAAATCTATGTTTTCCATTAAGCTGTACTTTTTAAATGCAATCACGTAAAAGGCACTATACATTAGAATCAGTAGTGTAACAGTGTAACTAAGGCAACAATGCAAGTAGCTGCCTTCAAGCTGTGCTTGCAGACTCTAACAAGCAATTATCACAGCAGGATTTTATAAAAGAAGGTCATAAAAAGGAATTATATGCATCAGCGACATTTATGAAGGAAAAGTCCACTGCAAAATGATCTAATGGCTTATTTGAGATAATGATTCGGTTCAGGGTTCAAAAACCTGACATCAGCAATTTGGAGATAAAAACTTGAATTTCAAGCTAAAAATATAATTTGTTATATGCACAATTAAAGTAGTTTAAAATAAAAGGCATCATGGAGTGGTAAAGTTTCTATTGCCTGAGCTGACCTGCTTTCATTCACAATTAGATGTAATGACATTAGCAATTCACTAGTTCTGGTACTGTGGAAACAAGTTTAGAAAGTGCAGCTGAGGTCAATGTTACAAGGCCGGTGAAAGGCATCTGGGCAGACAAGATGATTGTCACAACAGAGCTGAACCCTATGAACTCACATTTTGGAGGCAGGGTATAAGGTTTATGGTGTGCACTAACAAATATTCAGATCAGAAAGGTACAAAGTACAATGGTAACTTATCTACTCAGTGCTGAAGAAAAATCTTTAAGCAGACCTCTCAACTATATCTATTTTGGAGGAACATACCTGTTTTCAAGCCTGTTTTACCCCTGCACAGAATGTACCTATTTTGGAAGTATGTCCCTATTTTCTATCTTTTGATTTTCCCTTTCACACAATTTTCTGACCCCCCCCCCCCCAATCACACATGTTGTCTAGCACACAGAAAACCCCTCTACCTGACCAATGTTCTAATGGCTCCAGTAATTTAAAGAAAGAGGACACACAAGTTGCATTTCCCTTTTTTAGAAGCAAAAATAAGTGACCTTGTGTGGTAGAATTTTGCAATACAGGTTGTTAAGGTTACAGACTGTCTCTTTGATAATGTACTTATATTTTCCATCATTTTGTTACTCTTTGTTTTTTAAAGATGCATTTCTGAGTAGTATCGCACATTACTAGTGGAAACGGGAAGCGTTATGTGTTATTTGGTATTCAAATGTTATGCTAATCAGATATCCATTTTTTTTTGACTGGATGTACATGCTTATCAATGGGCTTTTATACTTATTTTCAATGTCTGCAGGTTGAGAGATGTGTCTTTAAGTAAGAAACAAGTACATAGAATCCATCATACAAAGAAACAAGTACATAGAATCCATCATACAAATACTATGTTACACATAGATTGAAGTATGACTGCAAAAAGGTGCAGAGGTTTTTACTGTACTGGGCTAAAACCACTTTTTAATGTTAGTTTTGCTTACATTTTCAGTTGTAAACTGTTTTCTTTATTGCTCTTCTGGGCCTGAGTAGCATTGCTCTGCAGCTAGAGCTGCCTGAACTGTTTGCTGTAGCCACATCAGACCCCAGTGATGTGGCTAGTTACCCTCTGCAGCCACATCAAGCCCCAATGGTGTGGCCACTTACCCTCCACAGCCATATAAGGCCCCAGTGATGTGGCCAGTTACCCTCCACAGCCACGTCAAGCCTCAGTGATGTGGACAGCTACCCTCCTCCTACACTCTATGTGGCACCAAGACTAGGAAGATCCGTGAGGATATGGAGGAGCTGGATCATAAACTCTGTTTAATAACTGATGTGTAGGAGATGGGGAATCCGGATGGTATGGAGCCCTCTTTGTTACTGGTCCAGATGTCTGCATCCGATGGTCCCACTGCAAATAACCAGGGCAGATGTGCTTGGCAGTACTAACTCTACAGGGTCTAAACAATATCCACCACTACAGAAGGGCTTTCACATCATCGCTGGAAGAAGCATCTGAGGTTACTGGGCTCAGTTTATTAACAATGTAATAAAACAAAAGTACGCCCCCTACACACACACACACACACACACACACACACACACACACACACACACACACACACACACACACACGCGTGCGTGCACACACATGCACGCACACACACACACACACACACACACACACACACACACACACACACACACACCAATTATGGGAACTCGCAGGTTAGACAAATCACAGCACTTTACTAAATCTGAGACTAGCAGTATTCTTAGTGTGACTCTGTGGGTTCAAACAGTGGGGTATTTCCCAGATAAGAATGGCTTGTCTTAGGCATATAAATAAAACACATCTGACAGGCCAGATTCAAACAGGCAGAGTCCACCTTGACAGAAATGCAACTTATTTATATACAGACAACAATTTCATGGGAAAGCAAGGACCGAACAATCATTAACCTACAGTTTCTAGTCATACTGTAGTTGAAGTTCAAGTTAATTAAGATGTTTTTAACAAAGCGGAAACAAATATAAACACATTAAAACAAAGGAAAAAATACAGAGCATTCAATAAGTGAGAGATAATTTATCAGTAACTCAAGATGTGTCATATCCTAAAATAAAAGCTGGATTTTTAGGGAACTTTTGAAACCATCCCCAGTGGGAACTGCCTTACCTGCTAGGAGAAGAAGCTCCACAGGATGAGGTATTTATCCCAAACATAATCCACAAACTCATTCCAAAAATGTGGTATTAAAATCATTTCAAGACAGTGCTACAAGCTTCACAATATTCCACTAAAGGTGCAAGAATATTTCATGGTTCATGACATTAAATCCTGCATATTTATTTATCAGTAAGGATCACTGCAGAATTATAACACTGCTCCCCTACTATTAGGAAGTCATAACAAAACTGCACAAAGGCTCTCTCAGTACTGTCACAGGTAAAAATGAGAACAGAATGGACTGCAACAGTTCTACTTAATAATTTTATCAATAAATGGTAGATTCGAGACACAGCAGTCATTGCCAAGAATGGCAGGATCTAAAGTAAGGTTCTTCAAGCTAGGAGTTATCAAGGTCTCCTCTAATGGAAAGACCCCCACATTCAAAAAAGAAGACATGTGCTGATACATTAGACAAAACACATCAAAATAGGCAAGAGATAGTCTTGTTAGGCACAGTCCACCTTACAGGGAATAAGTCACATGCTGAAATCAGGGTAAATTATTTGGTGTAGTCTGACGCTGAAACTCACACCAGTTCCAAGAGTCTCCGAGTAAAAACCAAAACCTACCACTGGGCTAATTGTGTGGACCAAAACCCATCTTAGCGATGTCATATTAGCTGCAAAGAACTGTGCAGCCACCTCACATTCTTCTGAGCAAAACACTCTGCGAATGGACAGAAAAGCCAGATTAAGCAGCCTACTGACCATTAAAAGCAGTATGGCCATTTGGATAAATGCAGTAGAGCTCAATCGAGACAGGAATGGTGGATTTCTATGATACATCTCTAATAGACATGAACCATAGTGCTAATTGTCCCTAATGCAGTAGAGATCTCTCTAGACAGGAATGATGCATTTCTATGATACATCTCTGTTTGATAAGAAAGATAATATTAATTGAACCTAAGCATAGCATCAAAGAAGGCAGTACTTCTCTGTTTACACTCCTGCCTCTTTTATAGTCTTCTAAGCTGACAGATCCAGGTGAAATGGTAAAAAGTAAACATATTCATAAAGATGTCTTGAAGGTGTCAATATATCCAGCTATTAAACAGGATTCTGGAGCTGAATATTTTTGTGCCAGCCAAAGTATGTGGGCACAGATGGCCATAGCCAAAAGTGTGCTATTTCCCAAACTAGAATATGCTCCTCCTTTGATAAAACCCAAAATATCCAAGTAGTGGAAAATAACATTTTTAGATTTGCTGTTCTCAGTGATAAGAATTTACACCACTGCATCCTATACTATAAGCCTCACTGGTTCCTCAGTAATTATAGAACTAGCTACCTGCTAAATATGCCCTTGTTTAAAATACTAACACAAGGTTTCTGCCCTCCTTTTAAAAGACTTTTCCAGATAAGGAAACATAACTATTCCTTTTGAAGCAACCAAGAAAATTCACTTGCACTGGTCGGGCCTAGGTTTAAATTTACTATTAGAGGAAAGTCCATCTGAATAAAGGATCTGCCATGTGGAATCAAATACCTGAAGACATATGAAACCTTGACAATGTGCCAGTTTAAAAAACAATCTTAGGCAACATCTACAAAAGGAAGCCGTGAGCACCAGACTTCAAGACACTGGCTAATGGCCACAGCTTATCATCTGCACGCCATTCATCCTTCCCATATTCCTCTGTAAATAATGTTAGTACTGATTAATGTTTGTGTTCATTTATCGTCCTATAATTGGCTCATTGAATAACTTACTTTTGTTGGTTACTTGCTGTTGTACTTTTGTACCTGGGCTGTGACTGAAAAGGACCATTAGACCAGCTAATCAACTCAGTTATTAAACTGAAAAATAAAGTAAATGAAATTGTACTTCTTAAACCTAGATGCCTCTTTTAATGTCTGTAAGTTCATATATTCTTATCTGTCTGTGTACTAAGCGTCATTCTTTCTAGTACTTCTACATATGTTTGTTTCATTTCCTACATTTTCTTGGGCTCACAGTGGCAGTTTAACTTGCTTAATATACCTTAGAACCGGCTACTGTATCCTGATTCCAAACAGCATGGGACAGCTGCATAAAGGGTGAGGAGGAAAGGGATGGACAGAAGGGAGGTAAGTAGAAAGTCGGATGTGTGAAGCAGCAGGCTACACAAGTTTATTGTCTCCTTTCACCATCAAGTTAATCTGACAAACTATAATTCAAAGTTGAAAAGTGGATAAGAAGGGAAGCTAGAGGAGACAAAAAGCATGACAGCATAACAACATGGTCACCCGGCACAAAAACTATTACCACAGGTACTAATCCATGGGGTAGTTAGTCACCAAATAATGTCCTGTATTCCAGGCTGCTGGAGAAACTGGAAATGTAGATCTCCTAGCAACAGCCGGATTAAAGAAAGTTTATGTTTTTTCTTTTTTTTTTCTTTCTTTTTTCTTTTTTGAAAACTGCATAAGCTTTTCCCAAAAGATTTAGGATCCTGGATTCTATTAATGCATTGGGCAATGTGAAGAGTTAAGCCCTCAATGGCCAAGCAAACTTTCTTCAAAAATTGCAACTAGTAACTAATTGCCTTAGCTCTAGTCTCGTTACACTGCATACTTAAGGAGAAATCAGAGCAGTGGCATTTATGATTTACAGCACAGACTGGAATAAGTACAGTGCAGACAGTGGACATATTCACTGAAATGATCAACGGTAACAATAAATACTAAATGGTGATATGGGGTGCTATATAGGCTCATACAAACTGTAATATAAGTATGGAAAGCATTTTGTGCCCTTTAAGTACATTCTATTCAAAGTCAGAATATTTTTGCTGTACAGACTTATTAGTGACTTTGAGTGATGTGGAGGCACACTAACAAACATAAAATTCCTTCCAGACATAATTATGATGTTATTGTGTAGGCAAGGATGACATTTCCATACTGAAAATTCAGCTGAAACACTGGCATACAGGCAAAGACTGCACAGAAAAAAGCTTTCAAATGATAGGCTATTTCCATAATAACATTTTCTACTTTTATGATGGATGAAATATTAAAGCAAAAGTTCTCGCTGTCATCGTTTCTTAACATTTTTACAGTATGAACTGCCCATTTTGCATTTTATTGCTCACTGGCATTTCCTTCATGCATATATTCATATATTTTCCTAAATGTGCTGCTTTAAAACAGAATGTCAGAAGTCTTGATGAAAGAAGGACCTATGGTTACCTTACTTCGAAATTAGTAAAATTAAGAGTCATTAATCAGAGTGCAGATATTCAATAAAACGCTTATCTATTCTTTGAATAGAATTGGTAACATTTGTTCTGAATAACAGCACTATAGTAAAAGTAACGGCCTCAGCTCTACCTCCGTTTAACATTTTAAGTTCAGAAGTTTACTATTTAAAGTATATTGTTATACTAGTGAAAAGAACGTTTGGATTTTCTGTGCAAATGTTAACAGATGCATATGGGTAGTTTTAATTAGCAAACATTTTAAATAGTTAAGCATTTCTTGAAGTCAAGGTAATAGCTAAAGCAGGTATACTAGGGGCTCCTTCTAGTCATCTAAAAGACACTCTGGACTCTAGGTTGTAAAGCAGTAGAAATTTTAGCTGGAGATCTTTAAAATGTTATTGAAGCTGAAGGTTTATTTTTGACAATTTATATTACAGAAAGCACTTTAAAAAAACATAGTTTCACAGCAAAATTGCTGCAGATCAACTGTTTCATTCTAAAAGTTAATTTGTAGGATTCATTCATCCAGGTTATTTGCTGTACCCTTAGAAGCAGAATTGTAATCCGATCTTGTAATGGGCTGCTGTACACTACGATGGTACAGTCGGACAGCTGTATACTGTGATGGTACAGTCGGACAGCTGTATACTGCGACGGTACAGTCGGAAATCTGTATATTGCGATGGTACAGTCGGACAGCAGCCAGCATTGCTTCCATTCAATGACTGGCCACCTGATTCAGTTCCTAGATGGGGTTCCTTGTGTGTTTAGGTTCCATGTTCTCCCTGTTTCATCAGGCAGTTTCTTTTGGAATTCCAGGTTCATCCTACTCCCCGCAGACATGGCAGTAACTGCCTTGTCAGTTTCAAATTGCCACTAGATGCCCATACAGTGTGTAGGATCTGTAATAGACTAACATCTCATATAGGACGGAATTTCTTCTTGTTGACCTTAACAGCTGTACAAGTCTTGCATGCTGTGGTGGTTGCTGGCTCTTTGTGACTAATGAACTGGATTAAGCAGGTAATTACAATGAGTGAATAAATGAATAGATTACATGCAATGGTTATTTTTAAAAAAAATATAAGATAGAAATATGTTTTATAGTTTTTTCAGACTGCATGCACAGAAAATATTTTTGAGAGTGCATACTCAGGGAATTGCTCTGTGTAAGCTATGTCATCATACTCTTCTGTTTTATTTCACAGATGATTTGTGGTTACCAGGAAGCACATGCATTTACAAAGTACAGTGATACAGGTGACACAACTGATGAAAAGGACAAAAAAATGTTCATGTGCCTCAAGATAATCAAGAACCACCTATGAAATATAAAAGTATAATGTTACTTTCTCTAAAAATGCTAACATGCTTCAGTATCCTTAAAAAACATGTAGACATCCTCTGAGTATTGTTTCCAAAAATGGCTATATCTGCAGTCTGAAAAGCTGTAAAAGATATGTCTGTTTATCTTCTGTGTTGCTGTTATTTGTAGGTTCACTACTATCTTAATATCTCACTTTATGTGGTTTCCTAAACTGTACACAGCACTCCAGATATATTGTTTTAGGTTCCATGCAATGAAAGAATCAATCCACTGCCTCTGGAAAGTTCCTTACTTGTCCATTGTTCTGCGGAGAGACTGCATTGCATTCAGTACCTCAGTATTGTAAGACACTGTATAGGATGTACCATGACCCCCGAGGTATGATGTCATACCAGGAGTCACAGTTGTAAACAGAATCAGGGTACAGATGTTGGACTGTAGATCCTACCCTGTTCATTATGTAATCTGGCCCTGCTTTAGAATCTGGCTAATATACCACCTTACATAAAACAACAAAGCAGCCTGCTGCTAAAGAATGAATATGCTACTATTACCTAGAACATGAGAAAACATAACTGAATCTAACCAAAAGTAGTTAAGTGATAGTACGCTTGCAATGTAAACAGATTATACTTAGTAATGCTTTTAATGTTATTAGATAGTGAATCACAGAGATTTGCAGCATAGATGCTAAACAAACCCTCTCCAAAAAACACTTGTTAAACGTTGCTCAGAGAAGGCCAGATATTGACATGCAGAAGTTTAAAAGCAAGGATGAAATGGGAGATCTGTAATGTATTTCCTAGTTCCATACATCCCACAGCCTTTTCAATAATCTGAACGAAACTAGACATCGCATTCTTTTCAGATGAGTGAACCTGTGCTGTAGTATTATTATAATTATTATTACTATTTCACTTGCTTAGGATCTTCTCTTGCCTTGTGTTTGTTCCTTCACCAATAATGAGAATGCAGTGTTCCTTCCTGTACATTTTAAGAAAGGGTTGTGTAAACATGTTCTTTCTATCTTTGAAAAAAATACACAACTATGGTAGCTCTTATTGAGGTAGCATATACCAGTCTCTGAAATTATGCAGAGACATTAATTGCAGTTTGTTAACCCCTATTCTCAGTCTGTTTTTCTACCAATGTTCATTTGCAACCCTGAGGACATCTACTATTATCTTTCCCCTATCAAATATCTACTCACCTCGTTCTCCATCTGACTTTGGACTGATTTCTCTGCTCTTCTTCTTAGTCAAGATTCGCGAGGGTATGGCACTTCCAACAGTTACCTGATTAGCTTCCTAGACTTCAGCCTAGATTTACCCCTGTCAGAAGCACTGCTGCCTGATCTGTCATTAATGTATTTCAGTTAGTCAGACATTTGATATTCCTTACGGGTGTTTTGTTTATTGATCTGATTACAGCATTTACCTCTGAAGTACTACTGATGGCTGCTGGTCAGTAGTTGATTTGATGCTTATGATGCCAATGCTTAAAGATCACCGACATCTTTTCATGGAGGTTAGACTTTGGAGAAGAGCGAGAAAGGGAGTGCTGTATTTCCCTCACTTTCTCTCTCTTGCCTGAGTTTGTGCAACCTCAGAGTTTGGGGGTGTGGGAGCTTGCTTGATTTTGTATTTTATTTCCTTGGGAGTGTCCCTGTTTTGAGTAATGACTTTCCAAGGATTTAGATTTTTTTGGGTTCAAATAATTGCTTTCCAATTAAATAAGATGCTACTATTTATAGTAGACCCATTTAACTCTTTTAATAATAACATTTTCTGGATTGTATGGATTTTGTGGTAACGTCTCTGAGCATTTTACTAGCTACAAGGGTGATAAAACATCTAAACCTAAGTCATGGTCCTCTCTGTCTCTGTTCATAAGACATGCCTTAGGGCTCGGTTCTTGGCTTTTTTCTCAGTCTTTCTTAACTACATACCTTCTGATCTCCATTAATACAAACTATAGTGGTGACTCCAAAAGGCTTCTTCAATATTAAGATTGCACTGATTACCTATTCAGTGTTGCAGTACATTGCAGAGTTCCCTGCATATATTATACATTTTAGGAGGAGAAATCAACACTGCAAGGTATTAGCATTCCATACTATGCCAATATGTCTTTATCCCTTTGGAAGCAGCTACAATAATAATTTTGGAAAGATACAATAATTACTATTTAGCCATATATACAGTACTCAGGTTAGGATACCTAGAAATAAATAAACTTTCAAGACCGGAAAAACAAACTAGCACAAACCACCACTAATTCAAAAGCCAAGAACTCGACTCAGGCCAGTCCAAAACATAAAAAACATGAAAAACAACAAATTTTATTAAGCCACTGTAAAAGCTTTTCGTTAGTACCTTGCACTGACTTCTTCAGACAAGCAAAACATTCCCACCATTACAAGTGAGTTTAAATGCCAGAATTAAACACTTAACCACACCCCTTGCTCTCCCTTTAGCTCCTTAAAGGTACAGATCACAGCTAACTAAGGTGCATTTGCAATTCTCTATTAACATAATAAAAAATAAATAAAATATAAAAAATAAATAAAAAATTCATACACTGAGACTGTAATAATAGCAGGCTTTGAAAGAAAAAAGCCCAATATTTTGATTATTAAACTGTATAAAGTAGATAAATATGTTAATAGAGAATTGCAAATGCACCTTAGTTACCTGTGATCTGTACCTTTAAGGAGCTAAAGGGAGAGCAAGGGGCATGGTTAAGTGTTTCAATGCTGGTATTTAAACTCACTTGTAATGGTGGGAATGTTTTGCTTGTCTGAAAAAGTTAATGCAAGGTACTAACGAAAAGCTTTCACAGTGGCTTAATAAAATTTGTTGTTTTTCATGTTTTTTACGTTTTGGACTGGCCTGAGTCGAGTTCTTGGCTTTTGAATTAGCGGTGGTTTTTGATACCTAGAAATAAACCCAGAACCAGAGCATTTTGCACATCCTTATGACTGGTCCCTTAACTAACACAAAAGTAAATTCCTTAAAATGGTGCTTATAAATGCAAACAGCATAAATAATAAGTGATCATCAGCAGAGGTATGGATTGATGGGAACAACACTACAGTCCTGGACATCATAGAACCATGGCTTAAGAAACACCACTGTACTTCTCACATATCTTCACCAGAAATATTATTGCTTCATTAGGAACAGGCTTGGACCAAGGATACAAGGCGCAGTTCTGTTACTTGTTAGAAATAACACTTATATCTCTGTCACCCATATAGTTAGTGACTCAGACACCAACTGGCTTATGGGCCTACTAATGTTTAAGAACACTTTAAAAGTAATCATTGCTGATCTTTGCATCACCCTGCCATCCACACTGACGACTTTTAGCCAATAACACAGACCTGCTGCATAAACAATCAGGTAAAACTAGATTAGATCTAATGGGAAACCTAAACCTTAACTGCCTGGGCTCACATAATAAAAGCCTCACTAACACACTAAGCAAATAATTTTTTCCCAAACTGTCCAACATACTGCAGAAATACATATACAAATACCAGCATCATTGTTAATCGATGTGTTGTGTGCAGAGTGCTGTGAAAAGGCTCCAACACCGGCAAAAAGCCAAACTAGTTATGTACCGGAGTAGCATGAGACCCAATCTTAACAATAACAATCTGCCATAAGTGTTGTTATGATCAGGTTTCACACTAACTCATTAACTAACTAAGAAGTGTAAGTGCCGTGCAGCAAACCGCAATGGCAGAACTCAAAAAACAGTTTCTTTTCTGGGTGCTGTATCTGCAATCTATCTCTATCTTTCAGTCAAAATATTCACCTAAAGTGTGTTGCTGTCCATCTGATGGTGCCTACTAAGTGCTTTACTTGCTTTGAAAGGCAACAAAACACTATCTCTTCCTTTGCTGTAACTAGTAGTACATGGAGCAGATAAAGCTCCATGCACTACAAAAAAAATTATCATTGGGTCAGTCGTAACTTAGCATTATATCTTCTCAAACTGGATGCCAAGATTCACCTCTCGAGCTTCAAGGTGAATTTCTTGGTATCCACGTCTTGAACACATAGTAATGTGGCTACAATCGGAGACCAGCTGATAATTGTCTTTGTTCATAACAAACATACTGCAAGCTTATAAACAATTATCAGTACTACTAAACACATTAAGCTTTCACAAGTCCATAATGATGCAGTGGTCCTTCAAAAGACAAAAGTCCAAACCTAATTTAATACACACAGCATATTTCCCAAATGTAGTACAGCAGACACTCAACTCAGAAGTGAACACTATCATCTGGGTCTTAATCTTTAATCATGGAAACCCTATAACACCCTTGAGCAAACTCTTCAATGTTCTCATTATCTACAAATCAAAAAAGACTATTCTCTGTAAAATAAAGATGAGTAAAAGATTCTGCGTGCCCATGACTGTCTCAGAACATCAAGCAATTAATGAAACAAAGCGATAAGGCAAAGAGCAACAGTGACCTATATAATGATATTAAAAGACAGCAGTACCAAGACTGGCGGTAGAAAACAAGAAATTCTGTAAACAACGCTAAAACAACATACGTTAGAGACATACACAAATCTGGCCTAGGATCTCCAAAACAGTTACAGGACAGACTCAAAACCTTCACAAATAGCCTTAAGAATTCTCTTAACAAGCAAAGGAAGTTAAATTCTGCTTTTCTAATTGTAATAAAAACCTTGATCCCCTCATTACCAAAACCAGTGAATGCCTTTTTAACCTACTGTAATCCAGCTTTAATGCAAATGGTCAGACATCTCTGTGTAACCTACCTCTATTCTACTTCAGGTGTGTTACGTCTAAATAGGTAATGCAGGAGGAGCTGGAATTAACCGATACTAAGAAAACAACTAAATACTCTCTCCTATACCCCAAGTCTCTATAGTTAGCTGTACAATATATAGCCAAACTATCAAGTTAGATCTACATGTTAACTTTTACCAGCTGCATTAATTATTCCACGCAGGAGGTAAGGTGGAACAATTATCCCATCCCCTAAAACAAAAACATATAAATATGCCTCAGTGTTTTGACCTATTGCCATACTTTGCATACTGCCAAAATTATGGAAAGGTTCTTCTACAGTCATTTAATGGACTAAACGTTGAACTATTGATTAATATCATATAGGTAATCAAAATATCTATAAGACTCAGACAGCCATTTGCACAGTTAATAAGCATGCACATCAAACAATGGAAAAATAGTCAATTTTACACTACAGAATTATTTATTGAGCTAAAAGACGCATCTGAATTTGTCAACCAGGCAATCATATTAAGATCACTAACTATATAACTTTGGAATTGGGGAGTCTATACTAATTTTGTTCATGAAGTATCTTAAACATAGGCCATTCACCATCTGGAGCAGTACATCTGAAACTGGAAACTGGTGTTCCACAGGGCTCTATCCTAGCCCCTACTCTTCTCTGTTTCAATAAACAATGTGTCACTAGTTAGATCACAATATACTGTAAACTTTACTCAGATGACATTACTGCCATTCAGCCTGACATCTCCCTATCAGACCACTAAAGAAAATTTCAAATTTACTTCACTTACACTTGTGACTAGCTGCTTAAAGTGGTCCAGGGAATTAACTGCAAAAATACAGCATCAGTTTTATTTGCTATACAGCAGAAGCATAAAACAAATCCTGCACTGTGCATTTCTGACCAACAGGGAAGATCTCCTCCAAATTCTGCATAACATGGATACTTTTGTTGTCCCAGGGTGCACCATTGTTTATCATTGCCAAAAGCTAAATAGGTGGTCATTGCTGTATCAACCACAGTACTACTAAACTCCTTCACTTTCAAACTCAAACCTTTATATTGTTCACATTGTCTGCCTAAGCAATTCAATTCATATATAAACAAAACTACTCACTTTGATCTTAAACAAATAATGGAATAAAATCAGTGAGACCATCATTCTTTAAAACTATAGGCGAGAGGGCATTCAAAAAAATAGTACCAGTATTGTGAAACTCCTTACCACACAACATCAGAGAAATTGATTGATTTATTCATAGATATCCCAAGGCTATGGAGTCTTGTGTCTATTTAAGCCTTGCCAGAACCTTTCCTCAAGCTGTACCTCCTTTCCTCAGGAGGGCCATATCAATCAACCCCAGTGTAATTTTCTGAAAAAGAAAGATAGTCACACTGCTTAACATGCAGAGGAACTTTATTCCAGAGATTAGAAAGGTACTTACATATAAACCTGTACACAAACCATGTTTTATTTAACAACTGATGAAGTTGTAGGTCCTTGGTTTTAGTACCGGTGGAGCCATTGGACGTACAGAGATACAGGAAGTCCAGGATTACTGGTTCTATAAGTGAGACAGAGGCCTCTCCCCAAAAGTCAGTAAGACACTGAATAAAGGGATAGAACTTTCTATGGGGCATGGTTAAGTGTTTCAATGCTGGTATTTAAACTCACTTGTAATGGTGGGAATGTTTTGCTTGTCTGAAGAAGTTAATGGAGTTTAAGTCTGTAGTTTTTTTGGTTACGAATATTTTGATATGATTAATGGCATACACTGAAAAGGACATTGTACTTGATAATTGGTCTGTTCAACAGTGAGCATGTGGAAATGATTACCCCTTTAGATCTTGATTATATTCCTTTGGCAATTAGCTGTGCTAAATAAAAGCATTTCCTGACAACTACTGTCACATGGTCAAAAGAGGGGGAACTATCAACCCAAACGTCTATACAATATGATGAGGGGAGTGAATGGTGTACCCAGAGTGTTGATACTAGACTTTTTATAACTTAGTTTGAGCACATGTTAGTACACCAAGAGTTGATTAGGCAGAGATCATTCTGGAGGGTTTGGATATCAGAGGGTCACTTAACAACAAACCACCCAATTTACAACGATTTGCAAACTTTGTCAGGCAGACATCATGATTCTCTGCTTGGAGATCTGAAAAGAAAGGTTAAAAAGGAGTGGTCAAAGCACCAAGCTCTGTGGGATACCATTGGTAATGTTTGTACTTTCTGATGAGGTGCCTGCAACTCACAATTTGTGGGTTGTGTCTGACAGCTACTTTGCTACTCATCTTATCACATATGGGTCGATTGTTAAAGCATCTGGCTTCTGTATGATGCCAGCACGGCCAGGTCAAATATGCCGTAAATACTGCAAGGCAATTTTTCTATAAGGCTGTTCTGGGAATGATAGTCTTGTCCCAAATGTTGCAGATTTTAAAAGTAAGATGGGAAAAAGGGGTCTGATGTGTTTAGGTACTGGACTGTCTACTAAGCAGGAAGGAAGTCACGAAAGAGAGGGTAACTCAAGCATTAGCACTCTAAGGGTAGGAACTTCCCAGTTCAATTTTCCAGTGTTCACCAATACGAACTGATGAGATATTCTGGATTTATGGATTACAATGAGTGGGTAAAACTGTTTAAATGTCTTAAAATGAGATTGAATTCACAAAATGATACTTTTTTGCTTAGTGGCAATGTCCAGTTGGCCAATGAAAGAGGAAAGGAAAGGATTGTTGAGGTTAAATTGACATGAGACAGACAACAACCACAGGAACATGGGGTTTAAAAACACAAGAACAGAGGGAGAGCGTGAGAAACATATTTTCAGGCCCTTAGGTATGTTGTAGAACTTAGTGAAAACAGGAATACAAAGTTTCAAAACTCCTGGGCCTCAGACAAAAAGCCGACATGAATTACACTTTGAGCCAGCCTGAAAATAATCACACTCCTGCAAGTAGCATCCCTCTAATCCTTCCAGAAAAACAGTCCTCATTTCTTTAAAAAAGAAATCACTGAAGTCCTTAGCCAATGATTACAAATGCTCTTTGGCAGTGGATAACAGGATAATGCAGAGAAACATATGTAAGATGTTTTATTATACAGATGACCTGTACAAATTCCTATGAAGTTAGAAAACCAAACTTATAAACTGTATGATAAACAAGCACCAAGGCTTTACAATTGCTGGAACCTGTGTTCTGAGAGACTGCCTTCCAGACTATCTGCAAATATACAGAGCTGAGTATATTTTTTTGGTTATATAGTTTGTTAATTGTTGCTTAGATCTCTGTTGAAACTGATGTCTCACTGTTCTGAGAGAATGATCTGCAAATATACAGAGCTGAGTATATTTTTTGATTTTAAAGTTTGTACTGTAAGTTGTTGCTTAGATCTATGTTGAAACTGTTTTCCCCACCCCCACCCCCATTTTCTGCCGTGTCTTCAGTCGGTATAACTGTTTTTTACAGCTTGTGTGTTATCTAACTCAAGGATCACTTAATTTGACCTGTTAGTAACAGCCTGCATTTAATTGCTGGAACCTGTGTTCTGAGAGACTGTCTTCCAGACTATCTGCAAATATACAGAGCTGAGTATATATTTTTTGGTTTTAAAGTTTGTACTGTTAGTTGTTGCTTAGATCTCTGTTGCAACTGTCCCCCCCCCCCCACATTTTCCGCTGTGTCTTCAGTTGGTATAACTGGTTTTTACAGCTTGTGTGTTATCTAACTCAAGGATAACTTAATTTGACCTGTTAGTTACAGCCTGCATTTAATTGCTGGAAACTGTGTTCTGAGAGTCTGCCTTCCAGACTATCTGCAAATATACAGAGCTGAGTACATTTTTTTTGGTTATAGAGTCTGTTAATTGTTGCTTAGATCTCTGTTGAAACTGTTGTCTCACTGTTCTGAGAGACTGATCTGCAAATATACAGAGCTGAGTATATATTTTTTGGTTTTAAAGTTTGTACTGTTAGTTGTTGCTTAGATCTCTGTTGAAACTGTCCCCTCCCCCATTTTCTACCGTGCCTTCAGTTGGTATAACTGTTTTGTACAGCTTGTGTGTTATCTAACTCAAGGATAACTTAATTTGACCTGATAATAACAGCCTGCATTGAATTGCTGGAACCTGTGTTCTGAGAGACTGCCTTCCAGACTATCTGCAGATATACAGAGCTCAGTACATTTTTTTGGTTATAGAGTTTGTTAATTGTTGCTTAGATGTCTTTTGAAGCTGTTGTCTCACTGTTCTGAGAGACTGATCTGCAAATATACAGAGGTGAGTATATATTTTTTTGGTTTTAAAATTTGTACTGTGTCTTCAGTTGGTATAGCTGGTTTTTACAGCTTGTGTGTTATCTAACTCAAGGATAACTTAATTTGACCTGTTAGTAACAGTCTGCATTTAATTGCTGGAACCTGTGTTCTGAGAGACTGCCTTCCAGACTATCTGCAAATATATAGAGCTAAGTATATTTTTTTGGTTATAGATTTGTTAATTGTTGCTTAGATCTCTGTTGAAACTGTTGTCTCACTGTTCTGAGAGACGGATCTGCAAATATACAGAGCTGAGTATATATTTTTTGGTTTTAAAGTCTGTACTGTTAGTTGTTGCTTAGATCTCTGTTGAAACTGTTTTCCCCACCCCCACCCCCATTTTCTGCTGTATCTTCAGTTGGTATAACTGTTTTTTACAGCTTGTGTGTTATCTAACTCAAGGATCGCTTAATTTGACCTGTTAGTAATAGTCTGCATTTAATTGCTGGAGCCTGTGTTCTGAGAGACTGCCTTCCAGACTATCTGCAAATATACAGAGCTGAGTACATTTTTTGGTTATAGAGTTTGTTAATTGTTGATGAGATCTCTGTTGAAACTGTTGTCTCACTGCTCTGAGAGACTGATCTGCAAATATACAGAGCTGAGTATGTTTTTTTGGTTTTAAAGTTTGTACCGTTAGTTGTTGCTTAGATCTCTGTTGAAACAGTTTTCCCCACCCCCACCCCCATTTTCTGCCATGTCTTCAGTTGGTATACCTGTTTTTTTACAGCTTGTGTGTTATCTAACTCAGGGATCACTTAATTTGACCTGTTAGTAACAGCCTGCATTTAATTGCTGGAACCTCTGTTCTGAGAGACTGCCTTCCAGACTATCTGCAAATATACAGAGCTGAATATATTTTTTTGGGTTATAGAGTTTGTTAATTGTTGCTTAGATCTCTGTTGAAACTGTTGTCTCACTGTTCTGAGAGACTGATCTGCAAATATACAGAGCTGAGTATATTTTTTGGTTTTAAAGTTTGTACTGTTAGTTGTTGCTTAGATCTCTGTTGAAACTGTTTTGTCTCAAACACCCTCCCTATTTTTGGTTTGTAGTTTAAATTTGGTGGCTTTTGCAGTTGCCCGCCCCACTGAAGATTTGATCTGGGACACTCCGCCAGTCCCATCTCTTTACCACATTCTACCTAATAAACTCTTTCTGCACTTGCTTTTAATCCTTTTTAATTTAATTGCATTTTTAAACTGTGTTTGGTCTAATATTGCTACATACCCAAGTGTGCTAGCTTGCACTGTATGTGAATTGTTTTTACTACTGTTTTTGCTACTTTTCTGTAAAAAAAAAAAAAAACTGTAAGCCTGTTTCCTACCTTTCCTGTAACTAGTGTTCCAGATACAGATTTGCTGTATCCAGGACTGTATGTAAGCTTCTGATTCCCCCCAAGCCTTTCTGTATTGGATGGACGCCTTCTAGCTTATCAGTGGTAGTGGTAAGCACTAGGTAACCTGTCTACCACATAAGGAGTGGTTCTGGCCCAGAAATTGTAGTTATTGGCTGTTTGGGCAATCTCTTCTATCTCTGTCAACTTTCTGATTTGAAAGCCTGCATTTGCACTTGTTTCTGTCCTGTAACTCATCTAGTGCAGATACAGATTCTTAGTTTTAGCACTTAAATTTGCTTATTCATGCTCAGCTCTTGTTCAGAACTTCTAAGCACTAAATAAGCTACTAATTACTATAGCACTCAATCTTCCTCATTACCTAGAGGAAAACAGTTTTTGTACTTACTTTTCTCACTTGCTTAGAGAAAAACAGCTATTGTGCTCACTTTCCTCACTTATCTAGAGGAAAATAGTTTTTTTTATTTAGGCATGTCCAAGGGTCAGCTCCCAGTGTTCTCTACTGTCTATCTGATGAATCTGGGCATCATGAGGCAATGCAGAAATTGCCTAATGTACACAGACAACCCTCTCCTCCTACCATCGAACACTACAACCTGTGAGAGATGCACTTATCTAGCCAAACTGGAGGTAAAGCTCTCTCAAACCAAGACTGAACTTGACAGTCATGAGGGGAAGGTAAACATTTGCACCACACCACACTCATCACATAGTCTCACTAAATCTACACCGCCAAAATCCACACATAGTAACAGAAAAACATTTGCGGAGGCTCTCAATAATAATCTGTCTAAGCAACAGAGACCTCCAAAGCAGAAACACAAGCAATCTCCATCCCCCAACATAACTCAAATGACACATAGCCCACAGACTCAGTGTGCCACTCAACCACAGCCAATAAGGCAAACCAACGTACCCAACACAATAGTCATAGGTGACTCTATAGTCAGGCACACTGATGTCCCACTCACAAGGCTAAACAAGGAGAAGGTTACTGTCAGCTGCCTGTTGGGTGCCAGGATCCACCACATAACCCACGCACTCAGGTCACTCCACAACAAGTACAAATATGACTCTGTCATTGTCCATGTTGGTGTGAATGACCTGAGACGTACCTTCCTGGACTACATGAAAAGAGACATGGAAGAGCTCTCCGATCTTGTAGCCCAGGCAGGTATGACCCTAGCCCTGAGTAGCATTCTGCCATCGCCCAGAATGA
Source organism: Protopterus annectens (assembly GCF_019279795.1). Classification (NCBI taxonomy): domain Eukaryota; kingdom Metazoa; phylum Chordata; order Ceratodontiformes; family Protopteridae; genus Protopterus; species Protopterus annectens. Next base: position 753,576,341 of record NC_056725.1, on the reverse strand, counting down.
GATACCGCAGTACAAGGACAAAATGATTGACTTCAACAATTGGCTTAGCTTCTGGTGTCATTCTAAGGGGATCCATTATCTGTTTGCTTGGGATGACATGGTCGACAGACCATGATGCTTTGCCACAGATGGCCTGCACCTGTCGCCCTTGGGATTCCGGATACTGGCTAAGGCTCTTGCTGCCCCTATAGTGCCTTTTTTAGGCAAGGTTCAAATAACAAATTCACCACCATAACAGGAACAGCCAAGCAAAAACTGAGGGAAATGTTACTCAATGCTAGAAGTCTAAATCTCAAAATGCACTCACTCGAGGCACTCCTTAAAATGGAGAATATTGATATCTGTGCAGTGACTGAGACCTGGTTCAAGGCTCCAGAGAACACCCCTGCACTACCAGGCTATAACTCCTACCACACTTTTCGGCCATGTAACCTGGACCGAAACACCAAAGGCAGAAGTGTGTCCATATTCATTAAGGATATCCACACCTCCAGGCTAACTGCTCAGCATAATGCATCCGAGGTTATCCAAGTGCAACTAACTCTGGGCAAAACTGCAATCCAAATTGTAGCTTAGTACAGATCCCCCACCATGCCCCAGGATTCCCACTCCTCTTTTCTTGATGTACTGGAAAACATAAGGTTCAACCAAACACCCTAATAATGGGCGACTTCAACTACCCCACCATTAACTGGGAAAACTACTCGTGTACCAACTCCTTAGCTCAACGCTTTCTGGAATTCATAAACTCCAATGCCCTGGATCAACTTATCCACACCCCCACCAGGGGCAACAATATCCTAGACCTAGTCATTACCAGCATGAGTGATCGGTGTCCCACACCTGAAGTCAACTCCTCGTTGGCCCGATCTGCCATAAGCTAATCACCCTTGATATCCACATCCCATCCCCATCCCCCATTAAGGAAACCACAGTAAAAAAATTCTCCAAAGCCAATTTTATGCTTCTTAAGACAGAAGTGGTGAACTTCATGACACCCATGCAGATGGGCAATACAGTTACAACTGCCGAATCCTACACAAATGCACTCTATAAGCACTTACACGAGTGCATGGATCATGCTATCCCAAACAGAACCAGGATGCTATCCTCCAAAAAAAAGGAAGCCAATCTGGTGGTCCCCTGCCATAAACAAACTACATCAGAAAGAAGAAACTGTTGCAAAAGAGAGTAAAATCCCATGAGTGGAGGAGCTCCCTGGTCAGCCTCAGTAAAAAGCTAAGATCCCTTATAAAATCCTCCAAAGCTAGCTACAAAAACAAAATTGCCACTAATTCCAAGGACAACCACAAAGCATTCTATAGCTATGTCAAGAATCTCGATGGCAACACCCAGATCTTCTCTGAGTTACAGCGCAAAGACACAAAAATTACAGAACCAACTGATATTGCCAACATCCTGGCAGATAGGTTCAGTGTTAACTTTACCCCCCTCTCACCCCCTAAAGGGCCCATATCTATACATGAAGAATGCAGAGTCCCTGTAAACACAACTATGGAGGTAAAAGCTGCACTCTCTAAAGCCAAAAACACAGCATCCATGGGAATGGACAACATCCCAGGCTGCGTTTTACATGAACTTCAGAATGAACTGGCTCCCCATTTAAGCACCATCTTCAATAATAGCCTCACATCAGGCTTTCTGCCCACTGAATGGCACACAGCAACAGTTATCCCACTTCACAAAGGGGGAGCCACCACTGATCCCGGGAACTATCGACCTATTAGCCTGACAAGCCTGGTCTGCAAGGCCATGGAACGTATCATCATGGAACTCATAAACAAAGACATTGGTAACCTCCAAACTCTGGATCCCACCCAGTTCAGGTTTGTGAAAGGCAGATCATGCCTCCTGAACCTGATCAACTTCTTTGAGGCAGTCACCAAAGCCGTAGATGAGGGTAAAGTGGTTCACACAGCCTATCTTGGCCTCGCCAAGGCTTTCAACACCATCCCCCATTCTGGAATTATAGCTAAACTCACTAAACTAGGTATAAATCCCTACGTCACAAGATGGGTTGCTAACTGGCCCACTGACGGAACCCACACTGTAAAAGTTGCAGACTCCAGATCTGACCTCAAAGCAGTGACAAGTGGAGTACCACAGGGTTCCATCCTGGGACCTCTCCTGTTTGGTATCTACTTCTCTGAAGTACAGGCTAACACAGAAGTCCTCTGGCTAACGAAGCTCACAGATAACTGCAAACTAGGAGCCATAGTCAAATCCCCAAATAATGTGGACATCCTACAGAAGGGCCTCGCTGAGACAGATGCCTGGTGTTAGAGTCATGGCCTCAAGCTCAATGCCAAAAAGTGCAGTGTCTTCCCCTTTGGTAAAAACTCTGCACCCATGAACTACCACATAGGCAGCAATCTACTTAACACCGAATGCATGATAAGAGACCTTGGGATCCAGGTGGACAGTAGTCTCTCCTTTGATAGTCACATCACCACTGTAGTCAGGAAGTCCTTCTACATGGCACACCTCATCATAAAAGGGTTTTCATTCAGGAAAAAAGAGGTCATTGTTCCCCTCTACTCGACACTCATTAGACCCACTATAGAGTACAATGCCTCTTTTGGAAGGTACCTCACAAGACATCTGCAGCAGCTGGAAAGGCCACAGAAGTACTCACAAAGAGGATTACTGGCCTCAAACAAATGCTCTACACTGACCGCCTCAAAAAACTCCATCTTTACTCCGTAGCATATCGCCTACTTTGAGGTGATCTCTGCCTAACATGTAAAGCTATGTCAAATGCAGAGCTGTTGGGACATGCTATACCTAAAGAAATCCCAATCCCTCTGAGCTACACGCTCTAGGGACCTAAACCTTGTCACCACAATAAACAGGACATGCTGGAGGGATAGATTCCTGTCCCAGAGACTTCCCATACTCTGGAACAGGCTACCCATCTATGTCAAGCAAAGTTCTTCATTAGCACTCTTCAAGAAAAATCTTGATGAGTGGATGGGAAATAGGAAATACACCCGGGGATCACTTCTGTGGCTCTGCTCAACAGTGGCACAGAAAAATAACTTTCTTGGGTGGCATAAGCCAGGGAACCTTGTTGACTAGGCTTACGTAGGCCCTTGGGCCAATAGCCTAGCACCTACCTATGAGCCTATGAACAAATGTAAAAGCACATTACTTAATAGTGGATAAATAAAAATGCCAACTCAACTACGAGACTCTGTGATTCAGTGTTTTATGAGTGTATCTCTTCTGGAGCTGTTACATAATATGTTATATTGCACCACGCTTGCTAACTTCCATTTTTGTGGCTGCTTGACATTGATCTGGGCACATTGCAGGTGCTGTGAAGAGCACACTTGGCAAACATCTAGGAGTGAAACAATACTAACTTCATGAACTTTAATCATACCCTGACTTAGGAATGGGTTCCATTCCCATCATTGTCCTAGAAACCCAAAAGACTTACAGAAACTAAACCCAGGGAGAAACAGAACGCACCACGTTTATTTGTTGCAGAATACCTATAGGTGAAATGCTATTGGCTTCTACAAAGATTGTAGACCCTGACTGGAAAGGTGGAAGGTAGATAAGATAGAAAACATAATGCTATATTGATATCAATGTTTTTTTTATTGTTTCTTACATTGTCTTTTTTTCTTTTGTAATGATCTCAACTTTAATTTCTTTCTACTGCTAATATATGAAATTTACGTATTATCGCAACCACATTTCCAACCTGGCATAATTTGTTATGTTTGGCCAAAAATATGTATAGTAACCTTAAAAGGAGTGTGTAAAATACTACTGTTTACTGTGTCCCATCGTGTATGAGACAGGAAGAAGAGTAACGGTCACATTTGGTATTCTGGGGTGCCGTAGGTTTCCAACAGGACTTACTTGATTAATGTTCCTGCTGCCTGACACTCGCCGTTATCCAATGTCATCGTGTTTGAATTTGTTAATGTATGGCAACTTTGGATGATCTGTAGTCACGTAACAGTGATTATTGGGTTCATGCTGTGTTTTAAACGTTAACAGTTTTTTAACATTGCAATGTCAATGCTATTAAAGGTTTTGGCTGAATTTTTTAACATCTATACAATTGCAAGCCATGCATTTTACAAGTTGTTGTCTTGATGACTTTTTTACCACCTGTTGTAGTCTTCATAGTAAGGGATGTGTTATGGACGTATTTTTGTTTTTTATTACTCTACAATGACATTCAGTATTTTACATGTATTTTTTGATACGTTATCTGTTGTAATGTGCAACAGTTCTCCTTGTAGTCTGATTCAGTGAATGTACTCTATATTGCTTACACTGCAGTTCTTGCCTGTAATCTTACTTTTATTGCTTCAGTTTTCTGCATACTTGTTTTGGTCTTAAATGTTTAGGTTACAAGCTGTATAATCCAGGTTTACAAAAATGTTAAAGAATAAACAGGTCCTTCTTCACAGGACTCCGAAACCACAGGCATGTTTATTGCACTTCTCATTAAGGTAGGTCACGAAAGGACGCTACCCAGGAGGAGGAATTGTGCCGTTATTCCTCTTCCAAGATCAAACACAATGTGACACAAAAGTTGTTACCACTTGACATGCCCCTTTTCAGGTTCACATACTAGCTGAGAGAGAAACTTACATGACTGAACAGGGCCTGTAGGTTCACTCTTCTCTTAAAATGGAGCAAAGGAGCATGATTGCCACACACTACTTAGAGCTAACTGCCTCTCCGTTAGGGAGCACTCTAATTTACTGTTCTCAGTTTAAATTAATATGAGTCGCTCATTCGGTCCTACTGGCATACAAAGTGAACAGGGTACAAGACCACTACTCTCTAAGTGACAATCTATACAAAACCACTACTGTCTAAGTCACAATCTATCAGAGCACTGCTTGTTTACTGGTAACAAAAATAACCACTAAAAAGTGATTATGCTCTTTTCAGTCCTAGGCTTATAAACTAGGTATGCCATGCTTTACTTGTCTAACTTCCTTGCATCCCAAGTGTTTCACACTACTCTGCATTTCTATCTAAAAAGCGAGAATAACTTAAGGTTGTTTAATCAATTCTTCCACTGTTCATTCCCCTCCTCCCTTCTCCAGTGTGCAGCAGCTTGTATTGTTTATAAGAATGAATCCAAAGGACAATTTAAGTAGGTGCTCTCAGTGTTGGTGAGCATAAACTGAAATACCATAACTGTATTCTGCTTTAGCTGAGGCTTCTCTGTGTTTATATGCTTCCTAACCATTGAGTATCGTAATAACATATTGCAGTGTATTCTGGTTTTGCTTGCCTCACTACCTCTGTGTATATATACTGAAATAATGTCATTATGTTGTACTGTGGTTAAGATATTTTGTAATGTATTTTACATTATTTATTTAGGTATTTGTTTGCCAACACTTTGGCCAGGCAATGGCTGAAAATGAGTTCATTAGTCTGGTTGAAAGACATTAAATACATTTAAAAAAGATCCAGTCTTCCACAACAAGAGTGGCAATGTTGATAGTCCTATAACTCGTTTATTTGTAGGTGTGGCATCTGACAGTACATAGTCAAACTGAGGAACCACCGTAGGGAAGAGAAGAGGTTTGATCAAAACCTCCTTGGAGGTTATCCTGAATACCTGCTAATGAGTCATGGATACACAGAAAGGTAGAATCATCAACATGGTGATCAGGTAAGGATTTCTGCACTGAACAGTTGAAGAAAAATAACTTCTTTCATTTGTGGATTGTAATCTTATAACGATTTCTCTTTCACCAAGATATGTTAAGAATAATGAGAATGCCTTGTGCCCATAGTTTTTAACATTCAGTCAGAGCCAACATGCTATCCTCCAAAAAAGGAAGCCTATCTGGTGGTCCCCTGCCATAAACAAGCTCTACAACAAAAGGAAGAAACTGTTGAAAAAAAGTGTAAACTCCCAGGACTGCAAGCACTCCCTGGTCAGCCTCAGCAAGAAACTGAGATCCCTCATAAAATCCTTCAAAGCTAGTTATGAAAATAAAATCGCCACAGATCTTAAAGACAACCAGAAAGCTTTCTACAGCTATGTCAAGAATCTCAATGGCAACACTCAGATCTGCTCTGAACTACAGCACAATGGCACTAGATTTACCGAACCAAATGATATTGCCAACATCCTGGCAGACAGGTTCAGTGCTAACTTTACTTCCCCTCACATCCCAAAGGGCCCATACCGGATGATCGCAAAGTCCCTGAAATCAAGGCCGCACAGGTAAAGACTGCACTCTCCAAAGCCAAGGACACAGCATCAGAAGACAACATCCCAGGCTGCATTCTGCATGAACTGCAGAACAAACTGGCATCCCACCTAAGTACCATGTTCAACAATAGCCTAACTTCAGGCTTTGTGCTTATGGAATGGTGCACAGCGACGGTTATCCCACTCCACAAAGGGGGTGCCACCACTGACCCTGGGAACTACCACCTCATTAGCCTGATGAGCCTGGTCTGCAAGGCTATGGAACGTATCATCCTAGAGCTTATAAACAAAGACATAGGTAACCTACAAACTCTGGACCCCACTCAGTTCAGGTTTATAAAAGGTATATCATGCCTCCTAAACTGATTTGACTTCTTCAAAGCAGTCACCAGAGTCATAGACGAGGGTAAGGTGGTGCAAACAGCCTGTCTTGACCTCGCCAATACTTTCAACACCATCCCCCATTCTGGCATTATAGATAAACTCACTGGACTAAGTATAAATCCCTATGTCACAAGATGGGTGGCCAACTGGCTCACTGACAGAACTCACACAGTGAAAGTAGCCGACTCCAAATCCGACTTCAGACCAGTGACAAGCGGGGTACCACAGGGTTTGGTCCTTGGCCATCTCCTGTTTGGTATCTACTTCTCTGAAGTCCAGGCTAATACAACTGGTCTCTGGCTAATGAAATTCAGAGATGACTGCAAACTAGGAGCTATAATCGATTTGCCTAAGGATGTGGACATTTTAGGCCTCATTGAGACTGATGCTTGGTGTCAAAGTCATGATCTAAAGCTCAATGCCAAGAAGAGCATTGTCTTCCCCTTTGGGAAAAACACCATACCCATGAACTACCACATAGGCGGTAGCCTACTAAATACTGAAAGTGTGATCAGAGACCTTGGGACACAGGTGGATAGTAGTCTCTCCTTTGATAATTATGTCACCACAGTAGTCAGGAAATCCTTCTACATGGCACACCTCATCACAAAGGGGTTCTCCTCCAGAAAAAGAGAGGTCATCGTTCCTCTCAACTCATCCCTCATCAGACCCATTATAGAGTACAATGCCCCGTTTGACATGTACCTCGCAAGACATCTGCAACAGCTGGAAAGGCCACAGAAATATCTCACAAAGAGGATTACCAGCCTTAAACAAATACCATACGCTGACCATCTCAAAAAACTCCAGCTCTAGTCCGTCGCATATTGCCTACTCCAAGACGACCTCTGCCTAACATACAAAGCCATGTCTAACCCAGATCTGATGGACATGCTGCACTTAAAGAAATCCCAATCTGTCCGAAACACACACTCCAGGGACCTAAACCTTGTCACCACAATAAACAGAACATGCTGGAGGGATAGATTCCTGTCCCAGAGACTTCCCATGCTCTGGAACAGGCTACCCATTCATGTCAAGCAAAGATCCTCATTAGCACTCTTTAAGAGAAATATTGACAAGTGGATGGGGAACAAAAAATTCACCTCGGGGATCACTGCTGTGGCTCTTCCCAAAAGGGGCACAGAAAAATAATTTTCTTGGGTGGCGAAAGCCAGGGAACCTCATTTGGCTAGGGTTAGCCTAGTATATACCTATGAACCTATAAACCTATGTCTTTCTTATCTTCATCTGTCATACACATGGGGCTTACCCTAATACGGAGCCCTCATATGGAGCAGGTAGGAGGGCTCCCCCCCCAAAAAAAATGTTTATTTAGTTTTTTTTTGGAGAAAATCAATATTTACGATGTATTAATGTTCATTAATCAGTGTTATGATATGCACTATTACAGTTTGTAATGTTCAGTCATGGGCCCAAATGCTTGATGATATTAAAAGTACAAACAGGAACAGAGGTTTAACTTCAGAATTGATATTAAAATCATCTGCAATGATTAAAGAGATTTTAAACACAAGTCTATGCAGCGTTTTATTAATATAGTTCCTATACCTATTCAGTGTCTGAGTCCTTTTGATGGTTGAATTCTCTTGGTTACAATACTCATGGAAAGGTAAGGACATGACTAAAGAAACAATAATTCTGTATGAAAATTCAGGTTCACGGTCACATCTGCTAGTAAGGTAATAAAATGGTATAATTTGATTACTATTCCTGACAAGACATGTAGCAAAGTGATGACAAAGGCTAAACTATAATCAGTAACAAGAGTTTCTGCAATTTTTATTTTGCATTTGCATTGTGGGTATGTCTGCCTGGGTCATGTAAGATCCCTTTTCAGTGGAGGTCTGGGGAGAAAAGCTCCACAAACAGCATACAGATCATATTAATTACAGAAACAGTATACAAATAACAGAATACTAATATACAGGAATAAGATATCAATTATGCCTCATTCTTTACAACTGTAAATAGCACAGCATTTGGTTTGAAAATGCAGTACGGAAGTAAAATCCCAAATTCGTTTACATTAGGCAAACATAAATAGTGGCAAACAAGGTATAAATATTTACAAAAAATAGTAATATGTAGAAATAAGAATGAATTCTAAAGGGGGGAATACAACAATTCTGGAGGAAAGCAAAATTTTTGCAGATATGCAGTTGTATTTGATATATATACTCAAACACTGGCAATATAGTTAGAGTACAGGGGAGTCTCAATGCAAGCTGACTTGTTGGAACATGGGCTAAATTCTTGGCTAGGCTTATAAGGGCCTTAGGGCCAATAGCCTAGTAACTTCCTATGATCCTATGAATATTCAGTAAGATGTGATAAGGCTATCAGTTAAGGAAAATGGTGGTGTGACTGCTAGTTAAAGTAGATATAGAGAATACAGGTACGTAATAAAAGTTAGAAATGCACATGCATATAAGTAGTAAATGCATATTTTCCTCGTAGTCAAAAATGATGTATGAGAATATTTATGTGCAAATATTTTGCAAATAAAAGTTGAATACAATATATTACATGCAGTGAATTAGATTTGGAAATATGGGAAGTAAAATGGGTGGGGAGTTGCTTATCCTAGACCAGTGATGTAGGGACAGTTCCAGGAACTGAAGAGGTGTAGTCTGAGTTCCTTTTTGAAAATGTGAGGAATGTAGAGTTGCCTTAGTCTGGGAGGACTTTGGTTCCAAACACTGGCGATATAGTTAGAGTACAGGGGCATCTCCATATACTGCGGTGGTGGTGCTGCGGTGGCATTGTCGCCTCACAGTAAGACGTTGTCCTGTTCGATTTTCAGCTAGAGCATCTTCTGTGTGGAGGCATGCATGAATGGGCATACCTTCGTTGAAGGTTGTGCATCAGGGCCGGTAACTTGGCACATAAAAATCTACTGCCAATCATTAGCGGACCGGAGTTCCGCTGTGGTGACCCCTAACCGGGAAAAGCCGAAAGACACAACAACAGGGGCGTCTCCATGCGAGCTGTGTAATCCAACTTGGGAAGCTAGAAATTTGTCTGCAGAGTGGAGTACCCTGTTGAATATTAGACCATTAGAGGAGAGATGATACAGAGGGACATTTTGATGTACAGTATAGAACGGAATGGGCTACTTTCAGGTAGGGAGCTCCATCCAGCCAATATTCTTTAATGCAGTACAGTGTTAAGTTCTGTTAGGCAGATTACAAGTAAGTCTCACTACTTTATTATAACATTGTTCCAGCTGATTTAATTGAGTGACATGAAGGTTGGTGAAAATGGGTGTTGCACAGTGAAGGCAGTGTAGGGGTTAATCTGCTACCGTGACACCATGAACATTATCTGAGTGATAGAATTTGATTCTATAGAGGATGCCCAGTTTCTAATGAGGTTTTTTTTAATGGTATTTGACAGATAGAGTTTAAATTAATGACTTTTTGTCTACAATAATTGTGAGCAATTTGACATTTGTAAAACCTCAAGTGTAACTGGAAAACAGTAGGACATGTGAAGAAATAAGGACAACAGAGCAAAAGCCCAAGTAGCTCTAACTGCAGAAAAAGTCAAAGAGAATGGATTAGAGTGGTTCAGGCACACGTGCAGGAAAGCAGACGACAAGATGGTGAAGATGATCTGTGACACAAAAGAAGAAGTCAAGAGGAAATGAGGGCATCCATCAAAGAGATGGGTGGATTATGTGAAAGAAGACCTGTGGCAGTCAGGCATGACTATCAAAGTAAGCAGGATAGTGGCATTAAATCAAGATAGAGGTGTCAACAGATGATGTTATACCACAACCCCATGTAGAAAATGGGAAAAAAGGGGGACAGACAATGATGACAATAAGGAAAAAGTATATCAGCGTGTCTGTAGGCTGACATATTATTGCATTTGCCTACTTTATGCAGACGGAGGATATAAGATTTTCCAAATATCAGGGACACAGGGTTCTAGAAGGGATCCTTTAGTGATAACAAAGACAGGATAAGGTTGGGCTTCAGCAGTTATTTGAATGCATTCAGCTTGTAGGGTGTTTGGCTACAGTTTAAGAATATGAGACTAGACAGGTTTTAGGATGAATGTATTGGAGTCCGTGGGATTAGTAGGTAATTGAATAGTAAAGGTACCTGAGTTGTTTTTGAAGAGGGATGTTGCAGCATTCATGAAATGGGAGTTGAATGTACAGGCTATGCTATAATCAGAGTCATTAGGCATAGGACTGGTTGGTTTGATGTTCTGTAGTAGATGATGAACTGATACTCAGAAATGTTTAGGATTTGCTCCTGGTCATTACGCAGCTTCCATTAATAGATTTTCTTATCTTTATTTACTGGATTTTTACTTAGTTTCACAGAATTCTGTTGGCACAGTACAGCAAAGTGGATTTGTTCAGATGTCAGTGCTACCAGATATGATCTCCTTTGTGTATAAACTGTCTATGTTAACCTATGAACGGGGTTTGTTTTACTCACTTGTTATGTGAGGGCTAGGAGATATGAATGTTTAGGAAAATGGTATTTCAACTTTAATCTTCCTTATCTGTTGGAAGATATATATATATATATTTAATGTAGTTATCTTAGTGTATCATTGAAAGAGTCTGCATTAAAATGAAGAAGGTTATGGACTATGTTGTACTGTAAGGCAGGGAGTGTTTTGTTGTAGTTCTTTATAACACCTTTATTAAAATATCACTTAAGGCATAGGCACACATACATTAATAGAAAAGAAAAACTATATTAACATTTTTTCCATTTAAACACGTTATACATTGCATTTTTTTTCTTTTTAACAGCTTTCAGTCCAGTATTACATAAATATCTCAATGTCTGCCTTTTCTTAAACCTCACTCCTCCTGCTATATGTATTTATTCCACAATTTCCATTTATTTATATATAATTTGCTCCTTCTGTTTTCTGAAGATCCCTCTTCCAGTGGTTCTCTCTCTTTTATAATGCTCAATACTTTAGATACAGTTGGCTTTAGATTTTGATTGACATTTTCTAGTGATTACTTTTTTGGCACCCGACAGAATTAAATGTACTGTGTCTAGCCAATTCAGATCTTGTGTCCCAGCTCAAAATAATAATTTCTTTAGTTACAGCCATTTACCCCCCCCCCCACCAACATTTCTTACAGAGTAGTAAGTACGGATTTTTTTTTTAATTACCAAATAATTGCACTCCCAAAAAACATGTTTCTAGTTATCAGTTACTTCCCTATCACACCTCCAACATTTGCTATCTAACTGAGGAAAAAATCTTTGACGTTTGCTTGAGGTATAAAAATGCCTCTGCAAACACTTCAAAGCAAACATGCTAAAACTTCTAAACTTTGTTGCATACTTGAGAGCCATCCATATGTCCTTCTTTTGTTCTCTTGTAAATTGCTTTCCCAGTCTCTCTTCCCAAACTTTTCTAACCTCCTCTGATTGATTCTTATAGTTATCTTGAAATATTTTATATGCCCTACTAACTATTCCCTTTTTAACAGCAGATTGTATTCTACATTCAACAAAACCTGTACCAGAGATGGTCGTAATGTTTAACACTGATATCCCTTTCCTTTTTCCTGTACCTTGATATAGGGAAGGCAGTCTCTTACCTTTAGTCCAAAGATTATCTTGGCCTAATCCTACTCTATTACCTTTTTCTCTTCCTGTTACTTGTGCCTAATACCTTGGTTCCTTTGCCAGTTTTCTTCAGTAAATTTAAGCCCCCTCTTGTCTAGTTTCTGTACCTCTGTTTGTAGTAATCCCTATTGGCAAAATGTTCATTCTCCTTTCATCATCCTCATGCTATCTTAGCTTTTAGAATACTTTCTGCTACTTTATGAACAGAATATTCATACCCCCTCAGCTTCATCACCATCATCATCATCATCATCCCCTTCCCCTTTGAGTTATAACTTTCTGCTTGTGTTATGTATATGAGCCTTAATTATGCAGCTTTTAAATATCCCTTCAAATCAGGTAATCCTGAATCACCTACTGGGAGGATCAACTTATCCCATGTAACTCTTGCCTTCTTCCCCTCCCAAACAAATTAATTTAACTCTTTACTAACAACTTTTCCTCTGGTTGATTAAAATATGCATGGCCTTTATATAAAATTAAAGGGACTAAAATAATTTTCACTGTTTGTATCTTACTATCCATGCCCATAAACATGAGCTTTCAGTTTCTTAGTTTTCATATTAACTTTTGTTGCAATTTTTGATACTATATGAAGGATAATGGTCCCTAAGGATGTTGAGTAGAATGTCTGATTGCTGGATATTGCTAGGAAGTGTGGTACGGATCCAGTAAAGGACAGAAAAGGTGTTAGAGGGCTTATTAAAACAGAGGGGATGTCAGTGAACTGTATAAAGATTTGCAGAAAGATCAGCAGATGATTTATTGGAGTCTGTACATTTAATTTCGATATCACCAAGTACAATGGATTCTAGCTTTATACTTTTTAGACCCATGATAGGATATCTTCTGCTATAGTTAAGTCATTGTTTGGGGGTTGTAAATGGATATGATACAGACAGATTTACATTTATTTAAATGGAGTGCAGTAATTAAGACTTCTGCACTGTTGAAAGTTGGTAAGTAACCTGGGTTCTAATGGATCTTTGAAGTCTAGCTGAATACATAACTGCTATTCCACCTATTTTTTACTTGTGCAATCCAGCCTAAACTGTTCTGTACCTCTGTTTTTTAAATGAACGTTTGAGGCCAGGTTTTTGTCAGTAATTATATATCAAGAGTAAACTTTGCCACCAAGGAATGCAGTTCATCTACTGTCACAGATGCTTCTCATATCAGTATGAAAATGTTTTAGTGTGTCATTCTTTGATGCGTACGAAGTGTTAGTAGAATTAAGGGCAGGAATGCTAGGACAGAGAGGAGAGTATGTTATTAGACTCGGGTTGGGGTGAATGGCACCTGATTTTTGAAGCTTGGAGAAGTGCAGGGATAGACGTTGAGGGGTCTCATTTTGGTAGGCATGTAGAAAATGTGAGTGGGATTTTTTTTTTTTTAGTTTGAGTTTGAGATATTATAGTTCAGCATCTATAATAGGAGTTTAATGAGATGGTGTATGTAAATTGTGCAAAGAGTTGAATGGAAGCTTGCTGACATCAATGGGATATGATGTAGTTTGCACTAACATGAGAAGGGAAGATATCGGTGACAGAGCTAATACCATTTTGTTGTTGGATTAAGTTAGTGGTTATAACAATGTTTAATGTGTGTGGATAACTGAGTAATAGAAAACTTAATGAGTATGTTAGTATATGTGAGTTTGGAAATGTTGGACAGGGTAGTACATGACGGAAGAATTAATAGGAGTTCTTTGTGAAACTGAAATGAAACTGGTAGCAGTAGACAGGGTCATAATGGGATAGGTGTACAAGGAAAGGCAGGGATTCAACCAGTAAGTGGTCGCTGAAAGTAAAGGTTCTGAATGTGGGTGAAAGATTTTGGTTGTTATTGAACTGAATATGGTGTTTAGTATTCATAAGCATGAGTAAAGAAAACAGAATTTACAGAACACTAATTATGGTAGGGAAAAATGGCTGTTTAGTAGTAGTAATGGAGGGGAGGGCATATTTAGAGAGGCCACACCCATTAAAATGACACTTCACACTAGGAAATTAAGAATACAGTAACATTTACAAATTATGTCGTATAAATGTGCAAGAATAAGAAAACAATGAAAAGATTACCTACTAAAATGGTAATTACCAGCACATACCAAAATATTTCATGGGACAAAAATGTATGTTTTGTTAAATACATCTCAAACATATTTGCTTAGAATAATATAAGCTTAAGGAACCTGACATTTGTCAATTGGTTTCAGTGTTAGCTAGCCTCAATATACATATTTGTGTGGGTGTGTATGTGTATGTGTATCACAAGCTGTGGGGTACATGGTGGTTTCCATCCTAAAATAAATAAATGAAGAATTGCCAAAATAAATAAATAAATAAATCAATAAATAAATAAATAAAAGGGTCTTGTAATCATTTTCTTGTCTATGTGTGTATGCATTAAATAAAAGGGTCTTGTAATTGTTTTCTTGTGTATGTGAGTATGCATTAAATAAAAGGGTCTTGTAATTGTTTTCTTGTGTATGTTTGTATGCATTAAATAATAGGGTCTTGTAATCGTTTTCTTGTGTATGTGTGTATGCATTAAATAAAAGGGTCTTGCAACTGTTTTCTTGTGTATGTTTGTATGCATTAAATAAAAGGGTCTTGTAATCATTTTCTTGTGTATGTGTGTATGCATTAAATAATAGGGTCTTGTAATCGTTTTCTTGTGTATGTGTGTATGCATTAAATAATAGGGCCTTGTAATCGTTTTCTTGTGTATGTGTGTATGTATTAAATAAAAGGGTCTTGTAATTGTTTTCTTGTGTATGTGAGTATGCATTAAATAAAAGGGTCTTGTAATCGTTTTCTTGTGTATGTGTGTATGCATTAAATGAGTCTTTCAACTGTTTTCTTGTGTATGTTTGTATGGATTAAATAAAAGGGTCTTGTAATCGTTTTCTTGTGTATGTGTGTATGCATTAAATAAAAGGGTCTTGTAATTGTTTTCTTGTGTATGTGTGTATGTATTTTTATTACTGACGTTTTGGATGTTTTTTCACTGTTAAAGATACCTGGCAGTTAGCTCAGAATGTGTACTTTCTGTTTTTGCATGAAATGCTCAGCAATTTCTTATTCAGTCATTAGGATTTGGTTATCTCATTCTGTTTTTGTGATCTTGCAGTTATACAAAGCATTTCTATGTTTTGAATTTTGATAAAGCATGAATTGCAAATGCGTGTCCATATAAAATAATCCCTTGCTGTTTTGCTGAAGCCATGCAGGCAGAATCTGAAATAGGACACCATAAATTAGCGGTCTGATTTTTTGATGAATGAAGTGGCACAAAGGGTGAAAAAGCTTAACAGCAGCAGTTCACCTGCATGTGCACTGACGCAAGGTACTGCAATTTGTATGCTAAGACTAGCTGCTATGGTTCACAAGAAGCAGCTCTCCACACATTGACACTCTGTTAAGTAATCTCCACAGTTTAGGAAACTGCTTAGATAATATTTGTACAGATTTGTTATGCTGGTATAGTGTGTGTGTGTGTGTGTGTGTGTGTGTGTGTGTGTGTGTGTGTGTGTGTGTGTGTGTGTGAGTGTGTGTGCGTGTGTGTGTGCGCGTGCGTGCGTGTGTGTGCGTGAGTCTGTGTGTGTGTGCGTGCGTGTGTGCGTGTGTGCGTGAGTGTGTGTGTGTGTGTGTGTGTGTGTGTGTGTGTGTGTGTGTGTGTGTGTGTGGTGGGGGTCTGGAATATGTACAACTACAAGGAACAATTGTGACAGCATCAGTGTTTAATTAGACATATGTCAATGTTATACGCAGAAGAAAAACTAAATGAAGAGAGGCACAAAACAAGAATGAAATGAAGGAGAAGGAGAGGAAGCTTATGCTGAATAAATGTATTTAATACTGGACAGTGGTGGAAATTCCATGCCTGATTTCTGGTTAGTATGCATATACACCAAAACAGTTCACTGCCATCATCGCTCCTACTTGAGTTTCTATTTCATTGATGTGGCAGGGGGCACAAAACCCAGTGCAGGTATGGAATCAATTCAGATTCAAATAACTATAGTAGAAACATTCTACAGTAACATCATATCAGAATTAGTTAAGTGACTAACCCAGTTTGTGATCACTTTTTAATACAGCAGCTGCTTTCTTGATATAAATATGTAAATAAGACGAGTGCCTCTCAGGTGTGTATTACTATCACTTATTTTGCATTAGCAACCACAGGAAAATGTTTACATTCTTCTACATTTGAGGTGTACCCCATGATTAGGCTTACATTCTCTCTTTCATTTCTTTTACACTGTAATTGTCTTTTTTTTTCACATACTGCAATAACTTTCAGGCTGTGGCTGAAACTGGTCTTTAATAGAGCAGTCCACTATTCTGGTTAAAAGCACATAAGTAAATTGGTAAATAAGTAAAATATTTCACGTTTCATGTTAAATACTAGTTATCCGTACTGGTTATTTTGACCTGCCTTCTGTTTTACCTTTCTAAAAGAAATGAGGTGATTGGTGAGCCATATGAAAAAAATCAGAAAATAATTATCACAGAGTTTCCACAAATCACAAACTATTAACACTAGGGATTCTTTCTAGAGAATCTATACCAGCATGCAGATTAATAATTAATCTGCTGGGTGCACCAGAGCTGTGTGCAAATTAATCAAAGCAGTAGAATCATCACTAGCTGACAGGTTCCAAATAATTAGTAGTTTCAGGAGATTGTTTTTAAAGATATCTATAGGAAAAAACAGGACAATGCAAAATAAGCATTTGCCTGCCCCAGCATTCTACATTCACAGCCCTCTGACTAAACATGTCAGTCACGTTAACATCTTACATCAAGATATGAGAACAAGTAAAGACAGGCAGACTATAAATACATTAAACTTTGTCATTAATACTGGCTCCATAATGTGGGGTATAAAGTTCTGTCTGTGAATCCTACTTCCTGGGACTAATTAGTAAATCTGCTATTGGACGAACCAATGGAGGAGAGTGATGCTAACTGAGAATGAGTGATCATTGACTGCTCACACATCCTGTTAAGGAGAAATGGCAGCTTGGTCTGCAGCCACTTGGGACACGAAACAGACGCTTGAGGTGTGATGAAAGGCATAAAGGGAAAAGCATTGACACTTGATGGGCAGTTTGGTAAAAAGCTGTTGGCAGTACTGGGGTCATATGTGGTAGTATGAGCAGTCCTTCTGGGCTGTCATAATGAGAAGGAAGTTGCCAGGCTGCTAGTGGGCACTCATTAAGTTAGGACAGCACTGATCCTGCACTGTGGTGCCATTTACATTAACTCTGACCCTGCTTGCATGTCACCTAGCAGACCTCTTATTGTATGTCATCTAAATGCAGTATCGACTAACAGTACAACTGCTGAACCTGAGTCATGCGTAAGCACACCCAATTCTGCTATAGTACGGCTAACTAAGCCATTGTTAAAACTAATGCCTTCTCCCTTCTAACTAGTTTTCCATGAGGTGTGATAATCCAGGTGACAGAACTCAGAGTCTTTGCTAAGTCCATACAACTATGATATAAAAGGATTAGTTAAAACTTTGTTAAAACTAAATATCAAACACCATCACCCTTGACAGTATATTTTTCCATAAAGTGTGATAAGCCAAGTGACAGAACTGCTGATGCAGTCATAATAACTTGGATACCTCTAAGTCCTTAGTTCATATTGCCCCAAACTGGATGGTACACAAAATGACCTTAGCAGCAATACCAGAATACTAGCCATGTTTTACTGTTTACCTCACTAGTCACTGCAGAAGTCCTTGGAGGTTGTTTGGCTGTACTGAAGAGCTAGAGTTATAAACATCCCTTCTGCCTTTTCTTCTTAGTTTACAGGTGTAGTCGTTGAGATGTACTTTCATACTAAGCATTAAAGAACACTGTCCTTTCTGGGATAAGAATGACCCTGTCTTTGCATTGTTGGTGGCTGCCAGTCCGGTCTCTCTTTTCCACTGCTGCAGTCCGTGCTTATCCTCTGTAATCATCTTTTTCCTCTGTATCCTAGTTGCAGAAACAAGTAACACTTAGAATTTCTTGCTATATGTATGTCACAACCTTCTAAAGGCATCTTACTAACATTTTTGCGGCAATGCTTGCTGCCACCTCATACCTCTCCTCTGATAGACAATTGCTGCATACAGGAACTACAACATGTACCCACCTCGCCCCTTTATGATTACTTGTGGTCCATCCTCCCATGTTTTACTGAGTCTAAGCCCTAAGACCAGCTTCACTAAAATGTGCCCTCTCCTTAGTTGTTTATCTAGACTCCTAATTCCACTCTGATTGACTCTGCCTTTACCAAAACTGTTCTTTATGTTCTCACAATGGTTCTCTTTTTCTCTCCCTTTCTACTTATCCCAAGCAAGTATCCTGCTATCTGTAATTTTCCACCTCCATTTCCACACCTCTTAGTTTTTCTTACTGTCTGTACTGGTTGTCTCCATCCTTTTGCAATATATAATGTCTAGCTGCAGTGAGTTCAGTGCTAGTAGCAGCAATAGACAACTCTCCCCTATTCATTAGCATTGGCAAACATTAGTCTGTCTTTAGTTCAGTAAACTTGACTACTATCTAACCTACTATTAGGACATCATAGGTTCACAGTTTCATAGATAAGTACTAGGCTAACTGACTCTGTGGGCTATTTCAAGCCTAGCCAATTTCTCTCAAAGGTGAGAATCAAATCCTGTACCTTGTGTCTGCAAGGCAAACATTTTAATCATTATGCCAATCCCCCCCCCCCCCCCCCACAAATTCATGTGTCAGAAGTAGGATATGAACCCATACCTCCAGGAAGACTGTGATCTAAACACAGCACCTTAGACTGCTCGGCCATTCTGATAACTATCCCACATACTTCAATAAATCATAAGGGTCCATTATAGCAGTATCCCTATGACCCTGGATTACTATGACCAGTCCTAGTCCTCCATCCTCTAGCGGCATGGCTCAAGTCTGCTCTCATCCATTTGTGGTTAGTTTGATGTAGATGTTCTAAGGTGGCATACCTACTGATTCATGTTTACTGACACTTTGCTGCTTTTAGCAATTGATAGCATGACCTGCAACAAATATAAATATTTAAGAAAGATGCAGGCAAACATCCTTCATCTGCCCACCGTCAGTAAACAACATATCTTCACAACACCACATTACTTACAGCACACCACTAGGCTCATGACCATAACATATGCTGAGGCAGTACAGACAACTTTGCCAGAGACTTCTAAAACACACTCTAAAAGATCCCAGCCTTCACCACAAAGCATCTATTCCTTCTCTAGTCACACAGATTGCAAATCCAGACAGCTGACCTAGGAATAACCAGGAAAGCAACCCTAAACTTATGAAGTCAACAAGTCTGCTACACCTCAAGGAAAGTGTCTTAATCACAAGTGATGCTATGGTCAGACATACAGAATTTACACTTACCAGGCTGGACAAGAACACGGCTTGTCTGATACTAGGCTCCATGATGTCACAAGGTCCTTAAGGTCCCATAAACCAGACAGATATGACTGCAACCTAGTGGTTGTCCACATGGGAGTAAATGGCTGGAGAAGTTTCACCCAGAGGGATATGGAAATGATGGAACTTACTATGCATGAGACAGTCAGGAAAGACCAGTCTTAAGTACCACGAATGATGCCTACATAACAAGACATGATAACTGTCTTTAACAACTGGCTTACTAGTTGGTGTCATTCTAAGGGGGATCTGATATGTGCATGCATGTAGTCAGATGGTAAAGAAGACATCCTGTTTTGCCAGACATGGCTTACATCTCTTATGTCATGGTTGCCATATACTACCTAAATCTTTTGCTGTCTTCGTGGAGACTTTTTAGTCCAAGTCCCCATACTGGACTTAAGTACATAACAAAACTAAACTCAAATTTAGATAGTATCATGCTGGGACTAATCCATGCTTGGAGGTTTAATAGAAAGTTACCAGAACTTGAGGCCCTTCTGCAAGTCAAGCACATTCATATTTGTGTAGTTACTAAGACATGATTTAAGTGCAACAACAGTACTTATTCTGTTTCACTACTTATCAATTGTTATGCCATCAGATTGGGTAATTGCAGGAGGGTATTTGCATTTATTTCAGAAGCAACAACATCTCAAGTCAAATTACCCACAACCTTAACTTTGAGATCATGAAGATCCAGCTTACCCTTAACAAATCTAGCCATTACTTCACTGCTATCTGCAGCTAGCCGTAAGCATCCACTAAAAGACCATAGAAATTACCTTAGCAGTATTTGGTGCACCGATGGGAGCACTTACATCTCTAAAAATGTGATCAGTGTTTCTTAGACTTTGTTTATACCAAGGCACTAGGGTAAAGTGTAGACAGTACTCACTAGATATTTTATAAAATTAAGCTGTTAGTGCCCGGATATATTTTACATTTTAAATGTAATGATAATATGGATACATAATGAATTTTATAAGGAAAATATTTAAAAATAAGACAGATACAGTATGAATTTGTAGTACTGTGTACATTTATTCATGACAGCTAAAAAAATGAAAATGTTTTGCTTTGTTTTTAACAGATTGTGATAAAAAGAAGAAATACATAACTTTGTGTTCATCTAAGGACCTTTGTGTTAAATTAAATAGACACAATTTTTAGTTATTTGTTGCATGTCCACTGAAAGCAAAACTAGTTTTGAGAATATTTAGTACTTATGGCCATACAGTGGACTCCTTTGAGTTACATTTGCTGACTCAGAAAAGAGAATGATTGATTTATGGCTATGTTCAGGAAATATATTAGCGTCTATGTACAATGTCATTGGTGCTATTAGTTTTGTGAATTTAGGTGCATCAGATACAGACATTGGCTATGAATAGATACATTCTGTATAACACAGTGATATACAAGATGGTTAGACTAGTAGTACCCATGACGTTATAAGTGAAACTACAGGGACAGAAATGATAGATGTATAGCCATGGTTTTGACCTTCACTGTGGATACAAACACTATCAAACATAGTATTATAAAAATAATGGAACTCAATCCCAATAACTGTCAGGTCTTCACCTAACCCGCACTCACCGAAGTCTTCATTAAAAATATTCCTATGTAGTTCTTGGCTCAGCTCTCGCTATACACCAGGCTAAGGCCATAATTTCTTAATTTCATAACTTAGTCCATTTTATGTTTCACTCAACACCCCTTGCTACTATCCTAATTGCTGTCCCTCTCTACCTTTCTTTTTGGCTTCTATTCTCTTTCTTTTCACCACTATCTCACCTTCCTTTGGGCTTCTATTGCCTTTTTTTTCAGCACCTGTCCCATCTCATCTACCATTACCTGCTTCAATGCCCTCATGTCTTCTAACTTTACCTACACGTTCCCTCATGCTAAAACTACCACATTTATATATCCTACTAACACCTGTATGCATGTATGTTTTTCTTTTTCTTTACTTCATTTTTTTAAGTTAGATTTTCTTATTGTTTATAAAATACTTGTGATTATATAACTTCTTGTATTGCATTTAATTTAAAGTTTAATTATGTAATAGTGGGGAGCTTTTCTCCCCAGGTTGCCACTGAAAAAGGATTTTTGCCCAGTCAGACTTCCCTGGTAAACATATGTCAATAAATAAATAAATAAATAAATAAATAAAATAAATAATAAATACATTTTAATTGTGTGTGATGGTATCATGATAATTGTAGGTACATCACACACATTTGTTAATAGCTATAACAAGAATGTAAAACACATTTTACACACTAACAGTTATGGTTGAATCAATGTTCAAAAAAAGTTGTTGTTGTTTGTCTTTTCCCGGTAAGGGGTCGCCACAGTGGAACTCCGGTCCGTCAATGATTGGCAGTAGATTTTTACAAAGGTGCCAGCTCGGCAACCTTCAATGAAATGCATGTCTTTCGAATGCTACCCAACCGCAGGGAGGACATGCAGACTCCACACAGAAGGCACTCCCAAGCCCAGATGAAAATCGAACGGGAGAACCTCTACTGTGGCATTAATGTTCAAAAAAAGTAATGTTCAGATATGGAGGTTGTCATCAGTGCAATTTTTTAAATGCTGGTTCTGAATTCTGTGTTGTAAATGGGAAACCATGTGTTATACCATATTATTTTAACTGCTAGCCTAAATTAATTATTTATGTTGCTATATGCACTCTTTCTATATTTTATGTGGGCAGAATTATTAGGAGACTACAGCAAAGAATTTATGAACCTGTGCATGGCATAAAAACAGAAAATCAAATAATGCACTCTATGCACTTAAAAGAATGTGTACATTAAAAAAACTCCAAGTAGTGGTAATGAAAGAACACAGCTGAACTATAAATAATATATGTCAGCTGAACTTGGATGCTTTTTACTTAAAGGGCATTGATGAAAATGTTAATTTTGAATGTATTTTCAATAATAACAGCTTTTATAAACATATGCTATAATTAGAAATATTACATTGCTTAATTTTATTAATGATTTTTTTCATAAGTCAATCATTTTTAAACTTTTCAGTCACGGTTTAATCATAATGCATTTAAATTAATTTTATTAATAAATCTCATAATCTGAAAATAATAATCTTAAAATAAAAACCATAATCTGGAAAAGTCTCTAACTGATGAAAGTAACAGACTGTGAATTAAATGAAGTTTTTTTCCTTTGGTTGTTGTAGGATTCATTGTGGTTTTGGACATTTGATTTTGGCATATTTGCTTTAAAACATACCAATTATATTTTCATTAATCAAAAATATTACATTCAGTCAATATTTTATTCAGTATTTTAAGACACATTTGCAGACTACTATTAATATTTTCACAATTCTGTTCTCTTTTGTTTATGGGATTTACCATGAGTTTAAATACTGCAAAGGATAGAAAAAAAGACTTTCTCACAGAATAAGAAGTGCATTTTTGCTGGCGTGATAATTTAGAGTCTTCCTTTGGTACCTATTTATTTTATGATTACTATGCATTGCATTGGGAACATGTGTACATAACAGGATTCTGACAAACAAGATTATTTTATAAGATTTTATACTTGATAAGATTTAATAAATACATCTTGCTATATGGAAAGAAACAGGGTTAATACATCGCATTTGAAATATTTGAAATGATAACTAAAATTTTGTCTTTGAAAGAACAGCAACTGATAAGATTATTTAAGGCAAATGTATTTTTATATTATGCTGGTATCATATTCTGCATAGAAAGAATGATAAAGACATGTTTAAATTAGATCTATCCTAAGTTGAATGTTTGCATTTGTTTTAATAAAGCACAAATTTGAGTGGAAGTTGCTGACTATTAATCAACATATAATTGTTTTGATAGCCATATAATGTGCACTTCTATCTCTTTAAAAGCTTTTTTATATATTTTTCTGTGATGCAGTTAGAAAACAGGCTAATAGTGGTAAAACTAGAATCCTTGGATGCCTTCCTGAAGGTATTGTACAACACTTTCTTCTGAAATAGCAGGGAATGTTAAAGCATATCATTTCAACTGATAAAGGAGCTATGCTGAGTGTGACAAGTTCTGCAAAAATTTCTGCCCAATAAATGACAATTCCATCTGCCTGCCGATAGAACATGACAAGGATTTTGGATGCACCTCTATGATAAAAGCTGATAACACTTTGGTGTTCAACAGATGCATCACCATAAATATATATATATATATCTATATATATATATATATATATATATATATATATATATATATATATATATATATATATTAGTGCATTTAGCTCACTATAAAAGAATTATTATGTTGAGCTTAGCATATAACTTATAATGCTTTGCTTTCCTGCTTCCAGTTCAGAGTGTGTTACATCTTGCATTCTAAAGCACTTAGTAACTTGGTATTCATGGTAAAAGTTTTATGTTAATAAAATCTTTATATTACTTCATCTGAAAGTGTTACATATTCACTCATATTTATTTCAACCATCACCTTTACACATATGTGCCCCTTACAGTAACCGTCCAGAAATATAAATTCAATATGTCAGACAGTCCCACAGGTAGCAGGAGCACATCTGTATATGCTTCCCCAAAACACAGTGGTGTGCAATGAGAGGCATTTATCACACCAAATAGGGCATTTTTGCCTAACAGTGTGAACGTTCTCTGTAGCTGATGGTCACTGTTGATATGACACCCTGACCCCATGTACAAAATTGGAAAAAGAGGGGTTGATGCGGATGTTAATCTGCTTCTTACCGTTAAACGTAATTGGGGAGGCAATACTACAGTTTATCACATTTGTGCCTATGTCACTCTTCTGCCCTGGATATACAACTGTGACTCTGGTCAGATCCTTAGACAGGTCACACTTAAAATGGCCACTTCCTGAACTGGCTTTGAAGGAGGTACAGCATTAATGTGTTGTCTATCACTCACCAGTCAGACACTCTGCTCTGGGCACTAGAAGAATTACTCATTTCCACCTGAATATTTTTGAAAATGACAGCAGCTTCATGAGACATAGAATGGATGACAGGTATGCCATGATTTCTGAATCCTAAGAATTACAGTCCACTACTGGTCAGCTGTGTGATGTCCTCAAATGTGTACAGGTATGTCGCATGAACCTACAGATATATCCATGACATGAGCCTTACAAACAAGTTGCTTACTTTTGCCAACTTGTATGACAGTCTAATTAAGCTATTCAGACAGATTTGTGGTATATGGCCTCATTTGCCTGTGTCCTAAAAATCCAAATTACCATTTTTGTATGCTGTCCCGCAGACATATTGACAAGTGTTCTAAATGATGAGAAAGTTCTGTATAATACAGATTTTTCTGGAAGTGCATGATAAAATGCTTCTCCAGATGCCTAAAGATATTCACATAAAGCTGAAGCTGGTAGAACATTACTCAGGTGAGCTATGTGTATCCATATGCTCAGGTATGCCTTCCACCTATATGTACTGATGAGGAATACTTGTTCAGCTGAGCTGTAGGACCTCACTATATGTTTCCTTCTGTATGTAAGTGCTGAGGACACATCTCCCCCTCTGTAGTTACTGCTGTATGCTACATGATGTTTTTAGTATGTAACATGTCAGCAGGCCTTCTAAAGCTTATTCCTTCCTATTTATACCTCTAGTACCTAACAGGAAGGCTGGGCCCTAGATTGAGAGGATATGTGAACTTATGAATTTATGTGAAGCAGGTACACAAACAGTATCTGTACACATCCCACTCAGTAAAGCACTGTACAGCTACATTGCCTCTGTGTCTATAGGTGTCATCATAAGCATTCTTATTATACGGAATGTGTAGTTGTATTCCATTGTTTTCACAGGTGTCATCATGTCCACAGGACATTGTGGTAAGCAGAGGCTAGATAACATTCACCCTGCTTAGAATTCAACCCAGTCACTAGACTCAGATGACATGGGCAGCACCTGTTGGGGTGAGTGGGTGCTGACCAGCCTCTATAGGATCACACATGTCAGATACTGCTGTGGACCATCAGTGCTGTGTTTGACATAAATGCACACAACAGCACCATCATAGATATGACATAGATCTGATCAGTTATGCCAAAGATGCCACTTAGCACTATCAGCAGCTTTGAAGGTCATTTATTTACTTACAGTCTGAAAAATGATTGATCTTATGAAAATGGTGCTGGCACACACCACTTCCATTGGTATTCCCTGTGGAAGACTTCAACTGCCATCATTACTGCCCAAACTGGTAGTGTTATCTGTGGTCAGACTAGGTTACATACCCAAGGTGACCATGTCAGCGAGGGGGGCCTCCACCGGGTGAATACATTCAGCACAGCAGTCAGGCAATATTCAGTGTTCTGCCACTCCTCAGCATGAGTGTTAATGATATGTAACCTGTCCAGACATTATCCCTCATCAGCTGATTCCATGCAGGCCATAGTCCCATATTAGCACACAATTTCTTTTACAGGAAGGCCTGAGTTCTGTCAACCGATACAAAAAGAATGCTACAATTTATGGCCACATAGCAGTACCACATCCCTGTTAGAGAAGGATGTGTTTTCTGATGCGGAGGTTTTCTTACTACAAAACACTGTCTCTACCTCCTGTGATATGATTCCCAGAACCAACCCTTTTTGCTTACGTAGCACACCCCTTGTACATGTACACGTGATGATGGCTATGATGCAGAACATCCTCTGGTGTGTGTAACAAATATAGTGATGTGAGATGCACAGTGTGACTTGACCATGCACTACCCAACATAGCCCATGACTAATACTGCATGCATAATGTTTGTTCTGAATAATACTGCACTGTGACTTTGTGCTCATAGAGTTTATGTCCCCACTTCTCCTGTGCTGCATTGTATTGTGCTTTTCACCATCTGTCTAGAACCTTCCTGCACATGCATCATTGTATTCTGACTCACTATCATCTGCAGATGTTGTTGTTGCAAATTTTTTGCTGGTTCTACTACAGCCATATAAACAGGTTGGTTAACTGTTTTCTCAATATAGACCAAGAAAAACCAAAACTAGAAGCAAAATCTTAAAAGCTTTCACTCGACCCACTTGCAAGCTTTTTCAAGCAAAAATCATGAACTGCAGTTATTGAAGGGGATGTAGTTAATGCCTAAGTACACACTGTAAGTGACGATGGATGGTGTGGGTGATGTGTGTGTGTACCAGTTTGGTTTGAGAATGAGATTATGGAATTTGTTGCACCACACAAATAATGTTCTAGTGAGCTTTGTATACTGTTTAACAGGTATTGACATGTTTTTGCAGTCTGCAGTACTCAGCACCTCATTCACATGCAGAAGTATAACTTCAAAAAACTTGTTAATCATTCATGATGTACCTAGCATGATCCCACTTAATCTTAGAAAGGCCCCAGTAGCTAGGATAGCGAGCTCTGCACTCTCAAAAGGGACATGTTTCTGATAAACTCCTTGTATTTTATGGAGGAGAAAAGCATTTGCTAAACCTTTTTTGGCTGTATTACTTTTGCAATATTAAAATGTGACGTATTACTACTTAGTCATGTGATCCTTGTCATATTCTGCACATAATTTTCTACATTTGTTTTCTTTTTTTTTTCTTGTTTGGTGATTTATGGGATTTGTGCATCAATGGGTCCATGCAATATTCCAGGATGTCTTCTAAACAGCATGAAACATGACCTATCAGAGCTTCTGGAATCACTATTTAACTGTATACTCCAAACAGGCTTCATGCCTCATGAATGAAGAAAGGCATCAGTCATCCGACTGCACAAAGTTGGGTCATCTACAGACCCTGGAAACTACAGACCCATATGTCTCACTAGTCTTATATGTAAAGCCATGGAAAGAACTATCATGGAGTTGATCAATAGAGATATACTAACACTGCAGATACTGGACCCAAACCAGTTTGGTTTCATCAAAGGCAGATCATGTGTACTCCACCTGGTGGACTTCTTTGACAAGGTCACCAAAGCAATGGATGATGGCAAAATTGTTCATACTGCTAACCTTGACCTGGCCAAGGCATTTGACACAATACCTCACTCGGGAATTGTTAACAAACTCAAGAGGTTAGGTACAAACCTGTATGTCACCCAATGGATAGCCAACTGGCTCACAGACAGGACCCAGAAAGTTAGAACTCGGGACTCCACCTCTACACAGAGGATAGTCACAAGTGGAGTCCCTCAGAGATCAGTCCTGGCCAATGTTAGTGGTCTCTGGGTGACTAAATTTATAGATGATTGCAAATTAGGAGCTGCCATTGAATTTCACACTGACACAAATGTTCTCCAGAAGGGGCTGGGACAGACAAACAATGGTGTCAGAACCATGGACTAAAACTAAATGCCAAGAAATACATAACAGTATCCTTTGGGAAATCAACCATCCCTGGTAATTATCATATTGACAACACACCTCTTAGTGATCTCCCAGTAGTCGGGGACTTAGGGACACACATAGATAGTTATCTAGGCTTTGACCATTACATGTCTACAGTGGTGTACATGTCAACATTCTATGTTGCTCAAATTATAACAAGGGTATGGCATCTAAGTCCAAGGAAGTCATTGTTCCAGTGTATTCAGCATTCATCAGACCTATCATTGAGTACAATGCTCCCTTTGGTATGTACCTAACCAGACATATTCAACAACTGGAATGTCCACAGAGGTTCCTCATTAAAAGACTGCCTCAAGGCCCTATCCCTGCATTCTATCTCCTACAGGCTTTTGAGGGGAGATCTATGCCTGGCATACAGGGCACTGTCAGACCCCACTCTGATCGATCTCCTGCATATCCACAAAACAAACAGCACCAGAATTACCCATTCTAAAGGCTTAAACATTGCCTATGCTATAACTAGGACCTGCTGGAGAGATAGGTTTGCATCCTATAGACTACACTGTTTATGGAACAGGCTCCCCATCCATGGGAAGCAGAGTTCCTCCCTAACCCAATTCAAGTTACACAACTTGTAATAATTTGGACAATTGGATGGGAACAGGAAATTCATCCCTGTTTTGGCACCTATGTCTCTAATGGACACAGTCAACCTGTAAATGGTTCATCTCCCAGGCCCATGCTTACACTTATCAAGGACATCAGAACTTGTCAGAGATTTGGGATGCATGGCTATGCTTAAAAAGGCCCTTGTGGCCGTTAGCCTATTAAACACCTATGAACCTATTTACACCTTTGCATGGATTATTGCTAGCTTTATCCAACATATTAAGCCCCAACATTTTTAATATCATTGTAGAGCTGCTGAATGCTATAAGCCTAAACAACAAAATCTCTGAACATGAGGTTTTCCTTAACCTCAATGTAATCTGTCATGCATTCACAGCCACCACCAGCTGTGGCATCTATCTGTATTTATTCATCATTCCATTGTTTTTCTCCAGATTTGCGAAATATGATACTAATTGAAGTCCTACATACACTCTATAAAATTAATTACCACACTATCACCAAATATTGACCTCCATCTATGGCACCTTCCAAGCATGCGGAATACATTAACCAGTAAGTAAAAGTTAGCAGTTGAGCCAAATACCTTTGTTATGGGTGATTTCAACTATCAATACATAAACTGGCAGACATTTACTACTAAACAGTAAATATGCCCAGATATTTTGGGACTTTGTAAATGTCAATACACTTGACCAAATTGTCCTCCTACCCACCAGAGGTGTTAATATTCTTGATTCTGTCATCGCAAATGTTTCTCACAATTGCATCACCTTGCTTGTTACCCCCCAGTCAAATCTGACCATCTTGCTGAGCTCTTCTCTATACAAAACTGCTCTCTGACCCCTAATAGCTCTTCTACATTCAGGGATTACACCAGAAAGCAAGTGGTTTCTGTTTACTGATCTTATTTATAATTACAAATTGCACAGCTCTCCAGCAAACCCTGTAACTGAGGCTGCTATCTACTGCTCTAAATTTTACTCCCTCTTGGATAGATGCATTGAGCCATCTGTACCAGTCCAGCTTAAGCACGATGGCAAGTATAGACCTAAACCAATACGGTGGGATTACCAGATCAAGAAGCATTGTAATAAAATGAAAAAGCTCCTGGTCAGCATTAAAAGATGTCCACTTCATCATTATAAATAAGATTTAAACCTGGTAAGTCTCTCAAACTTACCATTATGAAAAATATAAGGCTGACTATGAACTTAGGATTGCATTTAATTCAAACGATAACAATTCTGTTCTGAATTTATCTCAATCTTTTGGGGAAGGTCTCTGATTCCAAGAACATTGCTGATATTCTAGCGGATAAATTCTCTTTCAACTTCACTCCACTTATCCTTCCTTCTCTCCCCTCCACATCCACACCCTTTAACACTTCCCCTCCAGAAATCAGTTTGCACCAAATCCTTATTGACACTTTCCAAAATTAAAAACATTACTTCCATGGGTCCTGACAATATCCATGAATGCCTGCTGAAAAGACTAAAATTCCTTTTAGCAAACCCCTCCATCAACTCTTCAATTTGAGTCTCTCTACTGGTTATGTCTCTGAGGAGTTGAGAATGGCAGTTGTGTTGCCCTTGCATACAGGTAGTCCCTCTACTGACCCTGGGATTACACAGCTATTAGTTTCACTAGCATTACTTGCAAGGTTTTAGAATATATTATAGCTAAACAAATAAATAATGATAAGGGGTCACCTTATATCCCTGGATACACACCAGTTTGTGTTGTAAAAGGAAGATCATGCCTTATCAAACTGTTTCAAGTTCTTTAATAGGGTTATTGAGGTTATGGCTAAGCATACCACTCAACCTGGAAACATCAAAAATCTGGACAAGGCCCATGAAAAATAGGTACAAATCTGTACACTGATTAACATCAAATTTGCATACATAATTATGTAACCCCACCCACTCCGATGGAATTGTGGGATACTGACTTTCAAATGCAAACTGAAGAACAGACAACCAAAATATGGCACCAGAGTCCCCCTGCAGCCATTCCAATATCCCATTACCTATTTTGCCCCATTAACCATAAACACTAATGTGTACATACTGCTTTACTTCTACAATTATTTGGATTTTATTTTTACATTTTATAGCACAATGTACAAACACTAATAGACATATGGTAAAAAAAACAAAGCTGCTAAACAAAGCAATACTGTCTCACAATGAAAATAGACTTGGTTGGCATTAAAACTCCTCTGCCCTTGAAACTCACATTCATTGAAACATCTTTGAAACCCACACCACATACAAAGAAAATGCATCTGGCCAGTGGTGGATAAAGATTACCTTTGATCTTCCACTGCTTGTTCTGTTAAGACATTTCCTGGACCATGATTTATTTATTGTGATTCCACATTGTGGTTTCAGTACATGTTACTCAGATATTTTACTGTAAAATACTCAACCAACCCAATAAAAGCTGTTTTGTGTAAAGCTGAAATTAACTGAATTTGTAAGTAAAGTGGAATTGAACATTTTCCTTTTTGGAGATTTCAGTACCAGAAATAGAAAATTAAGACAATCAGCTTTTTGAAACTGACTCTCTGTGTGCTTTTTTTCTGGCAAAATAGTTCACTCAAAGATCCACTTTGCATTCTATATAATACCTCTGCAGTATGCCACAGTTTCAGGAGTAGGGGTGTCAGTGGTGCAAGAAGGCTGTGGGTTCTTTTCCTACACCAGGCAGATTGAGTGCTGACTCTGTAGTACAGAATAAGTGGGGTGCTGCACTCCTGTGCATATCATCCATCGGATTAGATGTTAAACCGAGGCTTCTTCTCTTTGAGTTGGTGCTAGCTCAAGTGTATGTTAAAGATCCCATGGCACATATTGAAAAGAATAGGGGAAAGTTCCCTGATGCCCTGGCCAAAGTTCCCCTAGTAGCATAAATACCACCTCAGGTGGGAGTCGGACTAATCTGGGCTGCTCTTATTGCAATTTGGTCCACAGCAAATACATTTTTCTGGATAACAAGCTTAAATAAATATATCTATTATATCAATAATATATTATTTGAAATCAGAATAGCATTTATTTCTGGAAAAGTCATATTTTTTGTCATTTTAAATGTTAAAGCAAAACATGCATGTTTTACTTGTTCGTACAGAAGTGCATATATTTGAGATTGTCCTATCTCTGTCATTGGTGCATATAAGTCATGCAGTATTCGGTAGAAAGCTGATTACTTAATTATGTTGCCCAGAAAATTCTATAAAAATATATGGAGGCAATATATAGAAAATGGCATGTGTAAGTTGGATGAAATTAAAGTCAGAATGGCCTTTTAATATTTATAAATGTCAATATTTGTAAAATATTTTGTTTAAAATAAAAGTGAACCCATCAGGTCTTTTCAGGGTAACACTTGCAAAAGCTACCAAAAACGTCCATGTATAGCAGTGCTGTAACTTCAGGCCAAAACAATACGTACGTCTGTATAAAAGTGCTATTTTCATTCTTTTTAGCTATTGTGGCGGTTAAGAATAACATGGTTTCCTCATTACAATGTGAATTATAGCTGTTGTTTTGCCTTTTGACCTCACTTTACAGTTTTGCTATGCTTTATTGATATCTATCCTGATATCATTCTCTGAAAATTTCCGGAGAGTACATCAAACCATTTTAAAGATGCAACCATTTATATTAAGGGTGAAAAAATACCCAGAGGAGTAAATAGTTTAGGAACAGGATTCTCGAAAACTGTTCACAGTAAACGGATTTAAAATACTGGTACTATGAAGTCGGCCAGCCAGACATGGATATTTATACTCTAGCCTGCGTTCACAATATAGTTGAAGTTTAGAAGGCATTTCCCAGTGCCAAAATGTAGAGAGAACACATTATGTGAGACATGACATAGACAAGTGGCATTAGGAAAGACTACATGTCTGGGCAGGATTATATGAGAGACTATTAAACCACTGTTTAAGTTATTTACACATGCAGCAAAACCTTTTTGAAGCTTTTAAATGTTAGCGGATCTACAGCTGGTTACATAAAACTGTTTTTTGAAGGAAACCACGCACAACACTCACACACACACACACGCACACACACACACACACACACACACACACACACACACACACACACACACGCACGCACGCAAGCACACACACACACACACACACACACACACACACACACTTGCTTACAAAATAAAGAATGGAAGAATTGAATATGTCTGCTCAGCTCACAGAATAAAGAAAACATGTTTCCTATTCATTAGTTGACTTCACGGTTCCTGCTTGTGTCCTCGCAGATAGGAGAGAAACCCTGGACTTGAGAACGGCAGAATAGATCCCCGCTCAACAGAATAGATCCATATAACTGTTTCCCCACTCTAAGTCTGGAAATGGCATGATGGTGGAAATGTGAACTGAGCCCTTGAGCTTGATTCTGACAGGCTGGTAGCCCTGACGGAGCTGACGTCATCTCGCACATGGGGAGGTATGTGGATAAGGGGACTACAGTCCACTCTGCTTGTCTAGACCTTGCTGAGGCCTTTGACACTAACCCCCATGCTGGAATTACTGACAAATTCTCCCATGTCAGCATTAACTCATACATAACTTGCTGGATTAGTAATAGGATGTCTGCAGAACCTATAATGTTAAAATCATGGAAACTTCACCTAGACAGAAAAATGTCACTAGTGTACCCACAAGGCTGTGTCCTGTGTCCCATCCTCTTTGGTATAGTTCATGTGCATAAAATCCAGTATCAAGGGACTTTGGTTAGCAAAGTTTGCTGATGATTGCAAACTGGGGGGGGGGGTAATTATGAAATCCCATTCTGATACTCAAATTCTCCAATAAGAACTAGGTCAAACAAATGCTTGGTGTATTAATCATGTGCTTATCCTTAACACCTAGGAATGCAGCGTAGTTTCCTCTGGTAAATCTGGCATCACTACTGTTATAGATAACATAAATTGTACAGTCATCAGGGACACAGCTATGTAGTTTGATAGCAGACTCTACTTTGTCCACCATGACTCTCTGATGGTTAGAAAATCGTTCATGGTATCTCCTTCTGGTCCAAAAAAGTTATAATCCCACTTT
The DNA here is from genome assembly GCF_019279795.1 of Protopterus annectens. Classification (NCBI taxonomy): domain Eukaryota; kingdom Metazoa; phylum Chordata; order Ceratodontiformes; family Protopteridae; genus Protopterus; species Protopterus annectens. The sequence continues at coordinate 753,542,529 of NC_056725.1, read as the reverse complement.
ATTCACCCTTTATGATTCACCCTTTATGTGGCCCACCATTGAATATAATGCACCCTTCAGCATGTACTTCCCCAAGCACTTAAGTCAGATTGAGAGACTGCAACATTTCCTCAACAAAAAGATCTCAAGTCTCAGTAACATTACTCTGATAGACTAAATCTCTGTCCCTCTACTCTCCTGAGGGGTGATATCTACTTTTTACTTTCTGTGGTATGAATGACCCAGCACTCTTTGAACTCTTTCACCTAAATAGAATGGGGGAAAGAAAACACCTGTTCTAGACACCTAAACCTACACTATCACATCAACAAGACCAAATGACATAAAAGATACCTAACCCAACATATCCCCATTTCTGAAATAGACTTCCCTTACTTATCAGAGTACTTCCCTAGCAACCTCTAAAATCAGTCTGGATGACTAGATAGGTCATGACAAATTTTTATCAGGAATAGGTGGAGAAAGTCTACTTAATGGGGGGGGGGGCACTGCTAGTTTCCCATCAGTACTAGGGGATGTGGTTGAGTTAGTTGACAACCTGTTTTGGCCATAAGCTTAGTAACAACATATGAGCCATGTTTTTTTATAATGCCTATATCTTATTATATTGTCCCTTTTAGTATTTACACAGTTCTTTGCTAGTAAGAGTGACACCAACTCAATCACAATTTCTAAAGGATATGTTTCTTAGTTTATGTTAATAAACTGCAAATAAGACATAAATAAGATCAACATTTCAGACTGCCAAGAATGCCACTGCTAACAGAGATACTGACAATTCCTCTGTGAACATATGTTACAGACTGCTCCATTTAGAAAGAGTGAGCCTTTTGGCATTTGTGTAATCATCACTGCTCACGCAAGCAATAAAACAAGTTTAAAAAAAAATGTTTGTCTATGCAATAGTTCCATCTGATTTTGAAAACAAAGTAAAAAAATCAAAATCAGAATAAAAAAATGGGTATCTTAAAATCGCTCGCATGTTGTTTGCTCACAACACATTTCCTCTCTGCCCTTTGTTCAATTTGTCAAGTGCACAAACTCCCACTGACTTGGTCTCCCTTAACTAAGCATCCTTGCTAGTGCCCGATATCACTAGACTATCAAAGTCTACCAGAAACCTGATCCTAACCCTAAAAATTCCCACCCAGTTCCTAACTGTAAAGTGCCTGATAACTCCCTAAACCTAAAATCTCCATCTTCTTCCCTAAATCTAAAGTCTCCGATTGCTCTTCAAACCTAAACTCCCTTCCTATTCCCTAACCCTAAATTCTCCATTTGCTCCCTAAATCTAAAAATCACCCTCCCCGTCTCTAAACCTAAAATTTCCTTCTCACTACACTTCTCAATGTACTTAGTCTGAGCGCACTCTCTAGCATGTGAGTGGTTGTAGTTACTGTGCTACAATTGCTTGGCTGAACTCATATTCAAGCAGAGAGCGAGCTACTGCCGAATGCCTACAAGATGCTCAAGTCCCTGGCATCATGGAACTTGTCTTTGAGTGCTTGGGACTTGAGCTCATGTAGTGTTCCCAAACATCTGCATGTATCAATCCATCCATCCACTACTCCTTTTCCCATTTTTGCATATCTGCTTGTATATGAAGGTAATATAATGTTCTTAGAGTATTGCTTCACATAACCACTTAGTGTGCAAAAGCTAGACATCTGCTAACTCTGCCAGAGATCTTGGTTTGGAAATAAGTTCATACTAGCATGCAGTTTAGGAGACAATTAAGGAACTGAGTCAAAATTCTGAATTGCCACAAATCCTTGTCTGGTTAAGTGACCTGCTTAGGGTCATACAGTAGGTAAATGAAGGTGGAAAGATTCAAACCCTGTGCTCTTGAACTTTAATCCTCTGCACTAACTGCTTGACTAAATGTCTAGCACTGGCAGAGCCATTTGGAAGGAAGGAAGGAGGGAACATATAAAACAGCTTATATATACTTTATTTTCCTGCAGGAAAGGTCTTAGCTGAATTTACTTGCATCTTGGAGACATAGGAGGTTACTAGGCTAATGGCCCTGGAGCCCTTACAAGCCTGGCCAAGAGTTTATCCCCAAAAAAGAAACCTCAGTCAGCAACTGTCACCCCTGTCAGTGAGGGATACAGGTGGAACCCCTGGTACAAATTTCTAGTTTCCCATCTACTCATCAAGGTTGCACTTGAAGAGGGTCAGCGAGGTACTCTGTTTGACATGTATGGGAAGTCTATTCCACAGACGTAGCAGCCTCTGGGAGACAAACTTATCTCTCCAGCAGGTTTTGTTAATGTCACATATTATATTTAGAACTTTTGAGTGGGTAATTGGGTAATGCGGGAGGAGTTAGACTTACAGATATGGAGCATTTCTAGTAGCACAGGGTCTGATACTGCAGGGGAGGGTTTAAGGAGGGGAAAATACATTTTCTAATCACAGTGACATTAACAATGAGGAAATGTATGGCTCAGTAGCATGATACCATGTATAACAGTGCTATGCCAAGACAAAGAACACTGATACAACTGAAGGGACTGCTATTTATTTATTTATTGACATTTGTTAACCGGGTTGGTCCGGCTGGGCTTGTGGCCCATTTTCAGTGGAGACCTGAGGAGAAAAGCTCCATCAAAAACAAATTGTATCAATTGTTCACTGATGAATCTCAACTACATTTGTAACCACGTTTAGTATATGTCACCACATTTTAAAATTGTACTATGTTCTACAGCTGTTTTACATCTATGTTTTATTCTTGTCTTATGTCTTCAGATGGACTAATGTCTATATTTTAAATGTTATGTTTTTTAACTGTATAATGTAATACTTAATGTGGAGCTTTTCTCCCCGGGCCTCAGCTGAAAACAGACCTGTGCCCATTAGGACTCTCCCGGTCAACAAATTTAAATAAATAAATAAATAAATAATAAAAATAAAGTTTGTTTAATACTTTGTTATCAAATATTAGTATGTACTACATAAGAACATTTCAGTATTGTTCTGTAATGTGCTTAGAATCTGTACAACAAACAATCCATCCGCATGTAGTTGCTCAAGAACAATTTGCTAGTTGAAAAAATACTTTTTTCTTTCAATAGAAGAATTGGATGTCAAGGTATACAATATAATTTGCATTAAACTATGTAGTTAAACAGGGAAGTGTGCTGGAGAATATTTGTGCATAATAAATGACATTTATTTTCAAGTATGATAAAAAACAAATTTAATAATACATTTTAATAAAAAATACTGCATAGCATGCCTACCTCTGTGGTTATTTCCAGCTGTGATCCAAAATTGTATCTGCAAAGTATTTCTAAAGCTCTCTGTTTCTGAACTCTGTTAACTTTCTTCTTTAGTACAGAGAACACTGGCTGTGTCAGTAAAGCTTCCAAATGATGTGAAAGCATCTTTCTCCAAAAGGTCATTCCATTTTGATTAACAGTGTTTTCATTTATCACTGTTTCCTTGTTGGAGACACAGATGGATTAAAAACTGTCAAGGCTCACAACATCTCACTGAAATAACATTGTGGTACTGTTAGAAGTGCAACATAGCCCTGACTTGTTTGAATTTGCAGGCAATCTAAGAAAGCTTCCCATCCAGCAAAACATGTTCATGTAAACAAAATCTGCAGCCATTAATGATGATAACCAGTTAGAAAGGACTCTTACTGGTTACTCTGGAAGTGATATTTTAATCCAGGTCATTACGATCTCAGTTTGTTTCATTGTTTGTCTAGCATTTATTTTTGTTCAAATGTAATAATATCTTGCTTGCCATGACATTTCAAAAGAACTTTGAAGTTTCTTCAGTAATTGCTAACCAAGCTGTATATCTGTCGAATTTATTTTACTGCTATAGAAAAGCCAAAGAAATGATTCTTCACAAGGAAGGGATGGGGGATTCCATTCTTTGCCTCCTTTGGAGAGATAGCTAGCATATTTATATCTGTGCACTTTCTTCTCAGCCTTTTCCATTTTCACTAAAACTTTGGGACATCCCGCTATATGTTACCAAACAAGCAATGGCAGAAGGACCTGTCATGAAGGGTTAAGTAGATCTTCCTTTTTAGTCATTCAGCATTTTGTTCTCAAGTTTCTAAAATCTGGAATGATTACTAGTTAAATTGCTAACTTTACTCTCTGCCATGGTTTGAACTGAAGCATTCTGAATCTCCTTTAAAATCACAGGGCTGAAACTAAAGATGGGGTACAAGCAATAGAACAGCATATATTTTTCTATAATGCTAACTTCAATTAGCATATACATAAAAGCGCTATCACATATTCTTGTCAGAAAACATCAGTGTACTTCAAAAAACATATATGTACAGAAAACATTCTGCAGCATGTGACTTCTTTCCAGACACTTATTTTATTTAGCATCTTTCATTAACAGCTGTACACTGTATGGTGCGTGCTGAAGATGCAATTTATTCTCTAAAATATTGAGTTTGACCTGTGATGTTTAATCACTTTGATTCTGACATCTGCCTGTATCATTACTGTTATCACATACTTTTAATGTCATGTGGGATATTAGTCAGGATTTTGCAAAGGGCAGCAAAACATTATCGAGCTATATGTTCAGATGTGAAATCACTTATTTATGCATAGTACGCTGGAAGATTTCACAGTGCATCGCACTGAATCAGTTACAGATCTATTATAGTTGGTACAAATTCACCCTTTAGGTTTGTCACTGTTAAATGGCACTGTAGTAGGCCTTACTCTGGTAACCTTCTGTCACTCTGAACTTTAACTGCCATGTATCTAGTTTAAATCCTGACGACTTTGCCATTTTCTTTAGCTTACTTATTATATTTCAGCACAGTACCTTGTATTTGACTGTTTCTCTGCCTTGTATCAGCAAAAGGCATACAGCTGACCTTTCTTTTCTATTACTATTCCATCAGAAAAAGCATATGGCATGTTACTGTTTGTCAGGAACTGGTCTCTATGCCACTTTGATGAACAACTTGCTACAATAAAACTAAATTTTCAAACTACAAAAGCAGGTCTTTTAAAATAAGAAAATTAAAATGTAAATGGATTTGTCAATATAAAATGATATCCACCATGAAATAATAAAGTCTGTTTTTCACTGTTCTCCTTTTCAGAGAAGAGGGTTTTTAATTTATTTTTAATATCAAGATTTAAATTATATGCCTGAAGACAGCAGACTAAATATCCTGAGGTCTTCCTTTCTCATTTGTCACCTGTCAGATTCTTGCTGCACAAGACACGGGTTGAGGGTCTGTTTCTGACTGGATTCAAGTGTCAGCTGCTGTTGAAAGTGTGCTCATTACTATCATATCTTCTGAGCGCCGGGGGCCAAGGTTCTTACAACAACACAGTCCAGCAATATTTATGTTTTACTGTTAAATACAAGAAAAAATTGGACTTAGAAAGATTGCAACTGTGTTGACATATGAAGAAACTGTACCCTGTACTCTCTAATTTGTATCCTATTAATCAAAGAAGAACAGGAAAGAACTATTTTGGCATCAGCATTTGACCAGGGCTGTCCGTTTTTGTTAATGCATTCTGGTATTTGATTGCCTTCTGTATCACCCTTCTTGGAAGAAAAAAAAAAGTCACCGGAATAAGATTACAGCCCTGGTCAAACCTTCTTCTTCTTTTGGCTTTTCCCGGTTAGGGGTCGCCACAGCGGATCATCTGTCCGCTCATGATTGGCAGTGGAGTTTTACAATGTCGAGTTGCCAGCCTGGCACCCAACCTTCCACAGAAGGCACACACACACGTGCACACACTCACACCTAGGGCCAATTTAGAGCATCCAATCCACCTACTGCATGTCTTTGGAATGTGGGAGGAAACCGGAGCACCCGGAGGAAACCCATGCAACCACAGGGAGGACATGCAGACTCCGCACAGAATGCATAAACAAAAACATTGAATCTAAAGATGATTTATTCTTCACTTTAGTACAATTATTTCCTTGCTAAATTTTCTCTGTATAGTATAATCTTGCAAGCTGGAAAACAGACTTTAAATTTCTAACAGGACCACTTGGGAGCATCCATTAAATGGAATACCTTTAATCCATGTGATGTGCAATAATCTGTTCTTCACAGTGGGCAAAACTGATACCAATTCAGCTTTAATGTGAAGCTACATAGAAAAACTAGGATGTACCCTGTAACAATTTCCTCAGGAATCAAAATGGAGTGGGCAACAATCATACAGTAGGCTGTAGAGACAGACAAGGTGCAGGTAGAGAAGATCAGGTCAGACTTAGGCAAGCAGAAACAAGTAAGTGATGTTGTTTTTGATGGCTAATAAATAACATAAACATTCCTTTGAGGAAGTTAAAACTGCATAAATAGAATGGAAAGGTAAGCTAACCATGATGCTTAGACCTTACAGACCTGTTATTGTTAGTGGAGGTTCCATATCAGAGGCCTCTGCCATATACTTAAATTTTATTCTTCAGCCTCTTGATGAAAAGAACTCATCCTTTATTTTAGATTCACTTGATTTTTAAGTGTATGTGAATGAACAAAGCATTTTGGTAACTATTAATGTAGAAGCCCTGTACACTTTGTTACCACACATGTAGTGTATTGAAGCAGCTACAGAGGCTTTTAGCAGAAATAATGTTACACTGGGGCAATTTGAATGATTAGTAAAGCTAATAAACTTGGTGTTGTCACAATCTTTTTCAGTTTCCATAGCCAGGCTTACAAAAAGATGAGGGGGATAGCCATGGGTGTGGCTATGGCCTCTAGCCTGACCTGTGTAGCCTTAGGCAAGTGGGAGGAGGAATTTGAACTGCAAAGTGAATACCAGAGTTTTATGACCAGCTACCTTCACTTTATTGACAATGACTTCATATTCTGGCAAGGTGAGAACAATAAATGTAGTGAGTTTATCCATTACATCAATAACTCCACCTTCTTCCTCAAATTTACCACTTCCATTAGCTCAGAGTCAGTGCAGTTCCTTGATATGACTCTCAGTATTGATAAAGACAACGGAAAATTAATTAGCAACTTATACAGAAAACCAGCAAGAATGAATGACTTACTTCACAGAAATAGTATGCATCCAGTAAAAACTAAGTGCAATGTAATAAAGTCACAAGGCTACAGATTAGGACGCTTTACCACAGATTTGGTCCCTTTTCTCAAAAATATGAATGCTCTTGAAAATAATTTCTTAACCAGAGGATAAGAATCAAACATGTTACATATGATTCTGGATCCCATTAGAGATTCTAAAACTAGCAATAACCCTGCGTAGAATAGGCCTTTTGGCAGAATTATGCAATGAGAGCACCCTAACCCAAAAGAAGAGAAAAGTAAGAACGGTTACATTCCAACTTACACCTGAGATTTCACTATAATTAAAGTCATTATTAAGGAGAACTGGGCCATCCTCACTGACAATCAGCAGCTTGTAAGGGTTTCAGGAGATCATCCTACTTTTGTACATAAAAAGCGCAGAAGCATACGTAGGTATGGGGGAAAGAAAAATAAGGAACACCAGGATGACATGAGCACTAAAATCTGTGGGCCACCTAACTGCGCTTTCTGTGTGTACTTGATAGAGTCGACTCACTTGAGTGCCCTTATCTTAAAAAGATGGTGAAACCCTCAGCACGTGGTAACTGTAATACTGAAAAAGTTGTATATAGGGACAAGTGTAATGACTGCTCTGCAGTTTATGTGGGTAAGACTATGAATAAACTGAAAAGGAGGATTTCAGGTCATCTTTCTGACATTAGATGTAAATGCCAGAGAATGCCTTATCCAAACACGTATTAGAACACCACAGACATACTGGTTTTAAATCTAGCATTCTGGACTGTGTGGAGATGGATGAGCTTGAAAGGAACATCAATGGTGTGTTGGAGAAAAAAGAATTATGATGGCAGTTGAAATTAAATGCATTCAGAAAACCAGGACTTAACTACTACTGCTCTATTAAGAGTGTGTTGAATTTACGTAGACTGCAACACAATCTGTATTGGTTTTTTAGGGACTTTGTGAGGAATATTTTTATGTACTAAAATATACTAAATAAAAATGATGTGTAGAATGTGTATAAATATATAGATATGTTTAGTTACTTTAACCTCAGTTCTGCTTTGATTAGATTTATTGCATCACAACAGGGTTTTTTCATGCCATTATTACCATGCACTGTTGGTATACTTCCCCCATTTACCAGACTGGTGGACGCTCATGCACACACCTGCACACTTTTATGCATCACCGGTTTACTCCAGCCATTGTTTTCTGTATTTTTTATGTTTTTTTTTTTTTACTACTAGCTTTCATTGTATTAACATGTTTTTGGGGCTGTAAACACAAAAACTGTCATGACAGTTTATTTTCTTTTTGCAAAGCACTGACATTTTTCTGAGCTGTTAATAACTTAATTTTTTAGGCACATTAATACACATGGATGGATATTTACTAGACATTATTAGACAGATGTATTTTTATATTTATAGTGCTTTAGTTTGATTATGTTCATAATTAGATAGATATGTGTTTTTCTTGATTTTAGTTCTTGTCACAGATCTGATGAAGGCTTTATTTCATTAGTTAACGGAAAGCAATTTTAGTTAAAACTCTTTTTATGTATAGCTCATGTTATGCTTTTCTTAATACCTGATCTTGGAATGTGGGTTGCAAATAGATAGGTAGTGTTTTCCATAACTAGGATTTAGTTTGATCTAATCAGTAGTAGTGTGTGGGGGTGGGTACTTGCTGTTGTTAAATGCACTTTTACGGCCCTGTTTATATTGTTTGTTATGAATAGGCTGGTGTAAAATTAAACAATATGTATATTTTCCACACCTACTTCTAATTATATAAAAGCTGATATGTTTAACATTGTTTCATTGTTGTGTCTTTTGGCTTTTCCTGGTTAAGGGTCGCCACAGTGGAACTCCGGTCCGCTAATGATTGGCAGTAGATTTTTACGTACTGAGTTGCTGGCTCTGACGCACAACCTTCAACGAAGGTACGCCCATTTACGCATGTCTCCACACAGAAGACGCTCTAACTGAGAATCAAACAGGACAACGTCTTACTGTGAGGCGACAATGCTACCGCAGCACCACTACCGCAGTTGGTTTAACATTGTTTCATGATTTTTGGAAATTAGTGTGACTGAGCTCATCAACAAAGTTTTAAGGCCACCAATTTCCCTGTTTTTTATTTTTTCCTCAACACTCATGGTGGTGAGGTTGGAACTAGACAAATTCCTGTAATTGTTTATTTTTTCTTATAAATAACATAGCAGCACAGGATGAGTGGTATGACTTCAGTGAGGAATATATTCAAACTGATTTATCTATAAACTGTCCTACATAGGACGCAAAACACCATAGCTATCTCACTTGCATTGCAATTATACACCCTATATATTTGATCACGCATATAAATATATGTATATACATCTATAGCTATCTATCTATCTATATATATATATATATGTGTGTGTGTGTGTGTGTGTGTGTGTGTGTGTGTGTGTGTGTGTGTGTGTGTGTGTGTGTGTATATAGGTAGATAAATATTTATTTAGAGCGACATACATATATATATATATACATATATATATATATATATATATATATATATATATATATACAGAGAGAGAGAGAGAGAGAGAGAGAGACATATATAATATATATATATATATATATATATATATATATATATATATAAACACCAATCTTTGTAAAGTTAAAATATCTATCCATCTTCCTATGCTGATCATTTGAAATATGTTGCTTATAATAAACTTAAACTTTCTGTTCAAGAAAAAAAAAACAAAGTGACACAAAATTGTACAGTCCCTGAATCATTCTATATATCCCTGGTCTCCAGTCATCTTCCATATCTGGAATATTTAACAGGGCTACTTGCAATGTTCATCTGTGCTGCAACACAGCTTTCATAAGAGATAGGGCTAAAGCACTTCCTCTCTGTAACTGTTATCTATAACAGTTTGTATTATCTGCTTGCTTCTGACAGGTCTGGTTGTGTCACTTCTGTTTGGTCTTCATCATGCAACTTTCATTTCAACAATTTTTACTACAAAAAAAAAAAAAAAACTTGTGCTTTCTCAAATATTCTGAAAGTTACTGCCTTTCATTGTGCTGAGCTGCTACTGACTTAAGATGCCTTTTAGGCATCTCTGTGTGTAGTTTTTGATGAAAAGTAGAGTTTCTGTGGTGCTGCATATCTATGGCCAATCAGGCTACAGGTAAGTTTATCCAAGGATATTACATTGCCTGGAATCCTTAACGTAACAATCCTTCTAAGAAGAAGACATGTTTCTTTTTAGTCCTTTATATCTTCCATAACAACACCAACAGCTCTTGTTATGTTCTAAGATAACATTAACTACCCACCAACATAGGGACATCACAGATGAAGGTTAAGCCTGGGTGATTTTTCCTTTTAAATACATATAATCAGATCTGTCAGCGTACTCTATGTATTGTACTATTCTGTACAAAAATAATGTACTGTCTTGCATGTCTTAATGAAAGTGAATAAATCAGCATTGCTAGGGGTTTCTGCCTGTACTGTCCACCAGGGAACTCATGCATACGATTTTTCCACTCTTCATACACATGTTGCACCTTACTACTAACAAATGCAATAATACAGTGGAATTACTTGCATACCCAGCTCTTTGGATTATCCCTGCTGCTGATGAGCTACTGCATAAAGGTTTGAGTAACATGCACCTTTCCGTTACATACACAGATACACACATATGAGCGCATGCTTGCACGCACATATGCACACACACACACACACACGCACACACACACACACACACACACACACACACACACACACACACACACACACACACACACACACACACATGCACAAACATGGCAAACACAAACACGGCAAATACACACACACAAACATGGCAAACACAGAAAACATAGCAAACACACACACACACACACACACACACACACACACACACACACACACACACACACACACACACACAGGCACCCACACACACACACACACACACACACACACACACACACACACACACACACACACACACACACACACACACACAACACACTCTGGTTTAGCCATCTACACTGTTCTGTTGCAGTTTGGATTACTTATTAAAGCTGTTTATTCCAGTTTAAATGACTGGTTTATTAACCAAATAAACCTAACTGCCTCTTTTTAGACTTAGTCTGGGTGAACTCTCTGGTTACTGGACTCAGGATGTATGGCCACCTGGCAACTCATCTGTAATCAGGTCAGTGATGATATATTGCCGTAAGAAAAACTTAACATGTAAAGATTAAGACAATGTCAACGTCCCAGTGTTCTCACTGAACTATGAAACATTTAACATATTTCTACACAAACTATTACTTTATATTGGGGGTATTCTAGTCACATAAGCAGGGTGTGTAACACTGCATCAGACATGTACAGCATTGTCAATGCTATTACAATGGGATGCAATTGTCCATAGGGATCCAGGATCATAAACAGCAGTGAGTCAAAATAAGTGGGTGTTTATATATTACGAATTGTACTAGTGGACATTGGCAATGAGAAAATTCAGTCAAGTGTAATGCTAACAAGGTCTGCTGAATCCCTCATTTAGTCTGATTTCATAGGATCATAGGAAGCTACTAGGCTATTGGTCCTGAAGTCCTTATAAGCCTAGCCAACATTTTAGCCCATGTTTAGACAAGTCAGCACCCAAAGCCCCTGTCCAGCAGGGGCACAGGTGGAATCCCAGGGGTATATTTTCTGTTTCCCATCCAGTTATTCAGGTTGCGCTTAAAAAGGGATAATGAGGTATTCTGCTTGACATAGAGAGGGAGTCTATTTCACAGATGGGGGAGTCTCTAGGACACAAATTTGTCCTGCCAACAAGTCTTACTTATGTCACAGACCAGGTTGAGGTCACGCGGGTGGGTTACTCGAGTGGAGCTTGACTTGTGGATATACAGCAGTCCCATCAAGGCGGAGTCCAAGATTGCTTTGTATGCCAGACAAAGGTCACCTCTGAGGAATCTGTATGAAACTGAGTAGAGGGACAGGGCTTTTAGCCTATCTGTGTATGGTAGATGTTTGAGGCCATGGATTCTCCTGATGAGGAACTTCTGTGGTCTCTCCAGCTGCTGCATGTACTTTGCAAGATACATGCTGAAGGGGGCATTTTACTCAATAATTAGCCTTATAAGGCATGAATACAGGGATGTTATGACCTCCTTGTCCCTGGATGAGATACCCTTACTTATGAGGTGGACCATGTGATGAGATACCCTTACTTATGAGGTGGACCATGTAGAAAGCTTTCCATACAAAGGAAGCAACATGGTGGTCAAAAGTCAGGTTGCTATCAACCTGGGTGCCCAAATCCCTCACGACTGATTGCATGCTTAGGACATTGTTAATAATGTGATAATATGTAGGGACGTCACTTTCCCCAAAGGGGATGATGATGCATTTTTTGGCATTCAGCTTGAGGCCATGTTTCTGGCACCAGTCTTTTGTTTGGGTGAGATCCTCTTGGAGGACATCCACATCACTTGGGGAACTGATGACGGCGCTCAGCTTGCAGTCATCTGCAAACTTGGTCAGCCATAGTCCACTGGTTTTGGCCTGCACCTCAGAGAAGTATATCCTGAATAACAGAGGCCCCAAGACCGATCCCTGGGATATGCCGCTTGTTTTGGGTCTACTGCTTTTGGTGGCTTTCCCTGTTTTGATTAAGTGGGTCCTATCAGTAAGCCAGTTTGCTACCCATATGGTAACATATGGATTGATGCCTAGTTGAGATAGTTTATCTATTATGCCCGAGTGGGGAGTAGTGTCAAAGGGTTTGGCCTGGTCAAGGTAGGCAGTGTGCACTGTCTTTCCCTCACCCATGGCTTTGGTGACTGCCTCAAAGAAGTTGACCAGATTTAACAGACATGACTTCCCCTTGACAAAGCCAAACTGTGTGGGGTCAAGTGTTTGGAGGCTGCCAATGTCCCTGTTAATGAGGTCCATGATAATCTGTTCCATGGCCTTGCAGATCAGGTTAGTTAGGCTGATGGGTCTATAATTTTCCAGATCGGTGACAGTGGCTGTCCTCCACTTGGTTGGGACAAAGCTGGTACTCATGTTTTGGTTGAATAGGGTGTCTAATGGTGCTGAAAGTTCATGCCTGAGTTCATGCAGGATGCAGTCTGGGATGTTATTGGGTCCCCTGGAGGCTGTATTTTTTGTCTTTGAGAGGGCAGTGATGACCTGTTCCCTAGAGATAAGAGAAGAGGGCAGGTACTGGGGATGTCCTGATTTAGTGATGGGGGGGGGGGGCAGAGGGCTGAAGTTTTCACTGAATATGTTAGCCAGTAGTTGGCTATATCTACAGCATTTGTGTATGCGGTGTCCTAGACCACCAGTTCTGAACAGATGTGGGTGCTTCCATTGAGTCTGCGGATATATGTGAAGAAGGCCTTATGATTGTCTCTAGTAGATGTGGCCAATTTCGACTCGAAGTTGACTTTAGAGGATTTCACTAGTGCTCTTATGTGCTTGTTTAGGCTAAGGAGAGATTGCTTCCAATTGGGCACCTGCTCCTTCTTGGTCCTGGATAGCAATTTTTTCCTTTTGTCATATAGTTTATATATTGCAGATGTCTACCAGACAGGTTTACTCTTCCTTGCGGAGGATGATTTTGTCCTGTCAGGTATTCCTGATTCCATGCATCTATATAAATGCTAGCATAGAACTTTGTTGTGGATTTGGCCATTGGTGCCAGTTCCTGCAGAGGGGGAGGGGGCTGTGAAGCTGTTAATACCATCACTCAGGAGGTTGTAATTAGCTTTGGAGAAGTTTTATTGTTTGACCTTAGCTAGAGAGGGATCAGGGGAGATGGTGACTTTGAAAGTGACCACTTTATGGTCGGAGCTTACCAGGGAGGATGATACTGTAGGGGTGCTGCAGTGGTTACTCATGCTGGTTAATACCAAGTTCAAGATATTATCACCTCTTGTATGGGTATTGACTAGCTGTTCCAAGGCATTTGCATTGATAAAATCGAGGAATACCTGGGCATTTGTGTTCTGGCATGAGTAGTTTTTCCAGTCTATGGTTGGGTAGTTAAAGTCACCCAGGATCAGGGTAAAGGGTTGAATCTTGACAGATTCAAAGAAGTCCAGATGGGGAGAGTGGGCATCTTGGTCAAATTTGGGGGCCTGTAACTATCTATGATTTGAATAGGGGTTTTGTCAATGGTTAACTGCACCTGGAGTGTTTCCTGTGCGTCATATTGTTTGACCAGCCTGGAGGTGTGTGTGTCTTTAATATATATTGAAACTCTACCACCTTTTGCTTTGCTGACCACAGTTTGGGGTCTGAATGTATGATAGGATGAGTAATGAAGTAAGGATGGGATGCTCTCTACAGCTTTGAACCACGTTTCTGTGACTGCACGAATGTCAGCATCTTCCAAGGTTAAGAATGCTTGCAATGAGTGCATTTTCATGTTTAGATTCCTAGCATTTAGCAGCATGATCTTTAATTTGTGTTTTGTTAAAATTATGTGGTAGTATTGACCTCATGACTCTTCCTAAAAAAAGCGCTATGGGGGAGGCAAGAGCCTTTTTCAGAAGCCTGAAGCCCAAGTGAGACAAATGCAGGCCATCTCTAGCAAAGCATTGTGGTCTGTCGATCATATCTTCCCAGGTTGTCAGGTACTGGATCCCCCTGGAATGAGACCAGAAACTAAGCCAGTAGTTAAAGTCAATCACTTTCTGTTTGTATTGATGCATCATTCTGTGTGGTGGCAGAATTCTGCTTAAGGCTAGGGACATACCTGCCTGGGACACATATTCAGTGAGCTCAATCATGTCTCTCTTCATGGAGTCCAGGGAGGTATATCTCAAGTCATTCACACCAACATGGACTATGACAGAGTCATAACAGTACCTGTTGAGAGACTTGAGTGCGTGTGTGATATGGCAGATTCTGGCACCTGACAAACAACTAACTGTGACTTTCTCCTTATCTAGCCTGGTGAGATGTACATCTGTGTCTCAGAATGGAGTTTCCTATGACTAATATGTTCGGTTTATGGTTAGGCCTTAGTGATTATGAGACACAGGTGTGTGGACTATCCGTGGTATGTGGTGTGTAAGGTTGTGGAGTTTGCATGTGTTTTTGCCTCTGAGGTCTCCTTTGCTTGTTTGTTTTTTTGCTGAAGGCCTCTGCATATGTGGGTGTATGTTGTATAGTTGTGGGTGGTGTTTGAGGTGTAGCGATTGTGTTGACAACCTTCTGAGTGTCAGATATACTGGCTTGTGAGGGAGAGAGCATAGACTCTAGGTTCTTAATGTAAATGCATCTCTTTCAAATATTGTTCCTAGGTGGTAGTAATAGATGGTTGTTCATGTACATGAGGCAGTTGCTACACTGTCTCAGGATGCCCATATCAACCAGGCTGGTAGGAGAAATCATAGGAAATTGTCCATACATATTTGTCAGAATCTGAGGGAGAGAGGCCAGGGAGAGTTAAGGGGTAGGCCTAAAGCCCAAGTGCTTAAGCCAAAACTAAGAGGCGTAGAATAACACTTACAATTTAAACTGGATAAAAACAAGCAGTAATAAATGCAGTAGAAAAGACACAATTGAACACTTTAGAGAACAAGTAGCAGAAAAAGCAACATGAAGTAACAGAGTAGTAGGAGGAAACACAAATACTATACAAGCAGCTGAATAAAGTGTTTTTTTTTTCTTTTTTTTAGTAAAGTGGAAAGGGAGAAAGGGGTACAAAAGATAATGCAAGGCTAAGAAACTAAGGGGGTTGCCCTTCCCAAATATTTTGTCTGTATTAGGTAGAATGAGCTAATGGGACTGGACTGGGAAGATTGTCCCAGATCAAATTTATAGTAGGAGTTGGCAACTTCAAAGCTACCAAGTTTAAGAACAAGACAACAATAGGGAGGCAGGGTGGGAAACTATGCCACTAGCTACACTATTTTAGGCAGGAAACACTACAGAAATGTTTATCACAGCAGAAAACCAGCAGTGGGACACTAAATGAAAGTTTTAAACAGAAACATGAGCAAGGTGACTCTAGAGAATGCTTTTAACTGCAAGGTGACTCTAGAAAATGCTTTTAACTGCAAACAAATCAGTTATATGACACACTCCTTGGCAGGAAAATCAGAACAAACAAACAAATGCTTAACAAATGGAGAAAATGTCCAGCTAATACCTTTCATGCAGTGAAACTAACTAAAAAAGCTTGACAAATACTGAGGCAGTAACAAAAGTGATTTAACAGGCCCAGTAAGGCAGACAATTGCAGTACAACTATGCAGATTAGTTTATAGCAATAAAATAAAGTAAAAAGTATGCAGCAGACAATAAAAAGAGCAATAAATGGTAAGAATAAGCAATAACTAGTAAAAACAAGCAAGAAAACACGATAATTATTGTTAAATATCACAGATCAGAGTTGTGGTCAGTGGCCCTCCTGCATTCAGTTCAGTGTGAATAAGCAGAAACCCTCTCAAAGGTATGGCTTAAGTACTAGAAGGTTCAAACCTGCAACAACTTAAAAAAAGCTCCAATGAACCAATGAGGTGGTTACTCCAAGCCCTAGACCAGCCAACCTTTACCAGCCAGTGGCAAATCAACACAATCCTCTCACTAAAGTAAAGTGAATGATTTCTGCTAATCCAAGATGGCCTGAAAAATGTGCTCAGAACAAACAGCCATTGCAAACAAACAACCAGGCCCAGAGACAGCAAGCCTGAAACTGGACTATGTTACAGCTACTAGCTACACTATTTTAAGTAGAAAAACTACAGAAATTTTTATCATAGCAGAAAAAGAACATTGAGACACTAAATGAATGTTTTAAACAGAAAAAGGAGCAAGGAGACTCTAGAGAATGCTTTTAACTGCAAACAAAACAGTTATATGATATACTCCTTGTCAAGAAAATCAAAACAAGCAAACAAATGCTTAACAAATGGAGAAAATTTCCAATTAATAACTTTCACACAGTGAAACTAGCTAAAAAGCTTTACAAACAGGGAGACAGTAACAAACATGATTTAACAGGGCCAGTAAGGCAGAAAAATGCAGTACAACAGTACAGATTAGTTTATAGCAATAATTTATAGTAAAAATTAGGCACTAGACAATAAAAAGTACAGTAAATTGTAAGAATATGCAATAACTAGTAAAAATAAGCAAGAAACCAGGATACTGTTTGTTATATATCACAGATCAGAGTTGTGGTCAGTGCGCCTCCTCCATTCAGCTCAGTGTGAATAAGCAGAAACTCTCTCAAAGGTAGGGCTTAAGTATCAGAAGGTTCAAACCTGAAACAACTTAAAAAAGCTCAAAAGATCCAATAAGGTGCTTACTCCAAGCTGTAGACCAGCCAACCTTTATCAGCCAGTGGCTAATCAACATGATCCTCTCACTAAAGTGAAGAATGGCTTCTGCTAATACAAGATGCCCTGGCTAGCTACATTATTTTAGACAGAAAACACTACAGAAATATTTATCACAGCAGAAGAACAGCAGTGAGACACACACTAAATAAAAGCTTTGAACAGAAAAAGGAGCAAGGGGATTATAGAAAATGCTTTTAACTGTGAACAAATCAGTTATATGATACACTCCTTGGCAAGAAAATCAGAACAAACAGATGCTTAACAAATGGAGAAACTTTCCAGTTAATATCTTTCACACAGTGAAACTAGCTAAAACAGCTTCACAAACAGTGAGACAGTAACAAAGTGATTTAACAGGCCCAGTAATGCAGACAATTGCAGTACAACACTGCAGATTATTTATAGCAATAGAATACAGTAAAAAGAATTAGCAATAACTAGTAAAAGAAGCAAAAAAAAGGATACTTATTATTATGTATCACAGATCAGAGTTGCCATCAGTGCTCCTTCTCCATTCAGCTCAGTGTGAATAAGCAGATACCCTCTCAAAGGGTAGGGCTTAAGTACCTGCCTGTTTCTGTATTTCACCATTAGCCTGTCCACACTTGAAAGTGTCTCCTATTTTTAATTTGTGATGTTTTTCAGTTTGAGAATTAGTGTAGGGGTATGTTTGGGTGGCTGAGGAAAACATAGAGCCACTTACATCAAGCTATAACTTGCTTCTGAGTTCTGGATAAGATATGGTCCACCAGTTCAATAGTGTACCAGTGGGCTAGGTTGGAAATCAGCTCCAATTTCCCTTCAATTTGCAAGCCTTACTCAATTGGCATTTGATGCAGTTGAGCTCTAGGAATTGTAACATGTCTCTGACCTTATCTGGTGGTATCAGATACCTCCTTGAATCCAGCATCCCCTCTTCTGGGAAAAGGAACACCAAGAGCTTTATTGGAAAAGCTCACTCAGACTCTGCTACAGATTGTTATGAGGAAAAGGGTAGTTTGTTTTTGTTTTCTTATATGTTGCATTGCTTTAGTGTCTTCTATTTTGCATATTGTCTTGTAGTTTCTTTATACTGTTACTTGTATTCTGCTTTTAATTGCATATTCACACTAGGAAAGAGAAAACAGTTGTATTTCTTGTGAGTCACACAGAAATTAAATTATATCCCATCTTCCTACACTTGTGCTCTTGTATTTTTAAACTGTCTCGCTACCTGCCCCTTATGTTAATTTGACCACATGTTTCTTTCCTTCTTATCTTTCATCGGCTATTGTGAGTAAGCAAAAAATTATGATTTTGTGAACTCACTCCCCTTCAAAGTTTTACATTTATTGGCCATCCCACTGCATTCCACTTAGATTGTTAAAGCTTAAGTTACCCCCTCTTTCATATCTAACTGCTTAGTGCACACTGCAGCTCTTAGGATATTAACCCATCTTACCTTTAAAATCTGCAACATATAATCCAAGGCCATCAATTATTGGAGAGCCCATATTCTGTCTGTCAGTAGTCATCTTGGTATCAGTGCTTTTGTTTTGCACCTGGTCAGAGAAGGCACATAAGAGCATTATTTCCTGGAGATTGCCGATCATTAAAAAGCCTAATAACTGCTTCATAAGTGCCAGCTTGGACTTTGTGCTTATATTTCACTCCTGGTGAGAGAATGAGCAGAATGCATTATTCCTGGCTGTCTCTGAATGGGCAGTGATTGTCAATGTGGGACCTTCCTGACTGGTCTGGTTGCTATTCAAGGCATCTACCAAGAAAGGCTACAACAAGCCTACAGACCCCTGCATCACCTGGGACAAGACTGCAGATTGCTAAACAGCCTGTGGCCTACTTCTCATCTTGGGATTGGTGCTACCGTTTTGCTTCTAGTGAGAAAAGAAACATTGTAGTGTGAAGCTGTGGTAAGACCAGCACTTGTAGTAGCCAGGCAGTAGCCATTCATGTAACTCCCCTATTTTCATCATTCTTTGCAAAGCTAATTCTTTATTTTCAATAAGTACTGGTTTGACTAGCTGCTGTCTAACCCAACATCAGAATATCTCCCTAAATACTTCATCCATAAATCATCAGGGTCTACTTCTTAATATCCTCTCATGTGTTTGGCAGTGCCTTGTATAGACTCAGACACCTTCAGCTGAAATTTAAAATTCACCAATACCTAGTTGTAAAAAGGGCAATTAGTTTCCATTGACAAGCACTGCCCCCAGAGTTGTAAACCAGGTACTCCTTACTTTACTTCATATTCCCACTGCAACCATCTAATCAATGAAAACAGGCCTGCTGACATGGATAAGAACATTCCCACTTTGTAGAACTTGCCTCATGTTTACTGACAGCTAGCTAATTCTAAAACAAACTGGTAAGGTATTGCAGAGATGTACTTATACAGTGTCACTGGAGGCAAATCTCTCACATAAAAAAACTGCTAATATCACTCAGGTAGTATACACACGGCACCCATTAGAGTTCAAAGCAGACAGATAGACCCACATATGTTGAGGCACTTAAATTTAGCCTTCTTAAACCCCAAAGACATCCTAGATGAAGTATACATAACAAATATCCTCAGCAGCCCCAAATGCACTCTTTCAAAACAGCAAACACATACAGACACATGTCATGTAGCCTCCACTTCCAAGTCCATATGGCAAGCCATCAGATAATCCAACATTCTGATCATTAGAGACTCCATTGTGAGACACACTGATGTCCATCTCACCAGGTTGAGTAAGGAGAAAGTATAAATATAAAAATAAAAAAACAAAAAAACAAGCAACTGAGCACTGATACTCTGCAATTGTAGAAAAAAAAAACAAAAATAAAGACTAAAACAGAGCACCAGATCAACACAGCTGTAGGGTAACAATTTATTACAGAAGGAAGAGTTTTTGCAATCTACAAATTGCTTCTTCAGACTAAAAAACAATAAAACACATGAACTATTTAAACAAATACCAATGAATCAAAGCCAAGTTCATCCCAGTCATCGTAAAGATAATAATTAAAACCTTAAAGTTAAAACACATCCTACAAATAATAACAAAATACATTTAAAACTCTAACAATAATATCTATTAAAATAATAAAATATTCAAGACAAAATATTCAAACAGATATATATATATATATATATATACATATATATATATATATATATATATATATATATATATATATATATATATACATATATATATATATATATATATCAATAAATTAATGAAGAAGTGTGTGTGCATGTAAAAATGGTTTTAAAGAAACAGTATTATTAAAGCCTGGGGGTTTATTAGCATTAAAATGTAATATCCATTTCTATTCTATCAACTCTGCTTTATTCCTTAAATCACCCCCTCTAATATTTTCCTTGACTATCTCAAGAACAAAAAATTTAAATTTATGTTGTAAACCTGCTGACTTCACATATCATGCAAGTGCACTGCCTTCCTTAGCATTCTAAATGTCCCTAACATGGTCAAGAATACGTTTCCTCAGGCAGCGATTTGTTTTACCAACATAATAAGCACCGCACGTGGTTCAGAAACTATAATAAACTACATTCTTGATACACAGTCTGCATAAAAGGAGAAATCTATACAGTAATTGAGAGTGGGGTGAGTAAATCGCATGCCTGGATGAATAAAATGGCATGCAGGGGTAAGTATCAGATCTCTGTGAAGTCACAGATAGCCTACTCATCAACGATTTCTAGCATAGTTGTCTCTTAAGAGACCAATTCTTCTTAAAAGAAAAATATGCTCTCAGTAATTATGTTACTTAAATCATCCGATGGATATAAAATATTCCAATTCCTTCTAATGATGTTGCAAAAAACACCAGCATCACCAGAAAAAGTAAACGGAAACCTGATGTACCATCCTCCTTGTATAAACTCAATAGCCTGTGGACGTTCTGAAAAATAGGGTCTACCCCTCCCTTCTCTCTCCCTTAAAACTGAGTCAATACAGGAGTCAATCTCTTTCTCTTTATACCCTCTGTTCATAAAATCATGCTTAAGGTTAAAAAAGGCTGCTCTTAATTGTGTATCATCATTATAAAGCTTTATGATCCTAAGAAAGTGTCCGTTTAATGCATTCTTTGAAATGTGTCTAGGGTGCATACTGTTCTTGTGTAAGAGATAATCCTTCCTTGTGTCTTTCCTATACAGGCTTGTTTTAATACAGCCTATATCTGTTCTCCTTATAGTGACATCTAAGAAATCTATTTGTTCAGATGAATAGTGAAAAGTGAACTTCAAAAAAGAAGTTTTTGTGTTTAGAGATGTTTTTTATTTACAGAAGGTCGGGGTGGCTATGGGCACAGCTTGTGCGAATAGCTATGCCAGCCTAGCACTAACGCAATGGGAAATGGATTTGGTGCTTCATAATAATGAGGTTTGTTCTTTTATAATTTGGCATAAATGTTTTGTTGATGAAATATGTTTTCTTTGGGGAGGAACAGTTGAATTATTAGAAGGATTTGTTGAATATCTACATACTACAGTTTCTGTGTTTTGTGTTTTAATTTTAAGGTTTTAATTAATATCTTTACAATGATTGGGATGAGCTTGCCTTTGACTGGGTGGTATTTGTTTAAATAGTTCATGTGTTTCATTGTTCTTTAGTTTGAAGAAGCAATTTGTAGAAAACAAAAGCACTTACATCTGTAGTAAATTGTTGATCTAGTGCTCTGTTCTAGTCTTTATTTGAGTAAGAAGAATGTCAGGGCCAATTGCTTATCAGGAGCTAGGATCTGCAACATTATACACTAACTCAAGTCATTAGATCACATGTACCAGTATGACTCAGTCATAGTCCATGTGGGTGTAAATTACCTGAGATGTACCTCCCTAGACTATATGAAGAAAGACATCATAGAGCTCTTGGCATATGTATGTGTTCCAGGCTGGTATGAGCCTAGCATTGAGCAGTATTTTATCTTCTCCAAGGAAGACTCCACAATATAAACAAAAGATGACTGACTTTTAATAATTGGCTTAGTTTCTGGTGTCATTATAAGGGGGTGCAACATCTGTCAGCATGGAAGGAGATGGTCAACAAACTGCACCGTTTTGCCAGGGATTGCCACCACCTCTCCCTTCTAGGCTTTTGAGTATTAGCTACAACACTGTCCTCCCCATAGTGCCTTTTTTTAGGCAATGCCAAACTGAAAATACTTCTGATATACCAAATCAAAACCAAGAAAATCTAAAGGTGTTACTGCTCAATGCTAGGAGTCTAAACAAGAAACTCCACTCCCTACAAGCTCTCCTAACCCCGGAGAATGCTGACATCTGTGCAATCACTGAGATATGGATTAAAGACATGGACCGTGCTATAATGCCTTCCACACATTTAGACCAGCTACTACACAGACAGGGACTAAAGGTGGAGCTGTCTCGATTTACATCAAAAATAAATATACCTCAAGGCTGGTCAAACAGGACAATGCACTAGAACTCCTCCATGTCCAAATAACTATAGGAAGATTCCAGTACTTCTTCCTTGTAAACTATAGGTCTCCCTCTGTGACCCAGAAAAACTATAACATGTATTCAAACTTATTGGAAACATTCACCATCCAATCCAATACCATATTCATGGGTGACTTTAATTACCCTACTATTAAATAGGAATCATATACACCACCAAACATGCAGGCATAGAGATTACTAGATTTTTTAAACACAAACTCTCTGGACAAAACTGTCGATACACCGACCAAGGGTACAAACATACTGAGTCTGGCCCTCACCAATAAGGAATAGTGCTGGACATCCCCTAGTGTAACGTCTTCTCTTGTAATGTCAGACCATAAAATGGTCTCCTTTGAAGTAAAAATAAAACCCAGAACCTCAACTAACTCTGGAATATTTAGGAACTACTCCAAGGCTAACATCTGCCTATTAAGTGATAACCTGGCAAAATTTCAAGCCCCCATAAACCCTGAGAGCACTGCTGCCTACACAGAACTGTTTACAGAAACCCTGTACAAGCATGTTAATAGCTGCATAGAGGCAGCTGTACCCACAAGAAAGAAGTACAGAACTAACTCAAAAAACAAGCCACCCTGGTGGAATCACAACATCAATAGGCTGTATAACAGAAGGAAGAAAATCATGGCAAAATTAGGAAGTGCAGCACCCAGCAAGATAAAAGCACTCATCAAGTTAAGGAAACAACTCAGAGGACAAATACAGCCGACCAAAATCAAATTTGAGGTATATTTGTCCTCCCAGCCCAAGGACAACCATAAGGCATTCTTTAGCTATGTCAGCAACCTTAAAGGTAATATACAATTGCGTGCAGAAATCATTGTTAATGGAGCCACCTATACTGAGCCAGAAGATATAGCAAACCTACCTGCCAACAAATTCAGCTCTGACTTTACTCTCCTAGGAAATACTATCAAATATAACTCCCCCTGTTATCACTAGGGAACAGGTCCTCCATGCTCTGTGTAAGGCCAAGAACAGTGCATCAGTGGATCCAGACAGTTTTCCAAGATGCCGTCTAAATAGCATGAAACATGATCTATCAGGCCCTCTGGAATTGCTATTTAACTATAGACTCCAAACAGGCTTTGTGCCTCATGTATGGAGAACAGCAACAGTCATCCCTCTGCACAAAGGTGGGTCATTTACAGACCCTGGAAACTACAGACCCAAAAGTCTTACTAGTCTTGTATGCAAAGCAATGGAAAGAATTATCATGGAAATGATCAATAATGACATAGGAAACTTCCAGACACTGGACCCAACCCAATTAGGTTTTGTCAAGTGCAGATCATGCCTATTGAACCTGGTGGACTTCATTAAGAAGGTCAAACAATATCTGAGGGCAAAACTGTTCTCGCTGCCTACCTTCACCTGGCCAAGGCATATGGCACAGTACCTCACTGTGGCATTGTTAACAAACTCAAGCAATTAGGTATAAACCCTTATGTCACCCCAGTGGACAGCCAGCTGGCTCATAGACAGTTAGAACTGGGGTGTCCACCTCTACAAAAAGTCCAGTCACAAGTGGAATCCTTCAGGTATCAGTCCTGGGACTACTCATTTTTTGCATAGCAGCAGCCAAAGAATCCCCCACCAACACAAATGTTCTCCGGGAAGGGATGATACAGACAAATAACTGGTGTCAGAGCCATGCACTAAAACTAAATGCCACAAAATGCATAATAGTATCTTTCAAAAAGTTATCTACTCCTGGTAACTATCATATTGACAACACACCCCTGACCCAGTAGTTACAAGCTTGGTGGCAGACATAGATGATAACCTAGCCTTTGACCATCACTTGTTGACAGTAGTCAGGAAATCATTCTATGTTGTTCAACTTATAAACAAAGGTATGGCATCTAGGTCCATGGGGATCATTGTTCCACTGTATTTGGCATTCATCAGACCTATCATTGAGTACAAAGCCCCCTTTGGTATGTACCTAACCAGGCACATACAATAAATGGGATGTCCAAATAGGTTCCTCAATAAAAGAAAGCAGGGTATAAGTAACAGGTCCAATCCAGACCACCTCAAGGCCCTGTTCCTGTATTTTGTCGCCTACAGGCTGTTGAGTAAAGATCTATGCCTGGCATACAAGGCATTGTCAGACTCCACCCTGTCTGCATATCCACAAAACAAACAGTACCAGAATTATCCATTTTAAACTCTTAAACCTTGCCTGTGATATAAATAGGACCTGCTGGAGAGACAGGTATGCATCCCAGAGACTACCCCTTCTCTGGAACAGGATCCCCATCCATGTGGAGCAGGGTTCCTCCCAAACTCAGTTGTAACTTCGACAATTGAATGGGGATCAGGAAATTAATTCCTGGTTTGGCACATATGTATGCATTAGACACAGGCAGCTCATAAATGATTCACCTCTCAGGCCCCTGCTTACACTTACCAGGGGTACCATAACTTGCCAAAGATTTGGGATGCATACCTAGGCTTAAAAAGGTCCTTGTGATTGTTAGTCTAGTCAGCACTTTTGAACCTATGAACCAAGGAAAATAGCACCTTCATATTTACTGAGAAGGCAGGGTGGTTCTTCCTAGTTCTGCCAGCTGATACTTTTGGATCTGCTGCCATAAGATCTGACCCAGACAGAAGAGATGGCTCTGAGTGGCAATGCCTAGATTGTTCTTTTGGATGGTAAGTAATACAGTGCATTCAAAATCAGGATGTCACCCTGCTGTTGTGTGATCTCCCCAAGGATACTCCACACTGTACTTTAGGTAACCGCATTCTTTCTGCCCATTAGGTGATAAAGCAGTGAGGCCATGTGGTATGTACCTGTGAGGTGTGTACAGCTGGTGAAATTTTGTCAGGGGATAGAAGCATCCTTTACCCAGTATGATGTCTGAGGAAAACAAGTCACTTAAAGTGTGTGATTTTCACGAGCATGACGAGACTCATATAGTGTCAGGATCACTTAAGTCTCCTAAAGATTTAAAAGGTAAACTGCCATGGACATTTAGAAGCCATGTAGCTGAAACACTGTATGCCCTTAAGTGGATATTTGCATATATCCCTTGGACCTCTATTATATGAGGTTTAATGTATTACACACTGAAAACTCTAGTTTGACTGTTTTATTCCTTGCAGTTTTGCCTGAATGGTTTGTCTGTATGACCTTTTAACCCTTTGGTTTGGACATTAGTTGGGTTATTTTGCAGGCAGCTTAATGTCTATGGACATAAGGCTTGATTTTAAATTCTCTGCTTGTATATTACAGCAAAACAATCCACTTATGCTGTGCTGATCTGATCATGAAAAAGGCTGAACATACATGTCCAGAGCTGGTAGAGTTTGTTTTTATTGGCCTAAATATATCCATAAAGATGTAAAAAGTCAAGGGCATTCAGAATTATATAGTTGAAATAACCAAATGTCCTTAAGGGGCATTTGTATATAGCCCAAGGGCCTCCCTTACAGGGGGTTTAAGGTATTATACAGTGAAAAATCTAGCTTGGCTGGGTTTTTTACAGTTTTTTTTCCTGGGCTTGAATGTAAGAGACACTCTAATACTATCTATGTGTGCCACTTAATACTACCTAAATGTACTTCACCTGATTTCAGCTATTGGATCTGCTGCTATAAGATCCAGAGACAGCATATTACGACATTAGGGGTGTAGGTGGTCCTGCCGCACTGCACAAAACAGTTTTACTTTGGTTACTGAACAACACTGGTATATGCAATTTTGAGAGATCAGTTGGAAATCAAACAGTTACTAAAGTAAGTCCCAACCTCCTGTTTTCTACTGGTGATGCTTGTTGCTGTGTATCCCAGTTCTCACACCAGTCTCACATCAGCCTTTGTTCCTGCTGTGTCGTATTGTTTGATTTTTTTTTAATCCCACTGTTCTGCTTTTGCTGCTGGTATATTGTCTTCCGTACTTGTGTGCTCCTTTACTGCATCCCAGATGCATTATTCTGCAGTGCACTTAATCTACCATGTTTTATAGCTGTCCTCTAAATCTGCAGTTCAGGTTTCATCATTTCTATATCTTTTTCCATATCAAACCCACTTGAACTTTCTCATCTATAAAGTAACCTTCTTCATCTCACCTAAATGTATCATAACTAAAATCTGCTGCTGTACATGGTCGTCATATTTCATCAAAAGTGCTTTGAGAACTCAACATAATTTGAACTATGATAAAAGATTGTCTATCAGTTTTGTATCTCTAGCATTTTCTGAGTTATTGCTTAGCAAATACTACATATTTTTTAAACTGCATGCATTTTAGTTGAAGGTTTAATTTTAGGTGGTTCAGTTTTTCAAACAGCACCCATTCTGCTCCCCATCTGGCACAAATAGATAGTATTAGAGTGTCTCTTACATTCAAGCACAGAAAAAAAAGTAAGAAAACCCATACCTTTGTATTTCATTGTTAGTCTCCTGATGAAGTTATAGTTATGAGGAATGTGGTTAAGGAGACCATAATGAGAGACTAGTCCAGTTTTCCACTTTCCTAAGGGCACTGTCTGGATAACTGACTTGCTCAGAGTCACACTGTAGGCCAACAGAGGCTGAGGGACTGCAAGTCTGCACTACAAGAAGCAGCTCATTAACAGTTGCTAGCTTTAATCCTGTGTTCGAACTATCAGTTAGAGTAATTAAGATACAAAGGTAGTCAGGACACATGGTTTAGGTTATTTGAAATCACAACATCTGACTCCATGTTGTAGAAGTTTCCACCCTGAGTACTCCCCAGCTTACCTGGATGACCTGGGGTTCATGCATTCTGGATGTTCTGGTCAATAAAGGATGGCATTGTGCAGCTAATTCTGGTTAACTCACATTGGGGTGCACTTATTTGTAGTTGTGGGATTCCATAGCAGCTGCACAATTTTGAAAAAGGTCTAGAAGTGCATCTCTTGTAGTGTGTGTGTGTGGGGGGTGGCATACCTGTCAACTGTACCAAATTTCTCAGTATTTCCCAGTTTTGGGATCAAAATAATAGGGTGCCATGAATTCCCAATTGGCCCCTTTAAGTCCCAATTTTGGTGTGCAGAGAAGGGCGGATGTAAACTCAGTCCGTACTTACCGTGAAATTTAAACTAGCCTGTTGAGTTAAGTGTGAGTGTCCACAGCTGCCGAGCTACATCAGTTATTTTCTAAGCCAGTCTCATTCACATCCCCAAAAGAAACTGGACTCTTCAGCGTTGGCAGTATGTAGAAGAAAGATGGTCATTTCCATCACAGAATACATTGTGGGCTATACTGGCACCTGCTTGCAGTGCCCAATCTGCAAGGAGCCCTACAGTTTCCCAGTAATTCTATATTGTGGGTACAGTTACTGCCAGGGGTGTATCAATGGACTCTGGGACATGGAGGGCACATCAAACCACTGCCCAAAATGTAAGAAGAAAACTGAGGGCAGATGATAGATCATTAACTGGGCAGTGACTTGCATGGTGGGAATACTAACATGTCTGAGAATCGACGAGGGGATGGAGACAAACCATACACCACAAGGCACCAGCTTTGTATCTAACTGCAAAGATAAGGCAGTTAAAAAACAAGTAGTACAAACCTGCCTACAGCATATGTCTTCCCTGAAATCAGTCATGCAAGAAACTTATTGTGTCCTACCTAGAATAAAGAATGAACAGTTCCTGCTAACACCAGCACCACTGTTGCACAACTCGGTCACCATAAAGTATTACCTGGGAAACCAATTGAGAAAGCGCATGGAAAGAATTTGAACTTAGTCAGGGATGGGAAGGTTGCTGGTACCAAAAGCATTACTGCAGCCCACCAAGTTCATGACCATAGTACATTATGAAGGTATTCAACTGAGGAGGTGTGCATGAAGCAGCTGGACTTAGTTGGCATTGGAAAGGTTTCTTCTTTGTTTTCAGCCAAAAGTCACAAAGTTCAATTTCATTTAGGAATGGAGTAACTGCTTAAGAATTGGAGGGTCCCAAGCAGAAAAGAACTGCCTGAAACAAGGCAAGTAACACAAAAGAAACTGTCAGGAAAACAACTGCCTGAAACAAGGCTAGCAACACAAAAGAAACTTCCAGGAAAACACCAATGGTAAATCCCCATTTGGGTCACCAGTACTTAATCATCTTTGTGAGCAATAATGTTGCACAGCAGTGATCCTAATATGCTAGAGAAGGAACTTCACAGTTTCACACACCTTAAATAATGCCTCAAAGGCTTGACTTGCATTGAAAATCCAGTGCTGTGATTTAATTGCCTGTGTTGTTATTTTCACAAAGCATTCAGATTACAATATGAAAAGTGCCTACTCCTGGAATTTTCACTCTTGAACTTACAAGCTCTTATTATTGTATTATTATTCCTGCCCCCCCCCCCCCAGACAGACAGATACACACACACACACACACACACACACACACACACACACACACACACACACACACACACACAAACACACCTCAGTTGTCTAGCGTCTAGCATTTCTCAGACTGCCCAGATGTTTGCTTCATGTTTTTAGCTTGTCCCTCATAAAATCAGTAGTTGACTTGACTGGCATATCATTGAAGATCAACGTCACTAATAAATGAAACTTTCCCGTTTCAGACTTCACATTCTTCAAAAAATGCATGCCAAAGCAAAACTTGCTTATTCTAACTACTTTCTAAACTTGTTGAGAGAAATATTTAAAATATGTCCTTGAGTTCTAGGTGTTTGTCCACTCATTATTTTTTGGCTTTATCCATAACTCTTGCTCTGAGAGGTTGAGAGGTATGCTTCCCAGTGCTCCACCTCCTCTTACAACTGTACAGATTTCTTCATATGTTGTCCCTGCATAAATGAATGGATAGTTCTCAGTTTTGCAACTGTAAGAATGCATTTTTAGACTTAATTTACTAATACCTCTCAAATGTCCAGATTCTGCCTCATAATTTTAGTGTGTTCCTCACAAATGTTCTGGTTTTCTGGCAAATCGTTGACTGATGATTAAAGTCACTGAATAATGACATGTATTCCAGTTTCACCAGAAAATGCATTCTAAAGCAAAACCTTTTATTCTAGCAACTTTCTAAGTTTATAAGAGCAATACTTAAACTATGTCTCAGATGTTGGACTTTGTCCCCCTCCCCCCATTATTTTTGGCTTTGTCCAGATTTGTTGCACAAACAGGTTGACAGGTATGGTTACCTTCCTAAGTTTTATGAACTTTAAAACATACAACATCCATCTCATAACATGGTGGTACCTACCTTCCCTGAGGCCATTGAAGACTCAGGAAGTTCTTAGTGTGGTGGTACTGAAGGAATCATTTGAATTCCCTGGATTTAAACATTTTTAAGACTGAAGTCATTTAGGAAGTTGGGAGTTAAACATGCCTTTGCCCTTGAGGACAGTGGAGCCCACCCCAGAACTATATGCAGGTCAGGGAAAGATGCTGGTAGCACTTATTGTACCAGGTTATGAGAAAAGGAGCAGCAGTAAAGGTGTTTGCACTTTGGAAGAAGTAAAACCAAAAAACACAAGTTCAATGGGTAAAAAGATCAACAACTGCTGTTTCGTGTTGAAAAGTTTTTATTATGCTTTCGCCAGATAGACCCTCAGAAAACAATAATTTTTTGTTTACTGAGGAAGTCTATCTGATGAAAACGTAATAAATTTTTTTTTTGTGCAAAGAAGTGGAGTGGTATGGAAAGGGACAACATACAGCTAGGAGATATCTAGAGAAAAGTCTGCTGAAAAGTAGCATACATACATCCCAGGATTCATGAAGCTTGCACCAGGTGCAGGTGTAGTGTCAGCATTCTAACACCAAATATAGCCGCCGAGCGATGCAGGTACGAGCTGTTTCCATGTGGACTACCTGCGTATGCTACACCCGCACAGCTCCTGAGCCTTGTATGCTAATTACCCCATGTGCAGCAGTGTAGCATGCAAATGAAGGTATGTAGCAATTCAGGAAGTGGTGCAGGCGTAGTGTAAGCATGCAGAAATGTAAACCGCATAAAACGGTTTACATTTTTGCAAACATAAAATCGGAGCCATGACAGCCGACCAAACACATGTATTATATTGTTAATATATGACAATGGCTAAATATATAGCCATTGGCAAAAAAAAATTTACAAAATATAAAATTAACATTTAATATATATAGTCGCACTATCGTGACGTGGAAGCACAGGGCAGCGGTGCGCAAAGGGAATCGCAAGGAATATATAAAAATATAGAATAAACCCGCAATGAAACACATATCACGATTTCCCCGCAATAGTCAATGGCAGGCATGTTACACCATACTATGGCACAAGGGTTGCTATGGGGAAGTGACAGTGTTATGCGCAGTAGCTAGGAATTAGTAGGCAATGCCAAGCAAATGAGAGGAGTAATAGTGAATCGCAGATTCCCTGCTGGTGTAAGGATGCACCTCACAATGTAGCATTATAACACTGAGATGTGCCCTTGAGATAAAGATGACATCAAGAGAGGGGTGTGTCGCCATTGCTGTAAGCACATTGGAGCATTGCTAAACCGGTTTGCCCTAGCTAGGCAAAGTTGCAGGATAGGGGTGTGTCGAATTGGCCATAGCTATGCTTAGCTGAGAATATACAAGGTAACCGAGTATGCATGTGAATGGAGATGAAAAGGGGCGTAAACCCGGTAAACGGGTATGAGCGGCACGCACTGCAGCTGAAACAGGAAGGATATAGGAAACAAAATAAGGAAATGCTGCAGCAGTGAAATTGGAGTACAAATGACTAATTAACACCTAGGAGCCTACGGTGGGCCTTTGACAACAGCTAACAAGGCTGCAAGCAGCTACCTGTAGAACAGGAAAGGGGAGGGGCTATACTGCAAAGAAAACAATAAAGTGTCAAAGCAGAACAAAGCCGATTAGCAGTATATCAGCTACAAGGCACATTTTGCCATGACTGGGTAGGGAAAGTACAAAACAAGAAAGACGGCAGGTGGATGCATGCCTGATAATGGGAGGGGATCCAGGTCTAAAAGTGAATTAAAGGGCAACAGACTAATCAAGGCAGGAAAGTAGATTTCCACAGTAAAGACCCCACACTTGCAGTACTCATTGCAAAACCCATAATTAAGACACACTGCAGCTGGAATAGCTCATACACATCCACTGACATCAGCAGCATCCATAGCACAATACTATAAAGTGTGAAAGTACCTCACACACATTTGTATATTCCCATACACTCTGCACCAGTGGTGTATACAGATGGGGAACTTTTATTATGTACATGTTAGGGGCTGCCAAAGTTTTGATCCACCAGCATGTGTTGGAGACTGAAGGTGGTGTGGAGGATGATGCACATGACCACCACAGGCACCAGAGGAGAAGAGTGTTGAGACCCAGGGTAACCTACCAGGGGCTACATGATCTGGAGATAGTAGAGCATTACAGGGTGGACAGGGACATCCTACAGCAACTTGTGGAGCTGTGCCGGCCACACCTCAGAGACAGAACAAACAGTGGGGAACCAATCCCAGTGGATATGAAGGTACGTGTAAGCCTGAGAATACTAGCTACAGGTACCTTTCAAAGACCAACTGGGGATATCATGGGGATATCGCAGGCATCAGCATCCAGGGTACTACACCAGTTCCTAGATGCCATGTTTCCACATGACAATGAGCACATATAATTCCCCCAAACGCAGGAGGAGTTGGCCAGCAATATGCATCTCTTCCACCGCGTGGCAGAATACTGGAGGTAGTGGGTGCAATAGACTGCACGCACATACACATCAAGTCACCACCCGGTGAGCAGGATAGCCACTACATAAACTGCAAGGGATACCCCTCCATCAACTGCCAGGTTATGTGCAATGCCCAGGGCATTATCATGGATGTGTGTGCTGGCAGCTCTGGAAGCTATCACGACTCCCACATCTGGCATACCTCACAGCTGTATCAGTTATTTGCCAGGTGGGACATCCCAAATGGCCACCTGGTGGGGGATGCTGGCTATGCACTGGAACCGTGGATGATGACTCCCATCAGAAATGCACCCACACCCATGCAGGAATGCCATAATGATGCACACACACAAACCAGAATCATCATAGAGCATGTGTTTGGGATGCTGAAATCATGGTTCCGTTGCTTGGACATATCTGGTGGAGCCTTGCACTACTCTCCAGGCACATGTGCCCACATCTTCATAGTGTGTGCCATGCTACACAATATGGTCCTGCGGAAACAGCTGCAGCAGGGACAGAATGGTGAAGGTCCTCACTGCCCACCACCATTGCCAAGGGCCCCACAGGCACAGAGGTACTCAGACCATGAACACCCTGAGCCAGCCCCAGCAGGCAGACGGAGGCGTGCCCAGTAAGCCCATGCCTTGGCAAAGAGGGAACATATAGCACACACACTGACAGTGTAGGCACCTAGAGGCTGACACCTTTCTCTACCTGCATACACAGTAAAAATGGATGGCACACACACACAAGACTACCTGTAAATTGTCATGTATAAGCAGTCTACTGTGTGCATCCAACATAGACAGCCCTCAAATACTGCACAAATAACTGCCACTGGCACAAGGCAAGTCAACACCTGAATAGTAAATTAAGCTATCAGCATATGCAGATACTGTATGCATAGATTCATAGGTAGGTACTTGGCCAACTGCCAGAGGCCATTCATAAACCCAGCCAAAATGTGTCAGCTTTTGCCACCCCATTGATTCATTAACTGTCCCTCTGTAAAGCAGAGCCAATGGCGGGATCTCTGGGGTGCATCTACTGTTCCCCATCCACTCTTCAAGGTTTCTCTTGCAGAGTGTTAGTGACGGGCTCTGTATAATGTAGTCAGGGATGTTGTTCCAAAGTATGGGGAGTGTCTGTGACAGGAAGCTGTCCCTCCAGCATCTTCCGGTTATTCTTGTGGCAAGGTCAGCTCACTACAGTGTGTGGCTCACTGTGACCTGGATTCCCATAGGTGGAGCATATCCATCAAGCTTGAGTTCGACATGGCTGTGTTGGCCAGCGGAGATCATCTCTGGGTAAATGAGATGCCACTGAGTAAAGTAGGAGTTTATTCAGTCTGGCTGCATAGGCCATATGTTGGGAGGCCAGAATTCCCCTTGGCAAGGTACATTCGTGGACCTCCCGGCTGTTGGAAGTGCCTTCTGAGGTACATCCTGCATGGGTTATTATACCCTATGATGGGACTGATGAGTGATGAGTAAAGGGGCACTATAACCCCAGTATGTCTAGATGGGAATCCTTTAGTAATCAGATGGCCTACACAGAAGGATGTCCTAACTACTGTGGAGATATGATTGCCAAAGGGGAGATCACTATCTACATTAGTCCCCAGATACCCCATTACCTCATCCATATTAAAGTGGCTGCCACTTATGTGTTAATATGTGGGTACCAATTACACAATGGAATGACCATGCAGTTATTGGCACCTGGCTGGAGGTCGTGATGTTGAAACCCTGTGACATTCTCTGTGAGGCCCCTTGAGGGATGTCTGTGTCAGCTGGACTATCAATCATAGCCCCCAGTTTGCAGTCACTGCCAAACATGGTCTGCCATAGTCCACCTGTGTTTGCCTGTACCTCTGAGATGTATATGCCAAACAGTAGGGCTCCCAGGAATGAGTCCTGTGGGACACCAGTTGTAACTGTTCAAGAGTTGGACCTGGAGACCGCTAGTCGTACCATGTGGGTTCTGTGAGTAAGCCCATTGGCAACTCAACCTGTGATGTATGGGTATATGTACAGGCTGGTGTGCTTATCAATAATACCTGAGTAGGGCATGGTGTCAAAAGCATTGGCGAGGTCCAGGTAGTATGTGTGAACCACTTCCCCCATCATTTAACGTCTTGGTGACTGTATGTAAGACGTCAAACAGGTTCAGTAGGCATGAACTGCACTCAACCAAGCTGACCTGGGTTGGGTCACATGTTTGGAGGTTACCAATGTCTTTGTTAATGAGTGCCTTGAAGATACAAACCATACCATTGTAGACCAGGCTAGTCAGGCTTATGGGGTGGTAGTTACCATGGTCAGTTGTGATTCCACCTTGATGGAGTTGAATAACTGTTTCCACGAGCCATTGTATGGGCATGTAGCCTGTGGAGAGGCTGAGGTAGGAAAGCTTAATTAGGTGGGGGGTCAGGTTGTCTTGTACAGTTTGCAAGATGCAGTCTGCGACAACATCTGCCTCCATTGATGCTGTGTTCTGCTGTAAGAGAGGGCCATTTCCACCTGTGTGTCTTTGATGTGTAGGATACTGTACCTTTCGGGTAGTGTTGTGGGCTATTTAGGGGGTGAAGTATGCACTGAATGTATCTGCAAGGATGTTGGCGATATCAGTAGGGTTAGCATATTTTGTGCTATATTGCACCGGCACAGTGCAAATTTGTGTGTCACCACGTAGATCCTTGACATAACCAAAGAAGGCTTTGTGGTTATCCTTTGAATCCTTGCGTATTCTCCTGCTGATGTTAGCCTTGGATGATGTCATGAGGGGCCTACATATCATACTAATAGTGTTCATGGATGTCTGCCCTTCGTAGTATAGCCTGTTTATTGCAGAGGTCTACCAGACCGGTGTCTTTGTCTAGGAGGAGTGAGTCTTGGTTTAACAGTGATGGCACGATCCATACATCCATGTAGGTGCGTATAGACTGCATTTGTAAATCTGTCTGTATCTTGAGCAGTGTTTCCCCTTAGCATGGGGGCTGTGAAACCCCCCACCCCTGTCACTAGTAGTGTAAATTTAGCTGTAGGAAAGATATACACTGTGGTATCCGTGGGTGGGGGAGATGCTTGGGTGTGGAAACAGTGAATAGTTCATGGTCAGACCTAACCAGTGACTGGTTAACCTCCGCTGTGGTGCACCTGTTGCCCATGTTGGTGATGAACACTTCTAGTAGTTTTCACCCCACGTTAGAGAGGTTACCACCTGATACAGAGCATATGAGGTGATACATTCCAGGAAGCGTTGGGCCTGGAAGTGAGTACCGGAGTAAGTTTCCCAGTTAATGGTTTGGTAGCTGACATTGATCAATGCCAGGGTATGCGTTAGGACTGTCATGTTCTCCACTGTCTCCAGATAGGTGGAATGGTGGTCCTGGGTCATGTAGGGTGATCAGTAGCAGGCCACAGTTTACACTGCAGTTATGGCTGATGTTAGCTGCACATGGATGATCTCAGAGGTATGATGCTTCCCCACTAACCTGGAGGTGTAGGTATCCCTGATAAATATGGATACAACCCCTCCATGTCTGTCTCAGTCCATGTTCTGTGGCTGAACTGTGTAGTATGGGTTGTAGTCTGGTAGTGCTGGTGTGCTCTTAGGAGCCTTAAGACATGTCTCAGTTACTGCACAGATGTTGATGTTGTCCATCCTAAGGAGTGTTGTGGGTGCATGCATGCTGTGATCACAACCCCTCGTGTTGAATAGCATAACCCTCATTGAATCTGCAATGTGCTGTTTACGGAGCTGGTATTCACCTTCGAGACTCTCCAAAATAAGGCACCATGGGGGCACCAATAGCCTTGGCCAGTATTCCAAAGCCTAAGGCTGACACATAGGCTGGTATGGTATCGTTGCATGCATGTTCCCCATCTGTGCTTGTTTTTCATCTCTCCTGTAGGTAACCTACTGGTAAGCAATATAAAGCCTTAAACTTATATAAGTCTTCTAGCTTCCAAGATAGGCTTTTGGAGTGACTATGTATCAGTGTTCTGTATGTTCTTGCTTCTCACTGTATATTGTGATCTGAAGGTCTGTTTATTCACATATTATGGCTGTGACAGCCAGCACTTTAGAGGTTCACAGATAGCCTGCTACCTATCTGCCCAAGGGCAATTAGAAGCATAGCTACAGTGTGTTGGCCTTCCCCACACCATTGATGAAGTAACTGAGCCTCTGTCAAGCATAGTCAATGAAGCAATTCCAGGCAGATTTGCTGGAAGCTGTTGAAGACTGGTGATGTGGAGGGTGATAGGGGCACTTAGTTATCTAAACAGGGCATGTTAATGTGACAGTTCAACACCATTCAATGTCCCCAACAGGTCTCGCAGCTATCAAACTGGACAGGCTCCCTCACCCCCTGGCTGTATGGTTCTGAGACACATGATCCCAGGGGTGTACATTCTGTTACCCAGTCACACAACAAGGTTTCCCTTGAAGTGTGTCAGTGAGGGGCTATGCCTAATGTAGTTAGGAATGTAATGTATTGTCTCACAATACATTTGTTATATGTTGTTATTTCAAGAGTACGTGAAGCTCAGTGAGTTTGGGGGCCTCCAACCCTTTGCTTGGCCTAGCTTACACATAGAAATCATCTAAATAGGAAATAGGCGGAAGCAACGTTAACGTCAACAGTGTAATGGTTACAGCATCCACATAGTATCTGTTCATTCGAGGTTCCAATCCCGATAAAGGCAGGGATGTTTATCATGTTCAAAAGTATACCTTAACCACAGCTTGCATACATAGGTAGCAATTGTCTAAATAATAAACATTCAAAACACCAATATAAACCCATGTGTGCTGGAGAGTACAGTCAGCAGAGACTGTAATGTTATGTAAGCTCATAGTGAGATTTTACTTCACTGACATGTATATATCCTGAGTAGTTAGCAGATGTGGCTGTGTTTGCGCGCACAGGTTATACATTACAAAGTTTGTTTAACTGTGTTTAACTGCTGCTATAATGTCACAAAAACACTTTTAAACATGTTTACAACTGTTTCAATGAGCCTTATTCTGGAGTAAAAAACATTTTTAAAGCATTGCAGGTGTTGAACCCTGGACCATGCACACTATAGTCATGGGACTTACCACTAAGCCATCTGAGGTGTATACATGTTTCATAGTCTTGAGACTACACCTTATACCATATGCTTTTCACTGTAATGATCACAAATGGGACAGAGACTTTGTGTACATATGTAGTTTGTATATATATGTATATACATGTCAGTGATGTCTGCCCATATATATATATATATATATATATATATATATATATATATATATATATATATATATATATTACATCAATAGCTATATATATATATATATATATATATATATATTACATCAATAGCTATATATATATATATATATATATATATATATATATATATATATATATATATATATATATATAAACATCTATGAACACACTTCATGATATGGAAGCACTACAAATGAATTGGGAGTGTACACAAAACACATGCAGCTCTGGTATTATAACAATTAATATTAACCTAATTCACCATAGCAGGGGTGGTTGTTGTGTATGTGAAGATTGGGGTGGGGGAGGAATGATGGGTAATGCGATCATTCATCAAGGAGGGCCTGGGTCGGATGTCCAATAAGTGAACTGGAGAGGTATACATGGAGTATGGGGACAGTATAAAAAGGACACAAAGCAAGAACCTTTCTCATTCATTATACACCCTGTCATGTCACGTTGCAACACCTAATTTCGCAAACATATGAGCATTAACCTGTATCAGACATATGTACACCAACTGACTGTCACATTTGTTTTCAGTAGTGAGGAATGTCTGTAGTGCAATGTATATGCTAAACACCATAACATTTGTACATATCTCAGATGCCTGACTGGTAAAGTCAGTGACTGTGGTGTTCATGGTCCTGGGTTCAAGACCTGCAAGAAAAACACCAAAAAGAGCAGGAACTAGATGCACACAGGTTTATTCTGGTACCTTGGCTTCCACAGCCTTCAAAGGAATAACCATTTCCAAAACACATGCATCATTTTATACAAATTTTCTTAATTAGTTAATTGAATAATCATTCCAAAACATTATTGACAGAATTAAAGGGGCCATAGAAGAAAAATTACTAACACACAAACAGTAAAGTATTTTTGGGTATGTTTAAGTATTTTAAGAGAATGCAGGAAGCAATATAAAATACACAATACTAAAATTAATTTTTCTAATACTGCATAATGGTCAAGTTATTTTCTAAATTAAACCTTTAGGTTTCAAAGTACCAAAGTTGAGAATAAACATACTTTCCAATTTTAACAGCTTACATAGGAAATTCCCAGTATTATAACTGTCAGGTCTAGCCAAAGCACAAAAAAAGAAAGAATCCAGATTTCCATTGTGTAATGTATTAAAATGTTCAGAAACTGGATTTTCCATTCTGCCATTTCTAATATCACCAAATCTGGATTCTTTCTTTTTTTGTGCTTTGGCTAGACCTGACAGTTATAATACTGGGAATTTCCTATGTAAGCTGTTAAAATGAAATGTTTATTCTCAACTTTGGTACTTTGAAACCTAAAGGTTTAATTTAGAAAATAACTTGACCATTATGCAGTATTAGAAAAATTAATTTTAGTATTGTGTATTTTATATTGCTTCCTGCATTCTCTTAAAATACTTAAACATACCCAAAAATACTTTACTGTTTGTGTGTTAGTAATTTTTCTTCTATGGCCCCTTTAATTCTGTTAATAATGTATGATTATCCAATTAACTAATTAAGAAAATTTAAGAAAATTTGTATAAAATGATGCATGTGTTTTGGAAATGGTTATTCCTTTGAAGGCTGTGGAAGCCGAGGTACCAGAATAAACCTGTGTGCATCTAGTTCCTGCTCTTTTTGGTGTTTTTCGTGAGTTACTTGGAATTTCTTGAGTTGTGCTGATTTCAAGACCTGCAAGGGCTGTTAAGTTATTTTGAGGGCCAGAATAAAGGCTGTTGGATGCAGGTGAATTAAAGCACTCTTAACCAGTTCTAAGCGAGTTTCCACCATGGTAAGTGGTGCTGAAACACGGTAATCGGAGAAGCGCTTCACAGGTTTAACCTTTGCTTAATGTCGTGCAGACCATGGGCAAACCTGCTTACAACCGCGTAAATGTGTGTTATTCACACTTTCTCTACCAGTGCCTACTCTGACAGGTAAAATAATAACACCTTCCAGGAATACAACCCGCAACCCTGTACTCCATTCTCAGAATAACCTAACACTAAGCTAACTGGGATGCACCTATCACAGCTGTGTATGCAGACAGGTTAAAACACAAAAGGGAGGAATGTGTTGAAATAGGACAACCCGCCATGTACCCAATTAAAGGTGTATGCTCATATATATATATATATATATATATATATATATATATACATATATATATATATATATATATATATATATATATCTATATCTATATCTCTCTCTATATATATATATATATATATATATATATATATATATATATATATATATACAGAGAGAGAGAGGGAGATATACATAGAGACATGTCGATATATATAGGTCTACATATATATGTAGATATATAGATAGGTTAGAAACTTCTACACATCTATGGAGGTACAGATATCTGTCTATATATATATATATATATATATATATATATATATATATATATATATATATATATATATATACATATATATATCTATATATATGTACATAAATATATATATATATATATGTATGTATGTACACATACATACATGTCTGTAGACAGCATCCAAAGTGTTCATATCTGAGTATAACATGGACCATAGCAATCACACATTCCACGCACCCCCCCCAAAAAAAAATATGAACATAACATATGAAGAGTATATCCCAGTACACTATTACAAATATGTTCTATGGACACAGTCACCAACACAACTGCAATGACTGCAAATATCCATGACAGAAATACACAGACAGCTTTCATTTTGCAAAACTTTACTACATTCCGATGTATTGCCAAAAGGATTCAAGGACTAACAATACCTGCATGCTATACAGGAAGCATTTAAAAGTACCTTAATGAATCAGCCTGCAATTACCATAGTATTAGTCCACTAAGGGATAGGTGTTCACATAGGGAAAGAACACCCACACACATATAGACATTGTATAAAAGGGGTTCCTACACACCTGCATGTGCTATGTACACTCACCAACATCTACCCCAGTACACTCACCAACATCTACCCCACAACCAAAATAATTACATCAATACATACTGTCATACCATATCCAATTATTCAACTACTGTACAACATCTGCTGAAACCTTAACATACATGGACACAGACACACTGACAGGGCCCTATGTGAAATAGTTGTTATACAATTGAACAGCTGCCGATGTAACAGAGTTTGTATGAACTAATCCCGTTTCAGAGGGTTGAAAGGTTCATACACCAGGAAGTGTTACTGAGTACTGATTATCAGCACAGTATGATACACAGTAACACCAAACTAAATATGTCAGGTAAGCACACTGTAAACCCCTTAACATTATACGCATAGCTATATAGCCTTGATCTGGTCAAACAACCTGGCCAGACTGAAACATATGCAGAAGTATTAGGTACAGACAAACCGTGCACAAATAGCAATGTTCAGAAATATAACAGCAGTACTCACATTTAGACCAACTTCTCTAGGCATTACACACAATATATTACTGTTCGTCTCCATACAGCTGTTGCAATAGATTCCAAACAACACTTCCACACTGTCTTCCACACAAGTAAGGCAAAGGGACAACGCCCAAGTGGAGTACTCAATTATACTCCACTGTAGCCATGGTATTGGCTAAGGCAGTAGCAGCGCAGCTGATGTGCATGTGATTGCTACTTAAGAACACCAATCGGTTATCGGTATAGCACATGTTACTGATCTTTAACTATAAAAGTTTGCCTTGTCACACATTCAAACCATCTGTATCTACCTGTAGGACAGTACAAAACACTGAAAGACGAACCGAAAATGAGTATTATACTAGTCAATAACACCTCCGATTACTAAGAAGGTATGTATAACATGTAGTATGTCTGTGTATGTAGTACCTGGTCTGTAAGAATTACAGTGTAATCAATGCATATAGTGGAAATAGCTATCTTGTAGCGATGTATTGTTGAGCAGTAGTAATGCTTGTAGTATTCTATGTGTGTACTGCTGTAGGTCACACGGCAAACTCTGCATACACTACAAGGGATGACATGGGCTTGGAACCCACCAATTTGCTTCCAATCGCTGTCATTGTCAGGATTGGTCCAACAAGTATGTGCTATAACAGGGGATAGTATATGTCGATATATTGTAACAGTCGATATATGTATGGGTGTATAAGTAAGATGAACATGTTAAAGGCGTGCTTACCGTGCAAATATGGTGTGCATTGTGGGATATTGTGCCAATAACTGTGTAATGTACTGTATTTTAGGCAGATTTGTATTCTGTTCTACATAGCAGTTCTGTTATGTTATGCAACAGTAGTTATGTCTATTGGCAATTACAATACTCAATAACAGGATACATATCATTTGTATTCATCTGACAGTTTAGCAGCATGCTAGCAAAGATAATTGGAAGAGCCAGGTAACTATTCATCCACATAAGACATGTAATATCCACCTCTCTACTATCATTTGCAAGCAGTAACAGCTGTGCATGTGTACATGTTATGCAAATGAGTAGTGACCCTTGTTACAGGGCTGGTCCTCTTTAGTATCATTTGCAAGTAATAACAGCTGTGCATGTGTACATTTTATTCAAATGTGTAGTGACCCTTGTTACAGGGCTGGACCTCTCTAGTATTGTTTGCAAGCAGTAAGAGCTGTGCATGTGTACATTTTATGCAAATGTGTAGTGATCCTTGTTATAGGGCTGGTCCTCTCTAGTATCATTTGCAAGCAATAACAGCTGTGCATGTGTACATGTTATGCAAATGTGTAGTGACCCTTGTTACAGGGCTGGTCCTCTCTAGTATCGTTTGCAAGAATAAGAGCTGTGCATGTGTACATGTTATGCAAATGTGTAGTGATCCTTGTTACAGGGCTGGTCCTCTCCAGTATAGTTTGCAAGCAATAACAGCTGTGCATGTGTACATGTTATGCAAATGTGTAGTGACCCTTGTTACAGTGCTGGACCTCTCTAGCACTGTTTGCAAGCAATAAGAGCTGTGCATGTGTACATGTTATGCAAATGTGCAGTGATCCTTGTTACAGGGCTGGTCCTCTCTAGTATCATTTGCTGTTGGATGCAGGTGAATTAAAGCACTCTTAACCAGTTGTAAGCGAGTTTCCACCATGGTAAGTGGTGCTGAAACACGGTAATCGGAGAAGCGCTTCACAGGTTTAACCTTTG
This sequence comes from Protopterus annectens, assembly GCF_019279795.1. Classification (NCBI taxonomy): domain Eukaryota; kingdom Metazoa; phylum Chordata; order Ceratodontiformes; family Protopteridae; genus Protopterus; species Protopterus annectens. The sequence goes on along the minus strand of NC_056725.1, from coordinate 753,499,481 downwards.
CTTAATGTCATGCAGACCATGGGCAAACCTGCTTACAACCGCGTAAATGTGCGTTATTCACACTTTCTCTACCAGTGCCTACTCTGACAGGTAAAATAATAACACCTTCCAGGAATAGAACCCGCAACCCTGTACTCCATTCTCAGAATAACCTAACACTAAGCTAACTGGGATGCACCTATCACAACTGTGTATGCAGACAGGTTAAAACACAAAAGGGAGGAATGTGTCGAAATAGGACAACCCGCCATGTACCCAATTAAAGGTGTATGCTTATATATATATATATATATATATATATATATATATATATATATATATATATATCTATATCTATATCTATAGATATATATATATATATATATATATATATATATATATATATACAGAGAGAGAGAAAGAGAGAGGAAGATATACATAGAGACATGTCGATATATATAGGTCTACATATATATATGTAGATATATAGATAGGTTAGAAACTTCTACACATCTATGGAGGTACAGATATCTGTCTATATATATATATATATATATATACATATATATATATATATATATATATATATATATATATATATATATATATACATATATATACACACATATATATATATATACATATATATACACACATATATATATATCTATATATATGTACACATATATATATATATATGTATGTACACATACATACATGTCTGTAGACAGCATCCAAAGTGTTCATATCTGAGTATAACATGGACCATAGCAATCACACATTCCACGCACCCCCCCCCCCAAAAAAAATATGAACATAACATATGAAGAGTATATCCCAGTACACTGTTACAAATATGTTCTATGGACACAGTCACCAACACAACTGCAATTACTGCAAATATCCATGACAGAAATACACAGACAGCTTTCATTTTGCAAAACTTTACTACATTCCGATGTATTGCCAAAAGGATTCAAGGACTAACAATACCTGCATGCTATACAGGAAGCATTTAAAAGTACCTTAATGAATCAGCCTGCAATTACCATAGTATTAGTCCACTAAGGGATAGGTGTTCACATAGGGAAAGAACACCCACACACATATAGACATTGTATAAAAGGGGTTCCTACACACCTGCATGTGCTATGTACACTCACCAACTTCTACCCCAGTACACTCACCAACACCTACCCCACAACCAAAATAATTACATCAATACATACTGTCATACCATATCCAATTATTCAACTACTGTGCAACATCTGCTGAAACCTTAACATACATGGACACAGACACACTGACAGGGCCCTATGTGAAATAGTTGTTGTTATACAATTGAACAGCTGCCGATGTAACAGAGTTTGTATGAACTAATCCCGTTTCAGAGAGTTGAAAGGTTCATACACCAGGAAGTGTTACCGAGTACTGATTATCAGCACAGTATGATACACAGTAACACCAAACTAAATATGTCAGGTAAGCACACTGTAAACCCCCTAACATTATACGCATAGCTATATAGCCTTGATCTGGTCAAACAACCTGGCCAGACTGAAACATATGCAGAAGTATTAGGTACAGACAAACCGTGCACAAATAGCAATGTTCAGAAATATAACAGCAGTACTCACATTTAGACCAAATTCTCTAGGCATTACACACAATATATTACTGTTCGTCTCCATACAGCTGTTGCAATAGATTCCAAACAACACTTCCACACTGTCTTCCACACAAGTAAGGCAAAGGGACAACGCCCAAGTGGAGTACTCAATTATACTCCACTGTAGCCATGGTATTGGCTAAGGCAGTAGCAGCGCAGCTGATGTGCATGTGATTAGCTACTTAGGAACACCAATCGGTTATCGGGATAGCACATGTTACTGATCTTTAACTATAAAAGTTTGCCTTGTCACACATTCAAACCATCTGTATCTACCTGTAGGACAGTACAAAACACTGAAAGACGAACCGAAAATGAGTATTATACTAGTCAATAACGCCTCCGATTACTAAGAAGGTATGTATAACATGTAGTATGTCTGTGTATGTAGTACCTGGTCTGTAAGAATTACAGTGTAATCAATGCATATAGTGGAAATAGCTGTCTTGTAGCGATGTATTGTTGAGCAGTAGTAATGCTTGTAGTATTCTATGTGTGTACTGCTGTAGGTCACACGGCAAACTCTGCATACACTACAAGGGATGACATGGGCTTGGAACCCACCAATTTGCTTCCAGTCACTGTCATTGTCAGGATTGGTCCAACAAGTATGTGCTATAACAGGGGATAGTATATGCCGATATATTGTAACAGTCGATATATGTATGGGTGTATAAGTAAGATGAACATGTTAAAGGTGTGCTTACCGTGCAAATATGGTGTGCATTGTGGGATATTGTGCCAATAACTGTGTAATGTACTGTATTTTAGGCAGATCTGTATTCTGTTCTACATAGCAGTTCTGTTATGTTATGCAACAGTAGTTATGTCTATTGGCAATTACAATACTCAATAACAGGATACATATCATTTGTATTCATCTGACAGTTTAGCAGCATGCTAGCAAAGATAATTGGAAGAGCCAGGTAACTAATCATCCACATAAGACATGTAATATCCACCTCTCTAGTATCATTTGCAAGCAGTAACAGCTGTGCATGTGTACATGCTATGCAAATGAGTAGTGACCCTTGTTACAGGGCTGGTCCTCTTTAGTATCATTTGCAAGCAATAACAGCTGTGCATGTGTACATTTTATTCAAATGTGTAGTGACCCTTGTTACAGGGCTGGACCTCTCTAGTATTGTTTGCAAGCAGTAAGAGCTGTGATTGTGTACATTTTATGCAAATGTGTAGTGATCCTTGTTATAGGGCTGGTCCTCTCTAGTATCATTTGCAAGCAATAACAGCTGTGCATGTGTACATGTTATGCAAATGTGTAGTGACCCTTGTTACAGGGCTGGTCCTCTCTAGTATCGTTTGCAAGAATAAGAGCTGTGCATGTGTACATGTTATGCAAATGTGTAGTGATCCTTGTTACAGGGCTGGTCCTCTCCAGTATAGTTTGCAAGCAATAACAGCTGTGCATGTGTACATGTTATGCAAATGTGTAGTGACCCTTGTTACAGTGCTGGACCTCTCTAGCACTGTTTGCAAGCAATAAGAGCTGTGCATGTGTACATGTTATGCAAATGTGCAGTGATCCTTGTTACAGGGCTGGTCCTCTCTAGTATCATTTGCAAGCAATAACAGCTGAGCATGTGTACATGTTATGCAAATATGTAGTGACCCTTGTTACAGGGCTGGGCCAAATGGCTAGGTGCACACCTACATAGAGTGGATATTGAGAGTAGAAACACACTGGTTGAACTACCAGATTTGTGTAGCCCAACCTCTCATTGCCAACCTAACAGCCACTTGCACATACTGTATGTAAGGCAGTGCACAGCACTGGTAATGAAACAAGCTGCATATCATCTTTATCTCCAGTGTAACATCTGCTGTAGGAGTGTAAGATGTAGGAGACAGCTGCACATGTGTAATAGCCACTTCATAGGTGATGGCTCGTACTACTTGATCATATCCTGATCATGTTGATAGTGGCAGCAGAATCTATTGATACATGATTCTGTTTGGAGAGTGGGTGTCTGTGCCCAACAGAGCTCATGGTCCTAGTGGATATGTGAGTATATACCCAGAGAAGGAAACAAACCTGTAGACACTTGCATCATCTGTAATCAACTAACAGGATGTGATGTGCTCCTCAGAGGAGGATTACTGCTATAGGTAGCTGCAATGTTTCCGTAATAGCCAGTGTTGTCACGTCCATAACACAAATATTTACATATGAGCATCACTGTCTAAAACATCTTCATAAGCAATAAGTAAACTAAATACAGTACTTGGTACTTGTAGTACTGAATGCTCATACAGGCATGCCTACTAGTCAGCTACTGGTGTTTACTAATGTCAACTTTGTGTATGTAGCCATTGTGGGGGAATGTAATCTCTATGCCATGTACACTGCCAAACCCACATAACACCACACCCCACACATTGTTTGGGATACAGCTACAGGGGTAAGCTGGAAGGCAGCCCAGTCTACAGCCATGACTGGACTGGACAGTCATGAGGTGTAGGTTAACACATGCAGCTCATCAAAACAACCAACACATACCCTTACCAGAACACAGTAAGGACACCCGCACACACTACCAGAAATCACACACATTCACAGATGCTTCTAAGTATCTGGCCAAACAAGTGACCCCCCCAAGCTAGAAGAGACAGACACCGAAATACACAAACTGTATGACATAGTTTGCATAATTGTGCCACACCTCAGAACACTTGGCTGGAAACATGCCCAACAGTACTCATTTGTGAATGCAAACTCTAGCACTATGTTACACACCAACCTATACGAGGCATACATACTGTCAGCTGCCTGTCTGCCATGATTAGCCACATACCCATACACTCAGACCACCTTTTGAACTATACACATGGCTTTGGCATATTCCATGTTGTGCAGGACCTGTGATGCAGTAGCCTGGACTGCATGGAAACACATGTAGGAACTGTCAGGTCTTGTAGCCCATACAGGTATGTCCCAAGGCCTGGGTAGCATTCTGCCATTGGGCAGAATGATACTGCTGTACAGGGACAAAAGGATTGTATTCCACAATTGTCTAGTGTAATGGTGCAAGTCAAAGGGTATCCAGTATCTGTCTGTCTAGGATAACATGGTTGATAGACCATGATGCTTTGCCAGACAAGGCCTGCACCTGTCATCCCTGGGAATCTGGATACTGCCTGGGGCTCATGCTTCCCCTATAGTGCCTTCATCATGCACAGTTCAAGTGAAGGTCCACTGCTGTTACAGGGACAGCCAAGCAATAAACTGCGGGTCTTGCTACACAATGATACATGTCAGAAACACTATACGGACACACATATGCCAATCCCTAACATGGAGAACATATCTGTGCAGTGGCTGAGACATGTTTCAATGCTCCAGAGAGCACACCTGCATGACCATGTTATAACACATACCTCACCTCTTGCCCAATATCCTTTATTAGAACACACGGGTCGCAGGTGTGTCCATATTCATGAAGGATATGTACATACCCACGCTAGCTGCACTTTCATAATTTCAGAGCAACTACCTTTGTGCCAAAGTGGAATTCAAATTGCACCTTGCGAAAGATCACCCACCTGGCCGCGGTTTTCCCAACTGTCATAATGTGCTGTAATGGGGAAGATTAGGTCTGAGACAGAACCATAATAATGGCTACTCTCAACTATTCCATTATGAGCTGGGAAGACTCCTCATGTACCAACACCTGCACTCAGTACATGTTGGATTCTATCGACCCCACTGACCTGGATCACAGTAGTCACACAAACAGGGCTAACAGTATGCTACACATAGTTAGTCTCCAATGCCAATGTTATGTTTCCTAAGAGCAGAGTGGTGACTGTCATGGCACCGATGCAGATGGACAATGCATGTGCAAATGCTGAATCCTACACAAATGAACCTTAAGCAGTCACATATGTGCAGTGATTGTGCCATTGAAGCAGAACCAGGATTCAACCCAACACAAACAAGAAGGCAAACTGGTGGTACCATGCTTTAAACTGTACCAGAGAAGGTAGTAACTGTTGCAAGAGTGAACACACATGAGTGTAGGTGATCCCTGGTCAGCCTCAGTAAGATGCAGATACACCATATAAAACCACACAAAGCTACTGTGAAATTAATCAGCCACATATTATGAGGCCAAGCACAGAGCATTCTATAGCTGTGTCATGAATCGTAATGGCAACAACAAGACCTGCCATGCTTCACAGCACTATGGCATGGGAAGTACTGCACCTACAGAAATAGCACTTGTTCATCCAGATAGGGTCTTGGATAACGTAAACCCACTATCACCTCCCCCCAACAGGTACACATATTTATATACCCATGTACACTACAGAGCCCCTGTAATAACAACTATGCAGGTACAAGCTGCACTCTCTAAAGCTATACATACAGCTTGCATGGGACCTGTCAACATCCCAGGGTGTATTTTACACAAATGTCAGAACAATTTGCTCTCCACATACACATCATGTTCAATCATAGCTTCATGTCAGGCTGTGTACACACTGAGTGGTGCACAGCAACAGTTATCACACCCCACAAAGGGGGAGACACCACTGATAGTGGGAAATAGTGCACTACTACCCTGTTGAGCCTGGTCTGTAAGGCCATGAACCTTGATCAACTTATTTGATGTAGTCAGTACAGATGTAGATGACAGCAAGGTTGATTCACACAGCATATCATGACCTTGCCAGGTCTTAGGACACCATCACCCATACTGCATTCCAGCTACACTCAGTAAACTAGGTGTATATTCCTATGTCACAGGATTGGTTGGCAACTGGACTGCTGGCAGAACCAACACTACAGAAGGTGTCTGGCTAATACACACACATCAAACCAGTGCCAGCCACAGTAATACAGGGTTCATTCCTGGTACTACCCTTCTTTGTTATCTATATGACACAGACTAACACAGAAGGCATCAGCCTATTGATGTTTGCAAATGACTATGAACTAGGAGCAATAGTCAACTCGATGTGTGCTGCGTTCAACATACAGAAGGGCCTTAATGTGTCAGATGTGTGGTGTGTGACGTATGGCCACAATCTGACAGCTAAGTATTGCATTGTCATCCCCTATGTTACAAACCCTGTAGCCATGAACTACCACCTAGGCAGCGGTCAACATAATGGCAACTGTGTGTATGGGATACAGCTGGACAGTACTCCTTCCTTTGATAGTTACTTCACCACACCAGACAGGTAGTCATATGTGGCACCCCTAATCATGACAGGGTGCCATCCAGGAATATAGAGATAATTGCTCAACCATACTCAACACCCATGTGACCCATAATAGATCACATATTTCCTTTAAGGGTTATTGCCCATGTGTAGATGGCCTACACTGGTCTTCCCAATTCCTAGCTGCACTATGTAGCATGTAGCCTACCCTGAATAAAGCCATGTCCAACCCAGCGGTGTTGGACATGCTACATTTAACACAACCTGATCCCAAATAACACATACTTCATGGACATCCACCTTTCTAGTACAAGGATCACAACATGCCTGGCAGATCTCTGTCCCATACACTTAACATACTCTTGCCATACTATGCATCCCTGTCCAGCGAAGCTGCACATCACCCTTCTCTGTGACATGGTGTGATGACCACATGCCAAATATATCAGTAACCCTGTGGATCAGTTCTGTGGGACTGCTTGAACTGGCCACTGGAACTTACCTGTCTTTTGCCTACAGCTAGGTAACCTGTCTGTCTAGGCTCATAAATGGCCCAGGGCATATAGCCTACTAGATCACTATGACCATACATGCTATAGTTCATATCCAACCCTGCAAATACCATCAGGCTAGCTATTGTCCCATGTGTTACACATGTGCAACACAGGCAATACATGGCAGGATGCTACACAGCTGTGCGGTGCCATGTAGATGTATATGGCAAAATACATACATGCTTGCAAGTCTGCAGGGTCAAAGGTCATGTCCCTAATGGCTATGTATGACTATATATGTGACATATACACAGCATTAAGGTCGATTGCATTAATGTGAACACATCCAGGCATGTGCTGACAGGTAAAGACACCAGTACAGGCAAACAGACATGCCCATGTCAAGACAACATCCACATGGTGTATGAGCAATGTCATCACATGACACACACATATATGGCGATAACATCACATCACCAGTAAGTGTCAAATGTGTGACTTATACATGTCAGTGGTGTTAGTGTCATGTAGATTTGCAAAGACGTATTTGTAATCTTAATAAATGTGATACACATACATGTTCAGTTGTACTTCTGTACTTCTCTATGAGTTACTGTGACCTGTCTCCATCATTATGTCTTCCAGGTATGCCATGTAGCAGACTGCCAGTGTACAGCCACTTGGAGGATGAGTTCCTCGTCCCATACCACCTCAACAACCATACAACACTCTTCAGTCATGTGCCACAGGATGCGCAGCAACGTGATGCCCTGTGGGTGGAACTCTGCAGGAGGGTAAATGATATTGGCGGTCACAATAGCACCTATCAGCAGATGCGCCGACACTGCACTGACCTCATAAGATGGGCAAAACAGCGTGCTAATGCAATCGCCAGGGAACAAGGTGCAACAGGTGGGGGGGCACTCGACCAGCCCCCACTCACACATACCGAGGAGCTACTGGCCAACCTGGGGACACCTGCAGACCTCCATCCACAAGCTTTAGCTGGTACTGTGGAGGTGGGTGTCTCTCAACCACTGAGCCTGGAGTTGCCTGGTAAGTCACTACTGCACATATAACACAACTATATTTCACATAGTTACATGTGTTACTGTACAATATGTAATGTTACATCATATGCAAGGCATGTATGCACACATGCCACATACTATAGTCTGCTACTCTATGTAGACACAGATGCGCATACTCCATAGTAAAGTGTATTGTACTGGCTTATGTGATAACATGGACATTGCACCCTGTAGCTATCACACAGGTGTGGATAATGATCTTACTGCTGAGACACTCCTGTTTATGTACCTCTGGCATTTTGCAGCAATATCAGCCTGTGTCAGGTGAGATTATTATTTACCATGCTTGATAATGCATGAAACATATTAATTGCATGCTATCTGCCATAACCCATGTACATATAATGTATGGTGGTCCTGTTAATGGACACTGGTCAGACCTGCAATGCATCACAGTTTTTACCCATGTGAAACAATTGAAGACTATATGAGACACCTACACTAAACCTTCCAAACTGTCATTGCCAGATGTGTGGACAACAGTGAATACAATGGTGGAGGTGTGTTTCACTGTAGGGACAGCTACTACATATCAGCATTACACATGCTGGGAATATGAACAGTACTATACAGAGAGCATATGTGTGCACACACTCTAAATGTGTCGGAGCTGGAATATGAACGGCCCACAGGATACACCCTTGTGGATTATACCCTTGCTATGAATGTCACACAATGTCATGTGCTATCTGACATGTCCATGACATGTAGCGGGCTGACTGCAACACTGCTCAACTATCCTGCAAAACATGCCTCACATCCCATACATACCACCCTTTGTCTGCATAACCCTGTCCTCAGTGGAGCATATGACATCTATGGGTGTATGTCATATGGTATAACATTGACATGTGAAATAAGATGGCCATCACAACCATTGGACAGAACATGTGTACACATGGCCATGGAGGATGGCCAGAGACATGAAGCAACACACACAGTAGAAGTGATGTACATGTGTGTACACCCTGTTGTACATTGGCTCGATACAATACAACTATGGCCTTTGTGTAATGGTGATATTGCAGATGTGAAACACTAAACATCATACAGGCTTGTGCACAGCTTGTGTAGGCATAACATGAAACCACCACATAACATTTCTTGAACATCTTGAGTGTGTCATGACATGAAAGCATTCACCTATACAGTATCCAAATACATACCTATGTTGCACAACATACACATACAACCACATCAGGCCACAGATACAGTACATTCACCTTGCTGATGTCAGACATCACTGTCATGCCTGCCTCTCATGTGTGTGAGGTACACAGACTGCATGTGGGACATAGAGTACTGCTAAGTTAGCCATGTGTGGGCATAGTTGCCAGGCATCAGTAATATGGTTGCAGATGTGCAAGGGTGTAATCCGTATACCCTTCTGTGACCCATGTCACACATTCCACATTAGGGTTTAGTATGTATACACCTCAGTGGCGTGGGTCACATTCCACATTAGATATGTATTGTATGTGAACATAGTCATGGCTATGAACTGTGTCGTTAGCTCACACTGTATAGCAATTGTGAAGCCACATGATGCCCTGCAATGGCTATGCACATCAGCTCAATGTGCAGTATGTCCCTGCATATTTGTAGGGTGGACAGACAACATTGCATCAGCTGAAGGCCCTTGTTAGTATAACATGTCCCTGCATTGGGACACCATTACCGTACTGTAGATTGGAAAGGACACCATTGTGTTACACATGTATGCATGTCATTCAACACGTCAGTAGAAGACATGTCATACTACATGTGATTGGCAAGGTCATATGCCACACAGCAGGCTGGTGTACTGTAAACAGGTGTTGGTCTGTGTCACCATTGCAAAGTAGGGACAGCCATGTCAAACATGTGTGTACAGCCACATGCACAATGTCTAGACTCAGCTCATGGGTAGGCAGAATAATGTTGAACAGACATGCACTGCTTTGGGGGAGATATGCAAGCTAGGGCTCAGGCAAACATAGTATGCAGTCAACTTACCCTACTGCTCATGTCCTCACACATAGGGGCTGTGGCCAACACAAAGCATCAGTGGCAGATGTACAAAGGTCAGCGATAGTCTGTTAACATGTGGTGTATGTTGCACACACCATGGCAGTGCGGTGCAATGGTGCAAAGTGCTTGCATTGTGTTGCAGGTATGGGGCATAGGCTACTAACACAAATGGTGCAATACAGGTATGTATGCTAACCACCACTATAATTGTGTATGGTGCATGCCATCTGCTATAACACATGCATGCCATTGTGTGCAACTCAGGGATGTAAGATAACTACCACTATAATTGTCTAAGTTGAAACTATAATTGTCTAAGCTGAATGCCATCTGCCATATCACCTGCATGTAGCATGTGTGTCTGTGTGTCTCTGTGTGTCTGTGTGTCTCTGTCTGTGTGTCTGTGTATCTCTGTCTGTCTTTGTGCGTGTCTGTGTGTCTCTGTTGGTGTGTGTCTGTGTGTCTCTGTCTGTCTGTGTGTCTCTGTCTGTCTGTGTGTGTGTCTGGTATAACTTGTAATGCACAGTTCTTGTTTTCCCCTCAAAGGTGTTGATGTAGGTGTGTTGCCCTCCTGCGGTCCACCTGATGTTAGTGTCCCCACAGACTCTAGCAGTGATGATGATAGTATGATTGAGGCACAGGCAGGGTTGTCAGAGGCTGAATCTGTGCCATTGGTTGCCATTCCACCTATCCCCCCCCATCCTCGCACACAGTTCTCCTGCCAACACATACCCCATCACCACTGGCCATAGAGGAAGGACAGTTGGCAGGTGGTAGCATGGAACAGGTAAGTGTGGAGACTATGGAAGGTGTGCCTGCACACCATGATCCCAGTCAACTGACTGGTGATGTCCCACACAGGCATGTGCCCAGCGCTGCTAGTAGGAGGACCACTGGCCAACATGACCCTGTGAGACCAAGCACATCAGCTGGAATCACCAGACACATGCTTTGGGCTGTAATGGAAGCACAGGCATGTGCTGAGCAGTACAACAGAGAAGGTCTGAGGCTTCAGAGGGCTGCTGTCCATTCATTAACTGGCAACATCCAGGCACTTGCAAATGCTCACCATCATCTTGCAGATGTTTTGGATAGATGATTGGGTGACATGGTGGGAGTCCTTGACCATGACATGTCAGTCCTCGAGCGTGGAATGTCTGTGCTGGAACATCTGGTGGGAGTGAGGCGTTGGGCACGGGGACATAGGTTAGCTACATCACCTGTTGAAGGTCTACGTGAACATGCTACTGCACATGCCTGCTCCCATAGTGGCGGTAGCAGCAGCAGTGCAGCTGGTGCTGTGCAGTCCACACCAGGAGACAGCAGTCCACATGCATGTGGTCCTGGACGGTCCCAACAGGGACACAATTCCAGTGGACATGTGTCATCAGACAGTACCCAATCTGGACCTCTGCTTGGTAGTGCCTGTGCAACACCTGGCAGGCGCAGGTCACGTGGCCGTGGCTGGACACCATGAACTATGAAACCTGCCTTGTACAGTCTACAGCTGTCAGTAATACCCCTGTGTAGGCCAGCCACATGCCAGACCTGTGTGCATGCATGCAAACATACCGGAAACAAATGTAGGGCACCTCAACACACAAACACGCATAACATCCACACAAGCCCAATGATATCACAGGCCCTAACACACACACATGATGTCATCCAATGGCATAGCCTAGGCTTCTGGCAAACATTATCACCCTGTGCGTATAATGATGCCTGTGCCTCATCCTTGTCATCCACACCATCGGTGAAGGGGCATGATCATGTGGTCTGATGCACAGGGTGAACATACAAGGTAGACAATTGTGGATTAATATTGTTGAGTAGTGTTGACAGGCAGCAGATATACCATGTATTACAGTTTTACAATGCATTTTGTATGTTTGACAGTATGTATCATGTGTAACAACACTAACAGCATGTTGATCTTGATGTTCTGCCTTCCTCTTTCAGGTGTAGTTGCATGTGTTGGGGGATGTCGGTGTTTGCGGTTAGTGTCCCATATGTACATGTTGACTACCCACAGGTCAGTATGACAATATCTGCATGCACTTTGTAGCTTCACATCACAGTTATATTCTCCCATGTTTCAATTATGTTTACTGTTTTAATGATCCAAGAGCATGATAGCTGTGTAGTAAGCTACTGTGTTCGGAGCCATCACATCCATAGTGGGTGACATCACAGGTATAGTTACCTGGAGCGGGGAGGAGGTAAAAGAGTGGTATACTGGATGTCAAGAGTAACAGCCAGTGGAAATAATGGCTTCTCATTGGGAAACAGTAATACCCACTGCCATGACAGCATGCAAACACAGACAAACCCAGACACTAAGGGATTCACAGATACAGTAACACACACTCTGACACACACACACACACACACACACACACACACACACACACACACACACACACACACACACACACACACACACACACAGTTGCCAGTGTTCAGATGAGAAACCCTGCCTATGTGCATATCATCATTATAGTACTACCCAATTACAAGATGCGCCACAGAGATTACACATGTACAAGTGGTCGGAATGGCCTAAGATTGAGGACATCGACAGGAATACTACAGTGCAGTGAGTGTATGTGGGAAGGGGGGTCCATCAGTAGGCTACATAACAACAGGTCACACCCCAGGGTATACATGTTAACAGGCGGTTAGAATGCCCATCTATGATTGATAATATCAACAGGGATACTAGATTGCATTGAGTGGATGGAGGGAGGGGGCATTAACATTTCACTATGGTAAAATACAGCCTCACTCCAGGGATCAGACAGTCATACACATGGACAGCTACACACGCACACACACACACACACACACACACACACACACACACACACACACACACACACACACACACGCTGTGGCACTCACAAAGATATACACTTATGTCACACACATACAGACACTTTACATGTGTGAGGTTCAACCACCTGCCTATGCCTTTCTTTCTACACTTCACTCTGTACTGGTGTCAACAAAAGTGTTCAGGAGAGTGGAAACATGTGGGATGTATTCCCAACCATATGTGACATATATGGGCACACACACACACCCACATATGCCAGTACTGTGAATCAAACACCTGCCCATCTCATGATAGTTATTACAGAAGTACAGCACTATTGCATCCGGTACAAAGCTTACTGACTCTTTCCTTTGCCAACTGTGCTGATATATGCACACCATATGCACAGTGGAGGTATTTCTGTTACAGGTGTCATGAGATTTGCCTTCAGTGTCACCCTTACAGCAGTCTACATTGTATGTCTTCCACTTCAATTAACAAAACCTGACCTTAGCAGTTACACAGAATATTGTAGCAATGGTTGTAACACACCAGTGAGCTGTTGTCAGTAATCATTCATCTGCAAAGAAGCCCCACCACTTAGTAGTCATGTCCAAACATCTGTCCATACCTCATGTACGGCTTACTGTTCTTAGAGCATATCACCATATACAGTTGGCAATGTTGAGGCTGTATTGCAACAGCATGATGTACTAAGACAACAGTCACGTTCAGACATCAGATGCTGCACACACATGGAATCTACACAAACATCAATACATGTACACATATGCGGTCTACATCAGTAAGTGCACTAGCAGGTCAAGAGGATACATTCCACACCTTCCCCATGCCATGTGTGAAACATAGCAGAGCATTACACCATAATGGATGTTGTATTCATGTACTGATAGGACACCACCACCTTCACCGAGTAGCCAAGTGTACATATATGACAACAGCACATATCAGAGAGACACACACAGCATTATTCCATGTCATGCTCCTACAAACTGTTACTTGACAGTGCCATGCTGAAGCCAGGGCACTGTAATGATCAACAGTGAGCACATCATATTTGCCACATACACCTCATGTTTTCTGGAAGAGTGCCAGCAATGTGCTGTGTTAGAGCTAGGCAGTACACTCATTCAAGCTTGTGCGAGGTCTGTGGCTTGTAAAATTCTCACCCCAGCATGTACTGGCTATTGTGGTACTAAAGCTAATGTCCAGACAGCACACAGCATGCATGACTTGCAATTGTTAACATGGGGTATATGTAGGAGCTGTGGCCACACATAGCTGTACATGTCATGGACATGTCACCTGTGACTACTCAGAAACATACAGAGCAGAGCTGGAATTCCCTGAGTCTGTCAATACAGGACTTGTGTAGGTCCTATGATCCTGTTATTTGGGTATGTTTGTAGGCATTGCATTAGGTGGACATGTCTAATGACATACATGCCACATGGGGTGTTGTATTTTATGATAGGTGTAATAGGTGACCAGTAGAGAGGGAATATTACATCTGTTAACATAGATATCAAACCTTATGTACTGTTAGCATGCTATCTGCCATGTGCATGTGTGTAATGACTGTAGCCACCTGTATGTAGAAAGGATAATGAGAGCTATAGTAATGCCATTTATGTTGTATGAGTGTGGGATGTACATATCCAGGGCAGGTACAGTTAGGTCATATCCAACCATGTGGGTGTTGTTTACTGGTGTACAGCAACAGTCGACTGTGTTAATGCTGACAACTTCCGAGGGACCCTGGTATGTGTACAACTGAGCTGGTTACAAACAGTGGCATTATTGCATTGCATAACACATTATCAAGCTGTGTCTGTACATGGGCATTTTGCACAGTTGATGTAGGCTTAGGTACAGTCCACCAATCGAGGGTTATCTGGTGGTCTACCATACTACTCATACCACATATGGATGTGTGTTGGTAGTCTGGGGACAAGGTGGTGGATGTCTATGAGGATACAACATAGAATGCAGCATTTGCCCCTGTCACCTGTACCTGACTCATCTGTGATGTGTTATGTTGGAGTAGTGGTCTTTACATGTGAGTAGCCTTTATGAATATGTGTACACCACCACCTGGAATGGTCCATACCACTGTTATGGCCCACATGTCTGGATCTGAGTTATATGGTGGTAGTGCAATTGTGCACTACAGAGCCTTCAGCCAGGTGTTCCTCACTGCACAGATGTCAGTATTCCTCATTGTAGGTTCTACATTGAGCAAATGGATTACTAAAGCCACAAATCTAGCACTGGTTAACATAAGCATCCAATGCAATTGTCTTGTAGGTGTCAGGGTGTTACTTCTGGGTGTAGGACATTTGCCTTGGAATGCGGCTATATGGGTAAATGCGACCTAGGTATTATCCACACACATGTGAAACATGGATGCATGTGTTCTGTTTTGAAGGCTTGTCATTCAGTCATGACAGCCTGGAATGACAGACACTGGACAACCTCATAATAACAGCAGGACATTGGCTCATTGTTTTGGTCTAGCAGTTGGCACTTGTACCATGACATCACTGCAAGTGGCAGTAATGTGCTTGGTAGCAAATGCCTCATGTAAGGTGATGAACAGCAGCAGAAATTGTGTATATGACCAATGTGAGATATACTTAGGGTAGCAGTCCTGCTAATAATGACAACTACTAGCACAGCTGGGAGAGGTCATCTTGACACCTGCACCTCAGTACCATTACACAATGTGGCTCACACATTATGCTTGCACATGCCACTGTTCCACGAATAATGCCACTGTCCACAACCTGCTATCAATGTATGCCTTTCAGGGCAGCAAGGTGTGTGACACATGCTGTAGGTAGCATCTGCCTGTGTGTCCCAGGTAACCTATTGCCTGTCACGTCCACACATGCATGAATGTGTATACTTAACATATATATGTCAGTACTTCATGTACATGTATGCATGTGTATCACACAGCACAGACACAGATATATAATTTACAGGCCACATACAGGTATCAGGTATTATACCAGTATTATGTGCATATATACTGACAGGTAAGATGTACATAGCTGTAAACCTGTGTGTTTACAACAGGAGTCCATTACAATGTGTTCTGTACATGTAAGTGCATGAGCATGAACACTGTGACCTTCTGTGGTTAGAATCAGAGTGCATCCCAAACAGCCATCTGCTACTAAGTGTATGAGCATA
>NC_056725.1:753423014-753480514 GCF_019279795.1 Protopterus annectens | reverse complement strand
TGTAGTGTGATACACTAATTAGGGAGGGGTTCTTTTCCAAGACATAGCAGGTGTGTGTGTGTGTGTGTGTGTGTGTGTGTGTGTGTGTGTGTGTGTGTGTGTGTGTGTGTGTGTGTGTGTTTGACAGTCAGAGCCTGTGTGGAGGTGGCTGTGAGTGTCTAACCACTGGACATCTTGGGGAGCGGATTTTGTAGTTTTCCTATATGGTGTCCGTATTATATGTCACAATGTCCACCTCACAAGGAGTACAGATGTCAGACAGCCAAGGGACTGTATTGGAAAGCCATATCCCTACATCTGGCAAAAAGCCTGGTGAACAAAGTATGCAAACCTACTATTACCCAGAATACGTTCTGAACCCATGTGTCATACACAAATACACTTGCCCAGAATATCCCGCTATGTTGCTAGGACCCTGCACATCAATGACAAATAGGCATGGTGTGATTGCAGTGGGCTGCAGAGGGCATGGCACCCTGTACAGCAGTACAATAGGCACATAATTGCGGACAATGTGCCTTCACTATGTTCCCCACTGGATGCCTACAACATATATGGTGCCATCAAATGTGATCCACAGAGGCCATACAATGCTTTACACATGTGACCTGTATGGACCGATGCCATTAACACCAGTGAATACCTGTATCATGCTATCAGTGCAGGTGTAGGGTCAACCTGCTGTCTATAAGCAGGTCCTGCCACACCAGGCCAGTAATGGCATATCTGAGAATAACAGTCTGTGTACACAACATGTGCCAGCCAAACCAGGTACACTTGTACATGTCACTGTGCATTATTGTGGGACGTGCACATCCCAGGCAATGTTCATGTAAAGGACTATCAAACACAGGCATGGCATGCATTGCAAAGCAATGGCCATACACAATGGTAACCAGGATGTCAGGACAGTTCATACAATACCCATCTGTGTGGGACATTGCAGACACTACACCCCTGTACCACTCTGCACACCACTGTTGAGTGGCATGATTCCAAGGATTACCCCTCACCCAGCCTTGTACAGCCATCTTTCACAGCCAACCACTACACATCCATGAAGCAATGCACACATGCATGTCAGTACTGGCACCTTGTGTCTGCATGTGGGGTATGATGCTCCCAACCACAGTCACACCCAGTATAACTCCCATTGACTGATGTCAGACAAGTTCACATGCTTTAGCCCATAGAACCTCTGGATATCCCTTGTGGTGCATGTAGAACCTGTGCATTACTGCAGTGTGGCAAATTAAGTAGTTAGGACATGTATTTGTGGGCCTGGCAAAGTGTATCAATGTGAGTCCATTAGAGAGCGTGGTTGTGTTGACAATGACATCTGTTCATGTGGACAGCCATGTGTGCTACACCTAATGTATTTCTACTATATCTCTGTTGCAGATGTTGTTCACCAGCACACATATATGTTCTTACAGCACACCAACATGTCAGCTTTGTGGCACATGGAGTAACCGCATGCACTTGTAATAGTAATGACTAGTCAGTCAGCGGTTTGAACCCCTGTACTGGTAGGTGTATGACAGACGATGCTTAGGTTTTAGTCTCCAAACTCTTCTCTGATGTACTTTGCCTCTGTCTGCCCCTCCCACACACTCTCTGGTGGATGTGGAGTTGTACACCTGTTCAGCAGCAGCTTGTGTTTTGTAAGTGATAGTCATGATCAGGTGATGACCTCTGCACCTATTGCAGTCCTCCTCTAGCTGACTGCATGTGGAACAGCTGTGATGATGTCCCCATAGCCAGTCACATGGAAACACAGTATGATATCTAGGAACATCATGTTGGTGTTTGCCCATAACAGTCGCTGTGAGTGGTACCTGGATCTGGTGTTTGGTAAACGGCATCAGAGATGATATCTGGATGTTCCTCAAACAACATATACAGTGGGATATAGCCTAAAGACAGGAGGGTGATGTGTCAGACATGACTACAGCATGTAAGTGTAGCTATGCTTCATTGAGACTAATGCCAGTTTAACAAGTTGTGTGTGGTAATGGCTATTCTGCATGTTTTAAAACTGGCAATACAGTGCTCTATTTGTGAGGGAACCCCCATCTGTAGGGCCATCTGTGGACTTGTCAGTGTGTGGAACCATTTGTTCCTGTGTTACTCACTTAACACACATCTGTGAACTGTAGGAGCATAGTGTGAGGAGTGCAGTCAGTACGTGGTGATAGTGATGAGTTACTGCCATCACATCCCTGATTGGACATATGTCACATGAAATAGTGGTATGACAGACACTGTCTGGGGTTCTCAGTGACATGCCAATAATGGGCCACTGTTCATAGCTGCAGTCACAAGTTTTCCACACTTTGTACAGATGTCATGCAGTATATGTGCATGTGTTGTGCTCCTTCTGCAAATGTATACCATCTGTTGTGTTGGGTTGGTGGTCATATCCATACATGCTGTTATAAGTAATCCTGAATGCTGTTGACTATTACTAAGCCATATCTGTGTTAAAACTGCAACACCATAGGCTGTATCGGTTTGGAGGTCCCGGCAGAACCTCCTGTCCCACTTCAGCTGGCCATGGCACCGGGGCACCAGCACATCTGGGGCCCAGCCTTGGACCTCCATTTCTGTTGGCTCTGCACCACCTTCTGGCTTGTCACCCCTGGGAGCAGGTCCAGACAGGAACATGTCCGCTGTTATACAGTCCCAGACGTGGTGCATAGGGGGCTCAATAAGGGGTTTTGAGGCCAGAAATGTCAGCTTGAGGGCAGAGTGTCACATTTACAGGGTGAGCCTGCCCCTGCTAGACAGCCCCCAGCACTGCCTCCTTTGCGGCTGTTTTGGTGCAGTGGTGGCTGCCCATGGCTGGGGACCTCCTTCCCACTGTTTCCATCTGGGGGCTCATGGGCTTGTGACTGCCGAACACCCCTCCCCGTCCAAGGTGTATCCCCCCACATGTGTCATATACTGACCCTGTATGCTGTCTTGTCTGTCATTCTACCCAACCTATCCTCCACGAGCATACCTACTCTCCTTCCCCCACATCCCACTCTCACCTACGGAAACAAAAGGCCAATCAGTTCCTAGAACAACATTTGCCCCATACATAGCTGTCCATTTCACACACGTGTCCACTGGACACATGTAACCCTTTTAATATGCATCACAACATACTCCAGTTGCCCTCACCCCTGTCTCTCAGGCACACAATCCTGGTATGCATATGACTCCTAAAGGTTCCAGGTACACATGATGCAGATGACCCAATTGTACACACAACACTACCGGTCCCTCTATGGTTACCCCATTTACCTTTTTCATGATGATGATGTCGCACACAGCACCTTGCAAGAGTACTGTTCTCACATAATGAATGGACAGGAACTGTTGTGTTAATGTAAATAAAATGCACAGAGCGATGTATTTGCCCAATGTACAAATGTTTGCGTGCATTAATGACATGTCTGTCTGAGGGAATCTTGATATTACATAGTACAACACCACTACATAACACAGGCATTGCTGGTGTTTCCCTTTTCATTCCTTTGTAAAGCTTTGTTGTCACATGATATGCTCTTGATATATCTATATATACGTATGTATCTATATCTGGACATAAACACACACACATACATCTACATGATGGAATACATTTCCTATACTGTTGAATGACTGCGCTGGATGATATGTTTTTGATAAGATCCAATGTCTGTATATCTGCCATGGCTTAGTGGTAAGTCACAATAACTGTGTGTGCAGGGTCCTAGTTTCGAGCCTTGCAGAGGCCATTTATTTTGTTGCTGGGCAGAACAAGGCCATTTGGATACGGAATGATTAAGGCACATTAAAGCAGTTGTGAGCGGGCGTGCATGGGTTTGCATGGAGCTAAGCAATGCTAACCTCCAGTTACAGTTTCTTACACTCAGTTAGCCTCTACATTGCTTCACCAGTGTAATACTCGCATACTGTCAGCCAAACAGGCTTACACCCGCTTGCTCCTGCACTTGCAAATGCACTGCATTTGGTGTTTGCATCTGATACTCACACCCCTGGGTGGGAGTGAGGACTACGATATTACCTTGTAATGCCTATTACATTGGATTACATGCCTACAGTATCGGGAATGGCTGGCCATTAGGTGAAAGCATGCCGTTCGACTGTATGGAATCCGCGGCCTGTCCAGAGTTTGACTTCTATTATTGTTGTGCTCCTCTTACAATCTGCACCTGTCTGGCTAATACAGGGGAACTGACACTCTTCAATACAAACAAGTAATTGGATTTTGGAACCCACATCCTTCAGGTGAGTCATACTACTGCATCCCTAATATTCTATCATCTCTCTAAGGTTGTCAGTGGAATATGTTCTTTCTGTCGCTATCAGACCTCTCATACGATTGGGGTAAATTATCAACTGAATCAGGGACATATCATAACAACATCAGGGATACATTTAAATTATTAGTGCTATTAACCTGACACACTGACATGCTCAGAGCATATGAATTCATACACATTTTCTGAGGTAAATGATGTTTATAACCCTTAATTGTTTTCATTATTCATTATGTGTAATTCACCACCTTTCCTCCAAAAGTCACTAGTTTTAACTCATTCACTCCGCAGCAGCTCAGGAAAAGCTGCCTGCTTAATTCCACCATAGGAACAACAGTGCAGCCTGAGCTCATTTTCAGAAAATCCATTTGTAATACCATACAAAAACCAAATGTTCATAACTCTTTAACTATAAGAGCTAGACTAAAAATGTAAACGCGAAAGTTGTTCAGCAGACACTGACCTTTCCAACAGTGTAAATATTGATAGTGCATATCAAAGTCATTGTTAAATATTTGGCAAGGAAGGCTGATATTGTGCATATTTTTTACCTTTTTGGAAAAGAAAATCACAATATCTTGGTCAATGTACCATGCAGACCCATACAATTTGAATTTAATTTGTTAATATGAATGGCAACTTTAAAATGATACCTTAACCATTACTGTGGGATGTTCCTTTCTTGAGATATTCACAGAAATATGATTAATATATTATTTCTCATAATTGATAAATAAGCAAAGTATAATATCTCATCACCTGCAACAGACAGAGCCTACATATCAGTGTAGAAGTTGTGCATCTGAATGTCAGCTTCAGAATGATGCATCATTTGTGTGATCACCATGTTCCCTTGCAAAGATATGGGCATAATAATGAGAAGTATTGTAAATGTATAATTTTCATAATCGTACAAGACTAAACAAACTGTGATATCTTTACATGTGTATAGTGCACAGACACAGTTCTTTTACCATGTTGTAAGGAGTAACACTGTCTTCAAAATGAGGTATTACTTGGCACACTGACATGCTCCCTTGCAAAGTTATTTACCAAAATATGAAAAAAATAATAGTTTCCATAACCTAATTCCAAACAAACTTTGATATCTGCACATGTGTCCAACATACAGGCACAATTATTTTACCATGTTGGAACCAGCAATACTGTCTTCAAAATGAGGTATTACTTGGCACATTCAGATGCTCCCTTGCAAAGTTATCTACCAAAATATGAAAAACAATCATAATTTCCATAACCTAAGTCCAAAACAAACTTTGATATCTGCACATGAGTACAACAGACAGGCACTATTCTTTTCCCATGTTAGAACTATCAGTACTGTCTTCACAATGAGGTATTACTTGGCACACTGACATGCTCCCTTGTAAAGTTATTTACCAAAATATGAAAAAAAATCATAATTTTCATAACCCATGTCCGAAACAAACTTTGATATCTGCATATGAGTACAACATACAGACATCATTCTTTTACCATGATAGAACTATCAATACTGTTTTCAAAATGAGGTATTACTTAGCACATTTAGATGCTCCCTTGCAAAGTTATTTACCAAAATATGAAAAAAAATCATAATTTCCATAACCTAAGTCCGAAACAAACTTTGATATCTGCACGTGTCCAACATACAGGCACAATTCTTGTACCATGTTGGAACCAGCAATACTGTCTTCAAAATGAGGTATTACTTGGCATATTCAGATGCTCCCTTGCAAAGTTATTTACCAAAATATGAAAAAAATCATAATTTCCATAACCTAAGTCCAAAACAAACTTTGATATCTGCACATGAGTACAACATACAGGCACAATTCTTATACCATGTTGGAACTATCAATACTGTCTTCAAAATGAGGTATTACTTAGCATATTCAGATACTCCCTTGCAAAGTTATTTACCAAAATATGAAGAAAAAATCATAATTTCCATAACCTAAGTCCGAAACAAACTTCGATATCTGCACGTGTACAACATGCAGGCACAATTCGCTATTACTTGGCACACTGACATGCTCCCTTGCAACGTTATTTACCAAATTATGAAAAAATCATAATTTCCATAACCTAAATCCTAGCAAAACAGATATATGTACATGTGTACAGCATTCAGAAGCAGTTGTTTTACCATGTAGACACATATGATTGTAAATATACACATTCTTGGTGTAGCCAACATACTGCTGAATGGGTACATGTAAAGAGAAAAAGCAAGGTAAGAACCGCCACTCCACTAATGAACCCAGGCCAGGCATGGGACAGTGGCAGGCAAGGTCATCTCATCTGTCCGATAGCTGTGCTGGCTACCCACTCAGACAGCCGATAACACTGCAGTCTCACAACCTCCTTCGGTGTCAGCAGTCTGCCTTACCTATGCCTTTTCTCTTTACATGTGTCCATTCAGCAATGGACCTAAGGGATCAATTTCTGTATTAGTAAGCCCTTCATGTCATCTAAACTCTACACATGCCTGATAAAAGCAGACTAAAAAAGAAGTATTGCAGGATGGTCACTGACATATTAGATTGTACGTGGTAGGACTGTCCTAAAACAGTTGTTCTTTCTCAGCATCCTCACCAGCTCCTTACCACGGTTATTTGCCAAACTCAGATAAATATATTTTACACAACACATTTCATAATAGAGTTTTACTTACTATACTGGCCCTACTTGGTCATGGGTGTTTTCCATTCTTCTCATGAGCTGCATGTAACCAATCCTGCATAGCTCTCCTTACGCAATGCCCTCCTCAATTAGGTGAACGCCATCCCTTCTGAACAGGTGAACGTCTTCTGCCCAACTACTGGGTATAAGCAGAAGTACAGTAATACAAGTAGAAATGTCAAGCGTATCTGGTTCATCCATGTTAGAATTAGTGACAAAAGTAATAATTCCAGTTTTTGCATCTGACCATCACTCTGGTTACAATAAGACCCATCAGTTTTCCTCAATGCAGTATGTGCATATTGTTAACAGATAATAAAATATTCTTGAAAGCTGGATACATAAACAAAAAATTATAATAACCATCGCTGAAACTTAAGCTATAGATAACCTATACTATGACTCCAAGCAGAGAAAAAACAACTGACTTGTGCATTCATCAAAGTGATAAAGACTTCTACTTATGTGAATAACAGTGACAGCATCTGAGACTTTTATACAAGCAGAAGTGATGTACCCCAATGTAATTTGCAGACTGACTTTCTATATGTCCTCAGTAACCCCTCCAGTTGTTTGCTTTCTGTATGCACAGGCACCAAAATGACACAATTTGGCCAAGCAGTCACTTCAGCAGTGGGACCATGTATGCACAAGCACTTGCCTGATACACAATGAATTATTTCCCCAAACAACATCCTCGTAATTATGTCCGGGTATACATGCACCAAAAATGAAAAGTTTCCACAAACAAGCCTTCAGTAACATTTCCTAGTATGTGCAACCACCAGCACGAACACTTCACCCAAGAAACCCCTTCAGTAGAATGTTGCGGTATGCATAATGTCCAAAATTAAAACACTTCCCCAAACGAAACATTGGTAATGCTTCCTAGTATGTACAGCCACCAAAATGAAGCATTCACCCAAGCGAGCCCTTCAATATAATGTATGTACAGGCACCAGAATGAAAGATTTCCCTGAAACAACCATTCAGTAACATTTCCTGGTATGTACAAGCACCAAATCAAAAATTCAGAAACGAACACCTAATGTACAGGTGGGAAATTGCATCCCATTTTCTGTTCAGTTCCCAACTGCAATCCAGGTCAATCACAAGATCTATGGATGGCTGGGTATGCCCCCTGTGATGCACCCACCAACACAAGAGCAGTTGGCACAGATCTCTGAATAGGAA
The DNA here is from genome assembly GCF_019279795.1 of Protopterus annectens. Lineage (NCBI taxonomy): Eukaryota > Metazoa > Chordata > Ceratodontiformes > Protopteridae > Protopterus > Protopterus annectens. The sequence continues at coordinate 753,472,322 of NC_056725.1, read as the reverse complement.
CCTTCCTGGCCTTGGTGCATAACAGCTTGGCTGGTAACTGACAAGGGGACACAGAAAGGGCACATGTAAATCCCCTCTAAATGAACTACAGACAATGTATGCACAGAAAGGGCACATGTAAACCCCCTCTAAAGAACTACAGACAATGTATGCAGCAGATGCATCACCCTATCTCCCAAGAGAGGCCACTGTCATCCTGATATTCATGTGTACATGTATATATGTGCAAGTACATTATGTACATACATATATATCAATATACACACATATATGCACAGACATTATTTATATATATATATATATATATATATATATATATATATATATATATATATATATATATATATATATATAGGAAAAAACATCAGGGGTTTTGGAGGATAGTGGCTTGCAATGACTCCAAGCAGAGATAAACCACAATTTGGCTTGTGCATTCATCAATGTGATAACGACTTCTACGTATGCTGATAGTCAGCTTTCCTTTGATAACCATGTTGCCAAAGTGGTTAGAAAATCCTTCCATGTGACCCATCTGATCACGAAAGGGTTTGCATCAAGATCTAAGGATGTAATGGTGCCCCTCTACTCTTCCCTCATCAGACCCATTATTGAGTACAATACACCAGTTGGAATGTACCTGGCTAGACATCTTCAGCAGCTGGAGAGACCACAAAGGTACCTAACCAAGGGGATTACTGGCCTCAAACAGTTACCCTATGCAGCATGATTGAAAAAGCTAAGGCTGTTCTCTGTTGCATACCGCTTTCTCAGAGGCAATCTCTGTCTAACATAGAGAGCCATGTCCAACCCAGAATTGTTGAACATGCTCCATATTAGCAAAACCAAATCTACTCGAGCTACACGCTCTAGGGATATACTGCTGAGAGTTTTACCTGAAAAGTGATAATGACTCAGTGCTATATTGTAACTGCATTTACTGTTAATGTGATAATGACCTGCCTCTCATTACTGCAAAGATATGCATGCTCAGACACAGGTGATAATTGCTGAACATAACCTGTTGAGTAGGCATTCATTATAACCTTGTGCAGCTGTTATGTAACACAGACTCATTATCATCAGTAAGGGGAAGACCTGAGTAAGTCAGTAAAATAGTATAATACTTAGATATTACTGAGCCCTTCCTTCCACTTATGAAGTGCTTTGTACCTCATAAAGCATCAAAACCTCAAATATTATTGAGAAAATAACCGAAATGTCTTGAAGTCCATAACTCAAAAAAAAAACTGTAAGAATAAACTTTTCACATACTGTAAATATTTTGAAAGAGTATTTTGCAAAAATACTGATATGGGTTCTGTTATCCATTCCCATCCCGAGATAAAAGGTCTCATGGGAGGGTTTTTCAGACATTTATGGATCTTCAGCAACCCATATAATATTGGTCTTTTGTGGACATAGCCCATTGTTTGCTGACATACCAGACAACAGCCATATTGTCTGTCTGAATTGCAATCATCCCTAGAGGGAGACAGTCCTGGAAGGCTTGCAGTGAAAGAACTGCCCTCATCTCTAGAATGTTTATGTGCAGCTTGTTCTCGAGTGGGGACCATGTGCCACAAGGGGAGCCAACATACTGGATAGGGTGCTTACCAATATGGGGGACCACTGTAGCACCCCCACTGTGAGGTTTTCCCTGGTGAGATCTGAACACAAATCAGTCTCATTCAAAGTAAGTATCACACCTGACACCGCCCTTGCAGCAAATAAAGTAAAAAACTTCACCAAAGCAGATTATAACCTCCTATGGGATGGTATAAATAGCTTCACTTCACCTCACCCCTCACATGGAACTGGAAACTATGCCAAGCTCTACATCAATGCCTTATACAAACACCTGTGTTACTGCATTGACTTAGCTGTACTTGATAGGAGCAACACAAGCAACACAACACAAGCCTGCTGAACCTGGTGGATTTCTTTGAGACAGTTACTCAGGCTATAGATAAGGGAAAGGAGGTACACACGGCTTACCTTGACCTTGCTAAAGCATTTGACACCATTCCCCATTCAGGTATTATTGATAAGCTCACCAGCCTGGGCATAAACCCTTACATCACAAGATGGATCGCAAACTGGCTCTCAGACAGATCCCATAAAGTAAGAGTAGTGGGATCTATGTCTGAATCCAGACCAGTAACGAGTGGTGTGCCTCAGGGCTCTGTCCTGGGGCCCCTCCTGTTTGGCATATACTTCTCAGAAGTACAGGCAAGCACGGAAGGGCTGTGGCTGACTAAGTTTGTGGACGACTGCAAACTGGGTGCTATAATAGAGTCTCCGGCCGACATGGAGATCCTCCAGAAGGGCCTAAATGAGACTGATGCATGGTGTCAAAGCCATGGTCTCAAGCTAAATGCAAAAAAATGCATAGTAATCCCCTTTGGGAAAAACAGAGTAACTGCAAACTACAACATAGGAGGTAATCCCCTGAAATCTGAAGAAGAAATAAGGATTCTAGGGACCCAAGTAGATAGTCAGCTTTCCTTTGATAACCATGTTGCCAAAGTGGTTAGAAAATCCTTCCATGTGACCCATCTGATCACAAAAGGGTTTGCATCAAGATCTAAGGATGTAATGGTGCCCCTCTACTCTTCCCTCATCAGACCCATTATTGAGTACAATGCACCAACTGGAATGTACCTGGCTTGACATCTTCAGCCGCTGGAGAGACCACAAAGGTACCTAACCAAGGGGATTACTGGCCTCAAACAGTTACCCTATGCAGCATGATTGAAAAAGCTAAGACTGTTCTCTGTTGCATACCGCTTTCTCAGAGGCAATCTCTGTCTAACATAGAGAGCCATGTCCAACGCAGAATTGTTGAACATGCTCCATATTAGCAAAACCAAATCTACTCGAGCTACACGCTCTAGGGATATAAACCTCAATACAACAATGAATAGAACATGCTGGAGGGATAGATTCCCTTTGCAGAGACTTCCCTTACTATGGAAGAGGGTCCCGATCTACATAAGACAGAGCCCCTCACTATCACTCTTCAAGAGGAACCTTGATGACTGGATGGGTAACAGAAAGTTCACACGGGGATCACACCAACAGCACTACTAGATAGGGGCCAAGGGTACTAGCTGCTAGTACAAGGGTCTAGGGAACTACTAAAGGGGCGGTGAATACCGCACAACATGGCTGGGCTAATATATGCCTTTGGGCAGATAGCCCAGTACCAACCTATGAACCTAAGTACTTATGGAATAGCAAACTGCCTGGTGAACAACATGCTTTACAGTAACAGGAAGACATTGCTGTCCAAGGCTAGGAGGGATGGAGCCCCCTCTAAACTGGAAACACTCCCTCCTCAGCTTAAACAAGCAAACAAGAGCTGTTGTGAAGTCCTCCGAAACAAAGTATGGGTTCAAATTAGCCTCCCCCACAAAGGACAACCACAAGGCATTCTATAGTTACATCTGTAACCTAAAAGGAAATATACTGAGACTGTACACATAGCTAACCTGTTGGCTGACAGGTTTTGTGAAAACTTCACTCCCCTATTCCCATCACAACCCCTTCAGTAAAATATTGAGGTATGCACAATCACCCAAATGAAACATTCCATCAAATTGTAATGTGATGAAATGTAACATACAAAGAACAGTTCAGTAATGATGTTTGTACAACAATAGAGGCCATACCTCTCAACTGTACAGAATTTCGCAGAATGACCAGATTTTTTCCTCAAATTTTTGGTGTGTTCCTCCTAAAATATGTACCTTTCTGGCAAATAGCGGAGGATTGAAGTCATTAAATAATGACAAACATTTGAGTAGATTCCACATCCTTCAGAAAATCCATGCTAATGCAAAACCTATTATTTGATCAAGTTTCTAAGTTTGTAAGAGCAATATTTAATATTTATCCCCCCAGTTACTTCTCATGTAAAAGAACATTTTCACACCTAGCTGTGATGTTTTGAAGATAGAGGATGCTAAAAACTGCTAAAAATATTCTTTTCTTTGTCATTGTGTTTTCATAAATTATTGCGAATTAGATTAGTGCAGCACACCAAGAATCAGATTGCACAGCTACTTTTTCAAACAGCAAAAGGCAGAAAAGAAGTAAAAAGTGTAAAAAATGCAGTTTGAAAGGCAGCATCAGCAAATCAAGTCACTAAAGGAAAATAAAATAAAATTTAAAGTACATTGAAAAGGTTAACATGGTGACATAATCAAACGTAAAGTGAAAATAATGAAGGTCACAGACAACGTGAAACTCTATACTCCATGGTATGGCTATAATAGTAATAAGATATGTACAATCCATACTTCATGGTATGGCTATAATAGTAATAAGATATGTACAATCAAATTTTACAAATCAAGCTGAAAAGAGGATAACCATGTGAATCAGAATGTCCATTTAAAATTCATGAGCATGTTATTATAATAAGGTATATGTCTTGTTCAGTACATCTATTTTTCAATGGAGGAAAAAATAGTAGATTTGGTGCATTAGTAAAAGCCCACGTCTCCTGATGGACTATAAGAAAGTGCAGTTATACATACGGGGCTGTGAGAAAGGCATAACCATGAAAAGGTGCACAGGAAATCAGGCCAGAAATTAAACCGAAAGCAATAAATAAAAATGGAAACAGTGCAATCGGGGCAACAGACAAGAGTGCTTTGAATTACATTTATCAGTCCAGCATCAGATACTGTAATAACTGCAAGTAGATATTCACATACACCTGACAGTATGAAGTTTACAAGGAACCGCGTACTAGGGAATTGCAATGTAATCAGGAAACATAGCAAGACAACAGCAAAGCGATAAACTCGTAACTATTAAATCATAAGATATCCAGCAGCAGGACTCTATGCCCGTAGCAACGCATAAGTATAATATACTTATTCAAAAAATAAAAAGCGAAGGCAGGTGAAAAAGGGTAGCATGTGTAAAGTTCAACCAATGAACATTGCCTATGTCCAAAGCTATGGTACAATCTCCAACTCTGTCACTATCTCAAGTATTAGGGTCTGACATAGCTGATATGAATTTTGCACAAAGGACAAAAACATTTCCGCAAGTACAGACCATGTTTACAGTACGATTAACTATCTGGCAGGCATGATTTTACAGTTTTTTGCCAGTAAAATTAAATGATATGAAAAACGAGCCACAAATACTTGAGAGCTTGAAAGGTTGAGAGCTAGGATCGTAAAGTAATGGTTTGATACTTTTCACTTGAGAGGGCTCCAGCTTTTGCGACCCATAATAAGTTTGTAACACACACACACACACACACACACACACACACACACACACACACACACACACACACACACACACACACACACACACACACACACACACACACACACACACACACACACACACACACACACACACACACACACACACACACACACACACACACACACACACACACACACACACACACACTTTTTTTCTTTATAAAAAGATCTGTGCATGTAAACTCACATTAAACTCTCTTCTATAAAAAGATCTGTGCATGTAAAGAAATAGCTTCAGGAAACAGACAGCAGACTGCGAAAGTACACCTCGGCAATGAGCAAAGTTAAAATCCAGAATCTACAAACCTTAAGAAGCATAGCATCTACGCCAGTCGATAATCAAAATAAATGTAATACTCCTACAAAGCAATACCTTACAGTAGGCAACACACGAACAAACACAAAGGTCCGTAATCCTATAGACAAGTTCCTGCACAAACCCAGTAAAGTGGCAGTCACAAGCACCAGTAGCAAATGAGAGTATCCTATAAGCAGAAGTGCAAAGCAAACTCCTAAAAAGTAGCAAATAGAGCTAGCAAAGGAACCTAAGACATTATCATAAAAAGATCTGTGTATGTAATGATACAGCTTCTGCAAAACAAATAAGCGATAGCAAACACTCACAGCAGCAATAAACAACTTCTGAAAAACAAATAAGCGACAGCAAATGCTCACAGCAGCAATGAACAAGGATAGAAACTCGAATCATCAGGTCTTAAGCAAAATCTGAATACGAGGAAGTTTGAAATACATACTTGTATCCAGAAGGAAAAGTACACTAAAAAGAAATAAATCACAAGCTAAGCCAGTACGCTAAAGAGCCAATTATTACTCCAGCAAAGGGTCTGTATTTCTATAGAGGGGCAGATACTAGTAGCCAATCAAACGGTTTACACGAGAGTTACTTAACAAAACAGGAAAAGCCATAGCAACAGAAATATTATAGAAACAGAAAAATATATAAGAGAAAAAAATATATATAAGAAAATATATCTCCAGAGACTGGCAATATTTCCAAAAAAATCTGTACATCATAAAACACAGCGTTAAAAACAGAGCTGAAAAACCATTGGACTCTGAATACGTACGACAATATTAAACAAAGATCCTCCATACACACACACACACACACACACACACACACACACACACACACACACACACACACACACACACACACACACACACACACACACACACACACACACACACACACACACACACACACACACCATTAGAAATTACTGAGCAAGCATAGCTCTCAAACTTTCACAACAATACATCTTGAAACACCTTGGAAATAATGGGGGAGGAGGACGAAGGCTCAAACATAGGAGAAATACAGACTTCGCACAATGGCCGCTACTAAATATTATGAGCTAGCACTACTTGTACACAACTCACCTCTACTCTCTGGAAACGGACTCCGTTACAGCTCTACTGTGCTTGATTTTCTCTTGTCAGCTCGTGGAAATAGATGCAGTATTCCAAGCTTGCAAACCTGCACACAGAAGTAGATGTTCTGTCCAAATAAATTGCAGGATCCAGTAGCAAATATGTAAAGTCAAAGAAAAGCAAAAAATTAAAGTGAATTGCTACTACTAAAGCCTCTATTTATTTGGACAGATCAAAAGAAGCTTAGGCTGGGGGTGGAGGTGCTATGCAAGTGGTGGCTCGGAATGCAAGAATCCGATTGGCTGCCACCACTTGCTTAGCAAGAACTTTTAAAATGCTTTTTTTTGAGAAAAGTTCAATGAGACCTTAATGTTTAAACACACTGAATCATAACTAGATATGATAAATTACATATTTAGTTACGATTTCAGAGTGTTTTACATTAAGGTGAACTACAAATCAGCTGTACACTTTCTCTCGCTTGTGGAAGCACTCGGGGGTAACGGCTTGAAAATTCCATCTTCTCATGGCGCGCTCGGGCTTAAACACACAGACGCCATGAGAAGCTACTCAGGGTTAATGAGTTAAGAGGGATTAAGTGGGATAGAGTTAGAAATTGAGTCGGAATCAGGGACGTCCCTGGAAATCGGGGTCAGTTCAGAGGTATGGTCCCTGTTTGTTCCCCCAATGGTTTATGTCCTGTCCAGTGGATTTGCTATTAGGGGTTGAGAGGTATGGGCATCAGCTATGCCCATTTCAGGATATTACTTACATCCCCTGGGCGGTCCTAATATGACTGCGCCAGCCAACACCTGCATGCCTAAGCCCATAATTGCATACCCATAGTTCCCCCACCTGACCCTCCTCTACAGCACTCATCCTTACTGTGGGTGCAGGTGGGGTATAAACACACCACTACACACTGCCCACTCTCCGTGTGTCAGGACATATGTCGCACGTTGTGTCGACCCATGGGTTATCAGACTTGCACAACCTACTGGTCCGTGTACGTCTACAGCCTGGTTTGATAAATCATTACTGGGACTGCCTCCGATGATGATTAATTTTTGTTTCAAGATTAGACCTGGCAGGTCTCTCCCACTGGTAGTATCCTGCCGGTGGTCTGGGAAGTAGTGGTGTGTTTACTTATATTGTGTGTCTGTATGTCTCACCAGCCTAGCTGGGGGTGGGGTGGGGTTGATGCTACGTGTTACACATTTGTTTATTGGACCCCTCATCCCCATATGCACAGCCTGTGAACATATGTAACTCACAACTGTTGTATCATATCTTTGCTATATACATGTGTATATTTACAGTCACATATATATATATATATATATATATATATGTATATATATATATATATATATATATATATATATATATATATATATATATATATATATATATATATATATATATATATATATATATATATATATATATATATATATATATATATATATATATATATATACATACATATATGCAGATATATCTGTAGATGTATTCATACATGTATATATTTATATATTGCTGTCTATATATATATATATATATATATATATATATATATATATATATATATAAATATATAAATAACAACATATGGGTCTATGGGTGTTTGCATATTGATATATATATATATATATATATATATATATATATATATATATGTATATATATATATGTGGGTATGCATATGTATTCTGTCTCTGTATGTATACATTTGTACTATGGAGTGGGAGAGGCTTATCTCTATGTCGCTATGGATAGATATACACACACATACCTCTACATATATACATTTACATCTGGTTATTCCGTTCCTTGCCATATAGATTACACTTTGCTGCAGTGGGACTCGTAGTGGGTGTGGCTGCTCATTGGGTTATGCCTCTGCCCAATGTACACATTTGCTTAAATCCCTGGATTTGCCCATATAGGCTCACATCAGCCAAAACCTGCACATCTAGACCCATAAGTAGCTACCCATAGTTCCCCCACCCGCACCTCCTCTACAGCACCCATCATTACTCTGGGTCCTGGTCGGTTCTGAACACACCACTACACGCTGCCCACTCTCCACTTCAGAGGACTCATTTCATACAATTGTCTTGCCCCATGGGTCATTAGGCTTTCCCACCCTTGTATGCCCAGTATGCATACACCCCAGCCAAAATGTTCCGTTTATCACCTACATTTGGTCTTGCCAATTTTTGGGGTGTCGGATGATCCTGTCTGCGTTCGAAGATTAGAATTCACGAGTGCACTGTGTACCCCCCGGTTGTATCCTGCCTGTGGTCTGGGGAGCAGTGGACTCTTTACATTGTTTGTGTGCATGTTTCCCATGTCCGGCATGGGGGTGGTGGTGGAAGGTCATGTTATGTGTTTCATGTTTCTTGCTTGGGACCCTCACTTCCATTGGCATAGCCAGTGAACATATGTCATTCTTGTGCGCTGTTTCCTATCATAGCTGTATATCTGTGTATATCTACGCACACACACAGACATATATACATTTATATATGTGTGTATATATATATATATATATATATATATATATATATATATATATATATATATATGTGTGTGTGTGTGTGTGTGTGTGTGTCTGTAAAGCAATGCATACCCCGTGCAAAAGCACTTACACATGCTTACTGGTGTTTATATATGCTTAAACCTGCTTACTAGTTCTTATTCATTATGACACTGATACTTCGCTCCAGTTAACTTTTAATTGTTATTTTGCAGGTTATACAGTGGACAGATGTCGCAATATGTTCATGTACAGATTACCGATGTTAAGTGGTATGTGATGCAGTCGGATTCGGAACGGGAATGTCTGTTCGTTAGGCGGTTGCTCTAACCAATACATTGTTGCTGTGCTGCTTCATTTGCATATATACCCATATACCCATGGCTCCTGGTTCCCCAAACACCCACCCCAATGCCTCCGTAACACTGCAGTCATCCATTCTTCTGTTGGATTCGTGGTGTATCCACACCACTACACATTGTACATGCCCTACTCCTGTAGACCCATCCCATTGGTTGACTCACTCCACATATCCTCAAAACTCCCAAACTTTTAGTCTGCAAACATTTGTGACATGAGCGACCAAAATGATAATATTCACAATTTTTGGGTTGTCCCACATGGGACACGCATGTGTTTATCTCAAGATTAGACTCTATACTTCATTACATCCTTACTCCCGTTAACATGACACTACAATAAATTAATAAGTATGACTATGTGGTAACGCACACGCTACACATGACAGCCTAATTATGTACATGTTCAGCGTATTTCTTTTACAAATAGACCAGTTTAGTAATTGGCGTTGCCATAGCAGGCAGATCACAGTAATGATTCCATGTGTGTGAAAGTCCTCACATTTGATTTTTTTTCAGCACAGCACTGACTTCAGACATTGTACATACTTCTGCATTTTAGCAGTTTTGTCCCTTCCCTCTTATGCACAACCTATTATTCTATCTGCTGCCGAGGTTTGTAAGGGCACATTCATGTTATTTATGTCTGCAAATGGAATTAATGTGTTACAGAGAATGTACTTCTACATATAGATGTCTGCCTGTGTGTATGCATATATACTTATAACGAACTTGCTGACCTCCATGGGGCAGTCCATTTAGAACTAGCCCATCCAACCCTGGCACGCCTGGCTCCATAATTTCATACCTATAGTTCCTCCACCCCACCCGAGTTCAACATTCACGCATACCATCCATTGTCCAGTTGTTATTGCAGCCATGACACACCTCCACACATTGCCCTCTCCCAAGCGTTAGGAGCATTACACATATGTTGTCCCAACCCATGTATTCTCAGGCTCCCCCACCATTTAGTCCTTGAACATACCTGCCCTTGCTTGTGTAATGGTCGGATGGCCAAATAGCCTATTAATTTTTGGATAGTCCCATCAGGGACTACCCTCTGTGTGTAAAGTAGACTTATCAGATCAGCAATGTTACTCCCACTGGTAATATCCTGCCTGTGGTGTGGGTAGCAGTGCTTTGCTCACTCCTGCCCAGCTTGTTATGACATACGCTGGCAGCGCTATATAATACTGGGGTTGCTGTTGATTCCCTTCTCATTCCTTTTGTATGCTTTATTGTTACGTCATTCTTTCTTCATAGATATATATATATATATATATATATATATATATATATATATATAGATAGATATATACATATATATATGTATATATATTATTTATTTATTTATTTATTATTTTTTACATTTGTTGACCGGGCTAGTCTAGCTGGATATATGTCCATTTTCAGTAGAGGCCCGGGGAAATAAGCTCCAATCAGTTCAGATGAAGTTCACATATACAGCAGTACTTATTTAAATTACAAAAAAAAAGAAAAGAAAACAATTTTTTTTTTTAATGTGGTCACACATTTATAAAGTATAATAAAAAAATGAAAAATATCTAACTAGGCTTAGTACAATTACTAATGAAGTTACAATTTAATGTTCAAAAGATTAATAGCTAAAAAGGAGAGTATAAATGTAGATAAAAGGAAGATAAAAAAGAAGGTAATATGATGTAGCAGTTGAGTAATACATCTAGTAGTACAAATATGCCACCTTTTGAGAATACCGTAATAAGTAAGAAAATTATGGAGAGGTAGAATAGAGGCTGTTAAGATGAAATTGCTGCGGAGATGAGAAGGTAAAGTTGCATCAAGTAACAAGAGCATGTTGGTCAGTCAGGTTTAGTACAGGGGCACATCCAATGTGTCTTGAGATAGAGCTTAAGTTTATTTTTGAACAGAGTAATAGATGGAAGTGTAAAAAGTTCGGAGGGAAGTAGATTCCAGGTTTTTCCGACAGTATTAGAGAAGACAGAGTCTTCAGCTCTATTGTTTGATTTATTGATATTTACAAGAAGTTTTTGTGAAGATCTTAGGGACTTCAGGTTATTGTAGGGGTGAATAAGGTTAGATAGGATGGGTGTCTTGGCTGGTTGATAAATATTTTATGGGCGATGGCAAGTTGACTGAATTTCAGTTGCTGCTGTAATTCAAGCCACCCTAGTTGCTTTAAATTAATACAGTGGTGTGTTCTGTAAGGGTTACCTGTGGCAACTCTGGCTATACTATTGTAGGAGTTTTCGAGTTTAAGGTTATTTTTTGACAGATTAATAAATACGGGTGAGGTATAAAAAAGAGTAGAGGTTAGATGGGTGTGGGCAATAGTTATTCTGGTTGCAGGAGTTAGGAAGGGTTTGATCCTATAAAGAGAGCCTATTTTTTATTAGTAGTTTTCAGAGTGTTGTTGATATGGGTGTCAAAGTTAAGGATGTTGTCTATGGTGATACCTAGCAGTTTGGTAGTAAGATCTTGGGATATAAGAGTACTATTATTGGATGCAACAGTGATGTCTATTTGGGGAGATTTACTGGTAGGTGTAAAAAGGAGAAGTTTAGTTTTTTTAGGGTTTAGTAAGAGACAGCGTTTTGTAAACCATAGTTCTACAGAATTAAATATGTCTTGTGTATGGGAGTGAAGTTCAGATACAGAAGTGGCTGAGCATATAAGTGTAGAGTCATCTGCGTATTGTATACATGTAGCTTGGGGAACTACTTGGTGAAGGTCATTGATGAATATAGAAAACAAGAGAGTGCCCAATATGGATCCTTGAGGGACACCAATATTAACAGGTAGATGGGTAGAAAGAATGGTGTTCCAGAGCACAGATTGGTGTCTGTCATTTAAGTAGGACTGGAACCATTTTATAGCTAGAATGTCAAGTGACAGAGATTTGAGAATGTTTATGAGTATATTGTGATTTACCATGTCGAAAGCCTTGGACAGGTCAATGAAAAGTGCAGAGGAAAGCATGTTAAGGTTACAGGTTTTGTTGATGGTTTCTATAAAGGAGAGGAGGGCAGTAGTAGTGCTGTGAGAAGGTCTGAAATCATGTTGGGAGTTGGAAAGCATGATATGATGGAGAAGGTGGTCTAGCAATTGCCTGTGGATACATCTTTCTATAATCTTAGATAAAGGAGAAAGTAGGGCTATGGGTTGATAGTTGGAAAGTTCATGGAGTCTCCCCCCTTATGAAGGGGAATAATATGAGAGACTTTCCAAAGTTTGGGGATATATCCTTCAGTGATGGTTCTATTGATGAGAATGGAGATGGGGTAAGCAATAGATTTTGCTGCTAATTGTAAGCATTCTGCAGGTAGTTGGTCAGCAGAGGGAGTGCATGGTTTGAGTTTTCGGATCAGGGTGAGAATGAATGCTGTTGGGACAGGTTGGAAGTGAAATGGAGGTGGTGGGTTAGTGTCAGAATTAGATATAGTTACATTTTGAGGAGAGAGCTGACTGGCAAGAGTTTGAATTGCATTGGTGAAAAAGGTATTAAAAGCATTAGCAGTTTGTTTGGGATTTTGTCAGTGCCTTGTGGGTTAGGGGTGATAGATTGACCGGGATGTAATAATTGCTTAATACTTGCCCAGAACTTTTGTGGCTTATTATGGTGGGTCTGTTGAGATTGTAGGTAATAGTTTTGTTTATCGGACAGTATAGCTTTTTTTGTTTCATTTCTCAGTTGTTTGTAGTTTTGAAGGTCAGCAGGGTTTTTAGTTAAGCATGATGTATTCCAGTGTTTACTTCTGAGATGAATTTTTTGCTTAGTTTCCTTAGAAAGCCAAGGAGCGTATTTAGTTTTTATCCTGATAGAGCGGGTAGGAGCATGGTGGTTGAGTATGGCTAGGAAATTTGCATTAATCAACAGCTTCATCAAGAGAAACGTATTTTAAGGGGGACCAATTACATGTTGTAAGTTCACTTTGAAATAGATCCAAGTTGACATTTTTCTTGGTTCTGATTGTCCTAAATATGGGTTGATTGGGAACATTGGTTTTGAGCCTGATAATGTAGGTTAGTGAGTGGTCGCTTATGTCATCAGGGAGGGTTCCGGATTCGTATGTCTGGGGTTGACTATTAATGAGTATCCAATCTAAGGTGCTTTCTTTCTTATTAGTTTTGTTTATTCTAGTAGGGGAGGTAATAATTTGTGTAAACCCATAGAGATTAATATGGCTAGTAGGGAAGTTGTTGTTGCAACATTTCCAATCAATGTTAAAATCACCTAAGATTATGGTTTCTTGGGGAAGGTTTTGAGATAACCAGCAAAGGATGTTTTTGATAGTAGAAACGTTGTTGCCTGGAGGAACATAGATGCAGATAATATAGATAGATTTGACAGAGTTTAGCTGAAGCTTGGTAATAATTATCTCAGCATTAGAGTCCTGAGGAGGTTTTGGTTGAAGATGGTTATTTGAAGATCAGATTTGAATAGAACTGCTACTCCACCACCTTTCTTGGCTACACAGTCAAGATGTAGGATTGTGTAACCAGGTGGGATAACTTCATTGTCTTTAGTTGCAGGTTTTAACCAAGTTTCTGTTAGGCAAATAATATCAAAGGAGTAGAGATGCAAGAGAGTATGGAGTTGTGTTATTTTATTATTAATGCTACGTATGTTGAGGTGAGCTATTAAGAGTGAGTTGGGAGGAATTTTAAGTAGGGGCATGGCAGAGGGGTTTGGGTTGATGAGTTGAGTGGTAGTGGAGGTGTTAGGACCAGGGTTTGGGTGAATAGTAGTGTTAGATATCTAGTATTAGTATATTTACTGAGAAGAAATGGGTATCTCCTGTTATTAGGGAAATTATATCTAATGTGGGTTGTCCTGTGGTATTTAGGTAGTAGATATGTGGAAGTAATGTTGAAATGGTCAGTGTGAGAGGCTAGTGCAGAAGAGGTAGATTGTTTAGTAGGGTAGAGAAAGTGTGAATATCTTGGTTGCTCATAGGAGGTTAGCAGGTATGTTAGTGTTAAATGAGGTAGAAGTGTAAGTATGAGTAGCTTTTGTAAGAGGATTAGGGTGAAGGGTTTATTCCATGCCATGGTAGATAAAGGATTTACTATAGGTACAGAGGTAAAGTAGGTGTGGTAAGGAAAGGCCTAAGGGTGTGATGGGAGATATAGGAAGTGGTGGAAGAGAGGCGGGAAAATAGACAGGATTGTTTAATGGAACTGTGATGGTGATTGGTGGAATGGAGAAGGGGTGTGGTTTGATAGGTATAAGATTAGGACCACTGGGGGTGGGTGCGAATTGGGGGTAGGGTAGGGGGAGCGGAGTGAGCCCGCAGGGTGAACGGAGCGGGTTGAGACAATTGAAGGAGAAGCTGGCAAGAAACTATCAGGAATGCAGGTAGCTAGAGGTAAGTGAGGTAGGACCTGAATAGGAAAGGTCTGAAATAACACAGGAGTCAAACAAACATAGGATACAGGAGGGTTGATAGTATTTCAGCGCAAGGTGAGTAAGAGGAGGAGCAGGTCAAGAACTTAGGGAATATAGTGATGTTACAGAGGTAAGGCAGGGAGAGAGGCAGTGAAAAATGGAAAGGATGAGGGTGAAGAAAGATAAAAAGTAAGGAATATAGCAAAGTTACGGAGGCAAAACAGAGAGAGAGGCAGTGAATAATGGATAGGAGAAGGGTGCCACCTAGTGGGCAAATCTAGTATTGTAGGAAAGTATGTGAGGGGCTAATTGGTGAAGAACTGTGGAAGATGAGATACTTAGTAAGAGAGGGTTAGTGTAAGTGAAGAGGTATGTTGGATGTTAGGTAGATAGAAGGGAGGGGTAAAAGCTGCTGGTTGTTCAAGCTCGTAGCAAACTTTGGAGCCCTGATACAAATAGTAGAGAGTGGGCTACTGTACAAGTGGGACTAAGTCCATAACATACTTTCTTCCTTCCTTAATAGAGGGTGCAGAGAATAAGAGGCAGGTAGATGAGGCCACTGGAGTTTGGATAGGGTTCGTTTATCACCGGGTAGGTTGTGACTATAGCAGGATCATAATGTATGTATATATATATATATATATATATATATATATATATATATATATATATACACATATATATATTTATATATGTGTATATATATATATATATATATATATATATATATATATATATATATATATATACATACACACACACACACACACACACACACACACACACACACACACACACACACACATATATATATATATATATATATATATATATATATATATAAATATATATATATCTGTATATACTTATATACATTTCCTATGCTGGGCACTACTTAGACCCGCGCAAGCACACTCAGACTTGCTTACTGGTACTTATATATGTTTACTGCTGCTTATTGGTGCTTACACCTGCTTACTAGTGCCTTATTCATCATGACAGTGCCACTTTGATTGAATGGTATTTAAGTTAAACATCTCATGTGATAATCTTATGTCAGTTTTACAGCAAAACGACATTCATTCCACATGGAAAAAGATATGACCTACTGCTGGGCTTGAACTGTGAATGCCTGCTCATTAGGTGGATGCTCTGAACACTACACTATTGACATTTATGTTGATTCTACATGTTTTTCTCTATTTGAATGAATTTGATGTGTAAGATACGCTCGGCAAAGCGACGCGCAAACATGCTGTGCTTTGCTTACACCTTCGATATTGCAGCAATTCAAATGTATAATCGGAACACAGAGAATCTAATTTTGAAAGTTCTAGGAACAGGGCTCAACATTCTACTATGTGCTTGTGTATTTACTACTTTGATTTTATTTCACTGTTTGAGGACACTCTTGTATGTTTAGCACACATTTCGGTATCCACGGATACTGAATTATTGACTTACTATTAGAGGCGGGCTCTACTAGTAGGCATAGTTTGTTTTTCAACTGTCAGGGCAAGTTTACTCCTCCATAGATCACTTGTACATGCCCCCTGCACTTGCACACGTTTCCTGTGCACGTCAATGGTGCGATGGTGTGCCCTTGTACATAGTCATGTGGCGCTGCTACACCATCTGTAGTGAGGACGCTCTGCGCAAGACTAAAACCGTCCTTGCGCTGAGCTTCTTGAATCCTGGGAATAGTATATATAGCTTTAAGATGGAGCTAACTAAAATGTCTGTACACCGTATGATTACCATGTGTTCCAGTTCTTTGTAAGTAGCTTCTCATGAGCATGCACCTTGTGTCTCTATCTCTTCATTCTGGCATTACTGATGATAACGTGTATACAAGAATAGTATGCATATATGAAGAGAAAGGATATGACCGGAGACTGGAAGAAACTGAGCTGTTGGCACCACTGACCAGAAGAAATACAAATTATTATCACTTTTCATACAGTTTGATCTGTTTTGAACTTTGAAATCTGTATTAATTTGTGACAGTTTGCCAATCTGTGACAAACATACAAGTGATATTTTTGTTGAAGTGGTGTCTGCAGGATGAAGCGGGCTGGGTCTCCCAACCTTGTTGTGGTCCAAGACTGGCTAGATCTACTGCGGGCTTTTGGCTGGAAGCATGTCAGTAGTTCTACAAGACAACTGACAATTTAACATTTTACAGTGATTACAACTATGATGCACCTTTGCTGTTGCATTAAGCAGTATTGCTTTTGCACTGTTTTGAGTCATGTTTTTGCTCGGATGTGATAAATAAACATTGGTCTAGGTTTTCCACATTTGCAGACAACTACATATCATGATTTATTTGCTTTTTTGACAAATTTTGTGTGGTATTTGACATGTTCACATGGAACTTGCTCATTGTAGTTGTGATTGTAGATCTAGTATGAATGAAATAATATCATGCTTAAGAGGTTAAAACCTGCAAATTAGAAAAAAATAATGTCTCTGTTTGAGTGTCTTGGAGATTGGTTTAAAGATGTAGAGATCAAAGTGATTTTTGTGGATGTACTTAAGGGCAGGGACTTTTCCTTCAGGAAGAACTGGACTGAATGACGTCTTCTCATGTAGTTATTTATTTAATTCAGTGACATCTGAGATTCTTATGTGACTGTGAGTGAAGAGTCAGCAGACAGCACTGGGGAGTTTGCACCTGATTGTGGGCCAGGATGAATTAATTTTCCTTGCTTCGTTTGCTTCATGGGTGTAGGTAGCACACCTTCCATAACTGATTCATTCTGTCAAAGTTAGCAACATGCAACGTTTGCACTGTTTTTTTCAATTACCATCTAATAACACTTGAACTGTTGCTTTGGTTTTGATTTCCAGTCCCAGTAAGACTTTGTCAGTACCCATTGCAGATGCAGACTTGAGAGAAACCTGTCAGATCTGTTGTAGTGGTGAGAAGGTTGTACAGTTAGTTAAAGGCTAAGAACTCAATGAATATTACAGACAGTCATGTCAGAAATTAGACATTCATAACTTACTATGCAGAAAATGCATGTTGATGGTATCCCACAATTCCATTGGAGTGGGATGGGTTGCACAATTATTTATTCAAATTTTGTGTTAATCAGTGTCCCGATTTCCGCCGGGTTGTACCTACTTTTCATGGGCCTTTTTCCAGATTGTTGATGTTTTCAGCTTGAGAGGTATTGGGGGATGAGTAGTGGAAGTATTAGAATCACAGAACAATATAAAAAATCTTCTAGTACTTACTCAGTGATATCAACAGCCATCCTTCTCTCAATGTCCTAGGACCCAGGAGTTAGGGTGAGTAAATGAGGGCAATGAGAGAGAATGAAGGTATTATGGCAATACTATAAATATACTACTACTAATAATAATAATTTAAATCACAGAACCAAAATAGAAGCACTATTTTAGCATTGTCAGGAACCCTTATAAGATGCAGCACTCATTCTTTAAGGTCCTTCTGCAAACCCATTGCTCATTGTTAATCTATTTATTATGGCCCATGGTGTGATTGAAAGTAACCGAACATCAGACTTTCCATGAGAGTGTACAAACACACATACACATACACACACACTCACACACACACACACACACACACGCACACACGCACACACGCACACACGCACACACACACACACACACACACACACACACACACACACACACACACCATTGGGTACTTTTTTCTACTGTATGCATTAACTTATTTTTTACTTTAAGTGACACTGCAGATTGTAACAACGTAAAAAGTACAGTTGTGTACACTTACCATAAATGTAAATGTTCAAGTGTATTCACTGTTGCAGTCATCACACTTGGGTTATCTGCCTGGAGGCAGCCCTCAGCTGGCCTGAATACCAGAGACTTAGTATTTCTGCGTTGGTTGCTGTTGCTCCAGGACTGACGTAAGATTGTCAGGGGTATAAAAACAGGCAGCTGACTCCATTACATCAGTTTTACTTGCCCCAAATGTCAGGAGCCCCCCAAATATGGAGCAAAGTTATGGTGGGGAAAACACCACCAGTAAAAAGTAAATACCAGTACCAATACCCCTGAAAGGTGTGAGTAATAGACATAGTGAGGAGAGAGAGAGAGAGAGAGAGAGAGAGAGAGAGAGAGAGAGAGAGAGAGAGAGAAGGGGGATGGAGGGAGGAAAACCAGGACTGCAGCAGTGAATACACTCAAACATCTACATTTATGGTAAGTGTACACAACTGTACTATGTTCTTCATGTTTCAGTGTTGCAGTCATCACACTTGGATAGATTCCCAAAGCTGAAGAAGGGTGGACACAGTCAAGAAGAGTTGGGGCTGGCTAGTATGCCCTGCAGGACTGCTGTTGCAAAACCTGCCCTGGATTTGGAAAAGATAGGCAGGTGATAATGCTTGGGGAAGGTGTGCACAGAACTCCAGGTAGCAGCTTCCAGGATGTCCCTGATAGGGATTCCCCTGAGGAATGCTGTAGAGTTAGAGGTTGCCCTAGTGGAATGTGTTCTGACCCCCTGAGGGGTTGGTTTCCCATGGTGCTTGTAGCAGAAATGGATGCAGTTTGCTATCCATCTGGAAATTGTTTGTTTTGAAACGGCCTTGCCCTCTGCCCCTGGGGCAAAGCTGACTAGTAACTGGTCAGATTTTCTGAAGGGCTTAGTCTATCAAGGTAAAATCTGAGCTGTCTGTGCACGTCCAAGGAGTGCATGATCCTTTCCCCTTTATTCTGAGGATTAGGGAAGAAAGCTGGCAAATGGATAGATTGGTTGAGAGCCACACTGGGCACCACTTTAGGCATAAAGGAAGGGTTAGTCCTGAGGAACACCCAGTCAGCATGGAAAATAATGAAGGGTTCCACAGCCATAAGTGCTTGTAGCTCAGACACTCTTCTAGCTGAAGTGATGGTCAGAAGCAAGGCTGTTTTCCAAGAGAGGAATTATAACTCTACTGATGCTGCAGGCTCAAAGGGGGGAAACATGAGCTTTTGCAGTACAAAGTTAAGGTCCCAAGCAGGGGTGGGTGCTCTCCTTGGGGGGCCTTAAGTTGTTTGCCCCTCTCAGGAACTGTTTGATAAGAGGATGAGAGAAGAGAGGTGGCTCAATGTTATAATGAGCTGAAGCGGCACAGGCATGGATCTTAATGGAGGAGAAGGATAGGCCCCTGTGGAGTAGATCTGCTAAGTAATCCAGGATTATAGGCAGGGAGGGCAGGGTTGTGTCCTCTCCTTTAGATTGAATCTAGGAGCAGTACCTTTTCCACTTATCATCATAGGATTTCCATGTACTGGGTCTTCTGGATTCAAGAATGATGTCCAGCACCTGCTTGCTTAGGCTGGTTACTGGGGGAGAATTCAATGAATAAGCCAGGCTGCAAGATTTAGGGTTTGCAGTTGCAGATGCAAGGTCTGTCCCCCCTGCTGAGAGAGCAGGGTTTGGTTCTGGTGTAGGTGCCAGGGTGGCACTGGTGACAGGCTGTGCAGGAGTGGGTACCAGTGCTGGTGTGGCCAGTCTGGGGCAATCAGAATTGTCCTTGGTCTGTCCTGTCTTATCTTGAGCAATACTCTTGAGAGAAGGAGCAGAGGGGGAAAGGCATAGACTGAGAGATTTACCCACTGGGAGGATAGGGCATCCACTTTCCAGGCCCTGCTGTGAGGTGTCCTTGTGCAGAATTTGCTGAGCTGGTGATTGAAGGGGGAGGCAAAGAGATCCACCTCTGGGGTCCCCCATTTCTGAATCAGAAGGTTGAAAGTGTTGGGCTCTAATTGCCACTCGTGTGGGTCTAGGAATTTTCTGCTTAAGTCATCTGCCAGTGAGTTTTGTTTGCCTGGCAGGAATTGAGCTTGCAGATGGACCTGCATGTCCAAGGCTGTGTTCCACAGGGCCATGGCTAGCCTGCAGAGTGGGTAAGAGTGACTTCCCCCCTGCTTGTTGATGTACCACATAACTGCGGTGTTGTCTGTTTTTATTAGCAGGTGTCCTGGTGAGAGTATGGATCAGAAAGCTCTCAGACCGTGCTGCACAGCTAGTATCTCTTTTTGGTTGCTGTGAAGATGAATTTGACTTGGGCTCCAATGGCCCTGAATGCACTTGCCATCCATGTGTGCCCCCCAGACATAGCCTGATGCATCTGTGGTTAGGGTCTGGGCAGCATGGGGTTGAGTAAAGGGCAGTCCTTGTTGTGGTTGCATGCTGCTGCCTACCAAAGAAACTCTGTACTTAGGCAGGGTATGATAGGAATGATGGTTTCCAGGTCCTGAGAATGTTGTCACCAAAGAATTTTAAGTACCACTGACATTTCCTCATATGCAGTCTGGCATATGGAATTAGTAGGATGCATGAGGCCATGAACCCTTGAACCTGCAGGATTTTCCTTGCAGATAACTGGGTGCTGGTGGCCATTTGAGTAAAATAATCTGTCAAATAGGCTTGTTTTTCTGGAGTGAGGAATGCCATCTGGGATGCTGTGTCCAAGCTTGCTCCCAGGAATACAATCTTTTGACTGGGGACTAGTTTTGATTTTTTTTTTGTTGATGGTGTATCTCAGGGAGGTTAGAAGTTTTTTTTTACAAATGTCAGGTGCTGCAACAGCATTTCCTGACTGTCTGCCTGAATCAGGCAAGTGTCCATGTATGGGTCAATTTGAATATTTCTCTGTCTGTAGTAAGCAATGGCTGGAGCTAAGCATTTTGTGAATACTCTGGGAGCAGTGGATAAGCCAAAGGGAAGTGCAGAGAACTGATAATGCATAGATCCTGCCCTGAAGTGTAGATATTTCCTGCACAACTCCCTTGTAGGGATGTGCAGATAGGCTTCTTTTAAGTCTAGGGTGACTAACCAGGTATCTTTGGCTAGCATAGGTAGAAGCTGCTGCAGGGTGAGCATTGAAAGATCTAGGATTGGGTGCCAAGTGCCCTCTTTTCTGGGTACAGGAAAAGTCTGGAATAGAATCCTTGACCTATCTGTTCCACAGAAACAGGTTGAATTGCCCTTATAGAGAGCAGGGATTGAACATGGTTTTGTGCCTTGGCTCACTGGTTTGGAGGAAGGTCTGGGAACCCTTTTGGGGTTGGCAGTGAGTGGAAGTAAAATTTGTACCCCTGGACTACAATGTTGAGGACCCATCTGTCTTTTGTGATGGAAATCCAGTTTTTTGTATGAAGGGCAAGTTTTCCTCCTAGGGGCACAAACAGCTGGGCAGAGGTGGGCAGAAACGTTGAGAAGTCATTGGGAATTCTTTCCATAAGGGGGTGGCTTAGCACTCCCTGCTTTAGAGGTGGAGGCACTCCATTGCTTAGATCTCTGCATACCCTGAGACTGTAGTCTGGGGGGTCTGTTTCCTCTGGGTCTTGTTTGAGATGGCCTTGAGGGGGCAGGAAAGGACCAATGTTTTGACGGGCAATACCTACTGAATCTAGGAGGCTGTGCTTGCAAGAATTCCTTGACTGTCTGCATAGATTTAGCTTTTTCTTCCATCTTTTTAACAACCTCTTCTTTTCTGGTGATAAACAGATTATCCTTGTTCAAAGGAGTGTCTAATAACTTTGATTTGAAATGGTCTGGCAAAGTCTGCTCCTTAACCCAAGCATGCCTTCTCAGTACACAACCAGTGACTGCTGCCCTACTGCATCAAAGCCACACTGCAATGTATGTTTGCTGACTTTGCTTGCAGAATGCATACACTCTCGCAATTCTTTATTTTCTGCACAGTCTGTAAAGGTAGCTATTTTTTGCTTAATAAGTTCCATAATATGTTGTTGGTACTTCAGCATGTGAAAGTGAAAATTCAAAGCCCTAATGGCAAGAGTTGCAGAGGTATATACTTTCTTACCCCATCTGTCCAAAGTTCTGGAATCCCTGTTCAAAGGGGTGGGATTCTCAGCTGTAGTTGCTTTGATACCTTTAGGACCCTGGGAAATTACCTCTGGGTCAGCAGTTGGATTTTTAAAAAGGACTTTGTGAGAATCAGGTACTCTGTTCTACCTGCCTGGTTTCCTAGGAACAGGGGATAAAGTATCAGGAGTAAGATGGATTCCATAAAGACATCATCAACAACTTCCAGGAATTGGGGTATTGCTAAAGGCCTGTGTTGTGGCAAGTCTAGAAATTCTCTCAGTCTCTTTTTGGACTGAGGATAGTCTTGGCATTCCCAATGGAAATGCTCTCTTAAACTATGTAAGGTTTCACCAAAAGAAAAATCCTCTGGAGAAGAGGCAGAGGGAATGGATTCCTCTGCATCTCAATCCTCATAAGCAGATAAGGGCATGTCTTCATAATCAGAACCCTCAGAGTCGATGGACACTTGGTCCATTGAAGCTGCTGGAGACTGATCTTTTCCTCTCATAGCAGGGGAAGGCTGGCTTCCCCTAATCAGCATAATAAGGTCTTCTGTCATTCTAAGTATTTGATGTTGTGGCAAGAGAGCAGGCGCATGTGCTTTGGTCATCAGTTTTTTAGGTGTAGCGCGTACTTTTGGCCTTAGAAACTCAGTAGTTTCAGACAGAACTGAAGTCGTCAGTTTGTGTCGAACATCGGTAGTGTGAAAAACTTCCTCAGAAGCCGGTGCCTGCTCAGCGGCTCCAGACCCATCCAAGGTAGAGACATCCGCAGGTTCCATAGTCGAAGAAAAGTCTTGCGGCATACTGGACTCTGAAAGGGTCTTGGTAGAGGCCTGCAAATCCACTGAAGAGGGGATCAGGGGCTGTGAAAGTGCCTCACTGAGTACCGCCGAACTGGTGACTAGCTTAAGAGAAGCATCATTGGCAGCTTTGGACATGTGCGGTCTGTCTCTGTCTTTATCATTACATTTTTTTGGGATATTGGCAGTTGGATGGCTTAACAAAGCCATTTCAGAATACGAAGATCGAGAACAAAAGTATTTAGTGACAAAAAGGGCTCAATGATGAATGGTTTGGGTGTTGAACAAGGCACAAAACCGACAGCGAGGTATGTCGTGGTCTGGGCCTAAACAGGTGACGCAGTAAGAATGAAAATCTCGGTGTGGTATTTGCTTTCCACAGGCAAGACAATTGTTAACTTTTTCTGACATCAGTTAGAGCAAGAAACAAGAATCCCCAATGGGGTACTAAGCTTTAGAAGACTTCAGGATGATTCAATTTGTAAACGAAAACTCAGGTAGCGGCTGGCTGGCACTCATGTGAACTACTACTGCTTCGGGCTCCTCAGCAAGAAAGACTGATGTAATGGCGTCGGCTGCCTGTTTTTATAACCCTGATTATCTGATGTCAGTCCTGGAGTGACAGCAACCAACACAGAAATACTAAGTCTCTGGTATTCAGGCCGACTGAGGGATACCTGCAGGCAGATAACCCAAGTGTGATGACTGCAACAGTGAAACACAAATAACATCTTCCCATAATTATCCTCTGCTACAGTAACCAAAAAATAAAAACCTATGAATAACTATTTAAGCAAGTTAATGTAGACAGAAGAAAAACATTTGTGCTTATTGTGCGATGCTATGTAAATCAAATAAAAGTAACACTGAAAAACACAAAGCAGACCAGTAGAATTCCTCTCAAGAACAACATGTAATCCAAAAATATAAAAGAAGAGAGTAATACCACAGCAGGAACTTTAATAAACTAAAAACTTTAAAATACAAATATTAAGAGATGAGCGCTTTTGGGTACCAAAGGACCCTTTATCAGATCTACTATCAATAAAACTGCTCACAATATTTATAAGTACAAACAACCAATCAATTTCATAAGAAAATGTGCCAAAGTGCTCATATTAACATAAAAACCGCAATTATCTAATCATTTGCATTCTTCATGTGGTGCATCCAATCATAGTGACAACAGAGAACTCTATTACAAATCCATCCAATGTCTATTCTTGTGAGCAAAGCTTTCCATTGGATGAGAACTTGGAAGTAGCTTATTCATTGGTTAGTGGTATACCAATAGGGATCTACACACAGAGTTGTGACTGATCACATAGTATGGTCACTGTTTAATTTAAATACCTTCGCATCAAAGTGTATTAAATAATATAATGCTCAAAGTTTAATATATTGCCAGAAAAGAGCCCTATAAGCACATCTAGTTAGTGATATCATTATTCCTTTTTTATATATAAACTTACATCAACATATCAAACAGATGTAAATAATATGTAAGCAATAAGCTCAATACAACAGTCATAGACATTGGATGGACTTGCCATAAAGTTCTATGTTGTCACTATGATTGGATATACCACATGAAGAATGCAAATGATTGGATAATTGCTGTTTTTATGTTAATATGAGTGGTTTGGCGCATTTCCTTATGAAATTAATTGGCTGTTTGTACTTATAAATATTGTGAACAGTTTTACTGATAGTAGATCTGATGAAGGGTCTTTTGGTACTTGAAAGCGCTCATCTCTTAATATTTGTATTTTACAGTTTTTAGTTTATTAAAGTTCCTGCTGTTGATTTAAATCAAACAAAAGCTCTCTTGTAGCAGTTGAAATGGTTGAAATGAACGAAATGTTGGGAGTGTTAACTCTTGACTCCCCTGAGACTGCCTACATAGTAAAAAAATAAATGTCCTCTGTTCTTGTGGTAGTTACATAATAGAAAAAAAAGCAGCACTTTGTAGATCCTCAACTGGAGACCTATGACTGAGTAAATTTTTATACAAAATAAAGCACTTACCTTCTGAGACAAATAAAATGCTGCAATTCCCAAAGGCCAGAAACAGCAAAGCATAGAGAAGACAGCTAGCCCAAGGTAGTCATGTGGGATGATCACAGAAAAATTGCTTTCACTGTCTGTATCACTCTCGCTGGATGAGTTATTCTGAAAACAAAACAGTTATGTGTATAAATTTTCTTTCTAGTAACTGCATGCTGAATTAAATCCTTTCTACGTGATACTGAAAAAGTTTTGTGTTGAAACAATAAATGCAGTTCTTCTGTCCTCATGTGGAAATGTTTAATATATGCCTACAAGAATGTTCATCATTGCTTCATTTTCTTTCTTTCTTTTTCTTTTTTTTTCAATTTTTTTTGTATTTTTTATAAGTCAAAAATCAAACAAACTATGCACAGAAACAAATATAATAAACTATATACAATGTCCATAACAATTGTGATATAGGAATATATTGCCAGCTCGGCTATGTGGAATTTTGTAAATAGTTCTGTGTCATTTGTGAATATTGATATGATTTACACAGAACTGTATGTTATGTACTGAGCAAAAATGTAACCACAGCATGCCTTGCTGACATAGAACAGAAAAGCTTATAAACTATATACCTGTGCAAATATATGTTTTAACAGTGGAAACTAGGACATAAAATGGTTAACTTGCAAAACTTCAAGAAAATAAGTTGAAATGAAACTGCTTTACGATTGTGCTATAAAAGTTCCCTCTCAGTTTCAGTGTAGCAGATGCAATGTTTAGAGCTAGAAGTTTTAGTATTGTCTTAGAGAAGTAATTATTAGGTTTAAAATATGAAAGTATTTTATGGTTTTATGACTTCCAAGATCTGCAAACATCTGAGAGATATGTACGTTTAATGCAGATATGTTTCTGTTTTAGCCTGGGAACTGAAGTCAGGTGACAAAAAGTGATGTCATCCAAGCTAGTACAGCAGTAATATTTGATATGGACATTTTGTATTTTGTCTTGGACCTAGCAAGAACATCCACTCATCATCATCTGCACTTGCCTTGCTGTAAGTAAGATTTAGGGCATAGTATATCTTTTAGATATAGATAGGAAAATAGTAAAGATTAGTTTAGATGTTTTCTGTATTTATTTCAGACTGTCCTGCAATGTTGTTTTAAAATATTTACTGTGATTTTGAACGCTAAAGTCACTGTGCTGATTTACTGTATATTGTCTTGTTATTGTATTATTTATTATTAAATATATTTAAACCTATCTTTGTGGCTGATATTTGTGAGACATATTTAACCTCTTAGATTACTTGCATATCTATTTGGTGACACTGTACAGGGAACTTCTAAATAGCCTTGCAAGTCTTGATCAGACTACCATTTGGATAATACTAACATTACACAGTAGGTTTGGTCACCCTTTGTAAGGGCCTTATAGTAGCTCATAAGTAGGGGTTGGTGGCAGTGGAAACTACCTTATAGTCTGGGAAGAAGGGGGAATAGCTAGTAAACCTGTGCCAGCCTTTGCTAGGTGTGTGTGTGTTTGTATATAAATCAAATCTGAAAGAGTGTGTGAGTGTCAGCTACTTGGGCAGGGACACAAAGAACTGGATGGACAGAGAGGATGCTAGAGGTCTTGGCTTGGCCCCTCAGATGAGATCTTAACCATATAGCTGTGCCAGTGGGGATTCTTATTAGGTATCTGGAGAACCAGGGAGAAACCAGCCCCAGACTGACTGTAATCTCTGTGTGCTCTTAAGGGAAATTCCACTTTACTGTGTGTGTACTTGTCATCCTCTCAATGTGTATGTCCCCTAGCTGTTGCCAGTGTTAAGAATTGAGGCTCCTTGATTACTGGACCAGTGCAGGAACATCACACATTAATTGGTGGCAGTGGTGGGATATCCACATCACATATTAATTTATTGACAAAGGTGGGATAGCCACATCACAAATTAATTGTCTTGCAGTGGTGTGGATATTGAATTGCTGTAGCCTGTGTACAGTGGTCACTGAAAGTGTTTGTACTCTTGATCAGCCATACAGTGAACATTCGGAGTTTCACATCCCAATTGTTTTATTTATTTTTTTGTTAGCTTAGTTAGTCAGGGAGAGCAGGCAAGCATGTTAGCAGAGGAGTATGGCAAGCTAACAAAGAGCCAGTTGGCTGAAATGTACCAGGCTAAATGACTGATGCATTCCAACCTGACTAAGGCAGAAATTATTGTAGCTTTGAGCACAGCTGCATCGCAGACTAATGATCAGGGGGACAACCAGGCTGGCCTTGGAGATGTACAACTCGCAGAAAATGGACAGCTCAACCTTTCCACAGAGGACTTAAAATCTGTCTGGAGTTAAAGAGACTTGAGTTGGAGGCCAAGCATTTGGAAATAGAAGCAGCAGATAGACTGAGATGTTTAGAGGCTGAGGAATATGAGAAACTGTGACATCTAGACTAAGGAGAAGGAGAGGCAGAGTCAACATTAAAAGAAGATGTTGATTCTTCTTCAGAGTAATGGAGGTAATGGGGAAGGAAATAATGTAACCCCAGAAGCAACAAAGGTGAGTAAATTTCTTCCACAATGTACAGAGGGGTGATCATTTTGATAGTTTCATTCATATGTTTGAAAGGGTATGTAAACAGTATAATGTTGACCAATGTCTCTGGGTATGGTTCCTAACCCCCTTACTCCATAGTAAAGCTATAACTGCTATTTCTAAATTGTCTGATACTGATTGCTTAAATTATAATATTGTAAAGAACTGTCTTTTATAATGCTTTAAGTTAACGCCTGATGCTTATAGGAAAAAGTTTTGTGAGCACAGACACAAGGCAGATGAAAGTGTGTGTGAATTTATTGCTGATCTAAGCACTTACTTTCACAGATGGATGAGTGGATGTCAGTAGATCACCACTACTGAAGGGCTGGCAGACATTTTGGTGAGAAAACAAGCCCTTAGCACTTTGGCTGAGGACATGAGAATCTGGTTAGCTGACAGACAATGCAATATTGCAGATGAGTTGGGGAAGAAGGGAGACCTACTCCTAGCAAGCAGGGCATCACTGCACAGGAAAGGGACACCCAGCATTGCTCATGGGTCTAAAGGAACCCATGGTGGGCAGGCCAGACTGCCCCAACAGAGTCCGGCAGCAGCAGAGGAAGCCACTAGTCCAGATACATATCCAGGACCAAAGGTTAAATGTTTTAAATGCAACTAGTGGGGCCATGTAGCACAGAGATATCCATGGAGGCAAGGTGGGGAATTAAAGGTGGGACAGCCAGTAAGTGGGAATGACAAAATCCCAGTGGTAAATTATCTCGAGACAACAGGGGTACCAAACTACCACAAGAGGTTACATCTTATCTTAGTAGATGGAAATGAGGCTACTGCTAAGATAGACACAGCCTCTGACCTAACCATTGTGAGGTCTGCAATGGTTACAGAGGAGCACTACTTGCTTGGACAGTCTACTCCAGTCAGAGCTTTAGGAGGCACCCCATTCCAAATACTTTTGGCTAGGGTTCACCTTGACTGGGAGGGTGGAAAAGAAGTCAGCAGGTAGGTGTGTTTGAGGATATTCCTGCAGATGTTCTGATGGGGGATGACTTTGATAACGCAGTACTGTGTGTACATGCAATTATACACAGTCTGGCTTGGAGACAAGCATGTGGGTCTGGTAGCCTGGGGGAGACCCAGACAGACTGCATGCTTACAGCCAGGACTGGTGAGGTGGTTACTTCAGGGAGGGAGCTACTCTGTAGCAGTGAGACTGAAGGTGAGCCACAGCTGCTTGAGGGTATTGATCTTCCCTTGGACAGAGTGACTGCGAGGGCAGAGGTGAGTAATAGTACCCGGGCTGATAGTAAGGCACTGCTGTCAGAGAATACCAGACTTCCTGTGGAAGGGGAGCTGGGAAGGGTTACAAAGAGAGAGTTGAGACAGGCTCAACTCTCAGACCCTACATTACAAGGTCTGCGAGACGTAGCTAGTGAGGCATCTGATTCTCAAGGAAGGGGGAATCTGTATACTGGGACAAAGTGTTACTGTATAGAGAATGGACTCCTGAGGGAGAGCTAGAGGGTGAGAGAATACAACAATTGGTAGTGCCCAGAGCCTACTGTCTGGCACTTCTATCCATAGCTCATGATATTCCCTTTGCAGGTCATATGGGCATAAAGCATACAAAGAGACGTATTATGCAGAACTTTTATTGGCTTGGGATTTCCAGAGATGTAACAGGGTTCTGCAGGACCTGTGAGCAGTGCCAAAAGATAGGCAAGACGAGACAAGGTGAAAGCTCCTTTGATGCCTTTGCCTCTGATTGAGGAGCCATTTCAGAGGGTAGCTATGGATATTGTGAGGCCTCTGAGTACCTCAAGTTCACAGGGAAAAAGTATATCCTAGTGGTACTAGATTATGCTACCGGATACCCTGAGGCAGTGGCACTGTCCTCCATTGAGGCAGAAAAAGTGGCAAATGCTTTGTTAGCAATTTTCAGTGGGGTAGGTTTCCCAAAAGAAATGCTGACTGAAAGAGGTGCCAATTTCACATCAGACCTGCTAGCTTGTCTGTGGAAGCATTGTGGGGTGAAGCACCTAAAGACCATCCCCTACCATGGTCTTGTTGAGAGGTTAATCTCTACACTCAAGTCCATGCTACAGGCATTTGAAGACCAGTTTAAGTGGGAGTGGGACAAATATTTGTCCAATCTGCTGCTTGCTTACAGACAGGTTCCCCAGGAGTCCACAGGTTTTTCACCATTTGAGTTGCTGTATCGGTATAGTGTGAGGAGACCTCTAGATTTGATTCGAGATGAGTGGGAGGGTGAGTGTGAATCCCACAAGGAATCTGTTGTGGCATATGCCCTAAACCTCAGGACAAGGCTCAGGGAATCCATGGGCTTGGTCCAGGAGAACCTGACAGAAGCCCAACAGCAGAAAAAAGTCTGGCATGGCAGGAATGCTCGAGCTAGAGAGTATGCTGTAGGGCACCAAGTAATGGTTCTCATTCCTGTCAGACACAACAAGCTTCAGGCAGCCTGGGAGGGACACTACAACGTGGTAAGGAAGGTCAGTGATGTTAACTACATGGAAGAATTGCTAGGGAGGAGGCAGGGGCACAAATTGTACCATGTTAACATGATGAAACCTTACCATGACAGGGAGGCCCTTGTGCTATTTGCAGTGGATGGTAGGAGGACTCTTAGAGGGATCTATTAAGCAGGCTCCTTACAGGGTGAATGAGAGAGTCAAACAGACTGTGAGGGATGAGTTACAGGAAATGTTGGAACTAGGCATAATCCAGGAGTCCAGTAGTCCCTGGGTCTCCCCAGTTGTCCTGGTACTGAAAAAAGATGGCAGAATCAGTTTCTGTGTGGACTAAAGGAAATGAAATAGTCACACAGATCAGATGCTTATGGCATGCCTAGGAGATGGAAGCCCTAGATCAGCTGGGTGGGGCTAAGTATCTTACACTATTGATCTTACCAAGGATTACTGGCAGATGCCCTTGACTCCCACTGCTGGAGAGAGGTCAGCCTTTGTGACTCCTTTTGGCTTGTATGAGTTCACAAAGATGGCATTTGGGATGAAAAATGCCCCAGCAACTTTCCAGAGGCTGGTAGAGTGTATCATAGCAGGAGCAGGAGATTTTGCCCTTGCTTTCCTAGATGATATTGCCATCTACAAACATTCCTGGTAAGAGGACCTTCAGCATGTCAGGGAGGTGCTGGGCAGACTGCAGAGGGCAGGGTTGATCATTAAACCCAGCAAATGTCAGGTGGGTATGGCAGAGGTCTCCTACCTGGGACATAGAGTGGGGAGTGGTAAGATCAGGCCAGAACCTGCCAAAGTGGAAAGCATTCAGGCATGACCTGCCCCTGTTACCAAAAACTAGATGAGGGTATTCTTATGGACAGTGGGTACTACAGTTTGTCCCCAATTATAGTACCATAGCTGCTCCCCTCACAGACCTGATAAGGAAAAACAAGCCAGATAAGGTAGTGTGGACCCCAGCATGTGAGCAGGTATTCCAGAAGCTTAAAGAAGCTTTGGGAGGACCCTCTGTGTTAGCCAGTCCAGATTACAACAAAAAAATGTTGTGCAGGTGGGTGCTTCAAAACATGGGGTGGGGGCTGTACTTAGGCAGGTTTCCTCAGAGGGATAAGAGCACCCAGTGGTACAGCTCAGTCATAGGCTCCAAACCAGGGAGGAATGCTATGCAGCTGTAGAAAAGGAATGTCTAGCCATAGTGTATGCATTGCAAAAACTTAAGCCTTATCTGTATGGAAGGAAATTCCCTGTTAGAACAGATCATAACCCTTTAACATGGTTAAACAGAGCCAGTTAGCAATGGATGGAGCCAGGGGTTGCAAGCATATGATATGTCAGTTAACAGTGCCAATGCAGATGGGCTCTCAAGACAGGGAATGGGGTAAGGTATACTCAGATAGACCTAATCCTCTCAAGTGGCATTTATCAAGGGCCACTTGAAAAACTAGCTTGAGTTCTCCAAGGTGGGGGGAGATGTGATATAGGGAAATATTGCAAACCCAACTATCTGGAATTTTGTAAACAATTCTATGTCATTTGTGAACATTGGTATGGTTTATACAGAACTGTATGTTATGTACTGAGCTAAAATGTAACCACAGCATGCCCTACTGACTTAGAACAGAAATGCATATAAACTATAGACCTGTGCAAATGTATGTTTTAACAGTAGAAACTTGGACATAAAAAGGGTTAAGTTGTAAAACTTCAGGAAAATAAGTTAAAACAAAACTGCTTTACGATTGTGCTATAAAAGTTCTCTCTCAGTTTCAGTGTAGCAGACACTATGTCTAGAGCTAGAAGTTTTTGTATTGTCTTGAAAGAGAAGTAATTACTATGTTTAAAATGTAAATGTATTTTATTGTTTTGCAACTTCCAAGATCTGCAAATATCCGAGAGATATGTATTTTTAACTCAGGGATGTTAAATTCTGTTAGTTTCTGTTTTAGCCTGGGAACTGAAGTCAGGTGACAAAAAGTGATGTCATTCAAGCTAACCTAGCAGTAACATTTGATATTACTCTCTTAGAGAGAGACTGGACATTTTGTATTTTGACTTGGACATAGCAAGAACATCCACTCATCATCATTATCTGCACTTGCCCTGCTGTAATATTTAGGACATAGTATATCATTTAGATATTGATAGGAAAACAGGAAAGGTTAGTTTAGATGTTTTCTGTATTTACTTGAGACTGTCCTGCAATGCTGTTTAAAAATATTCCCTGTGATTTTAAACTCTGAAGTCACTATGTTGATTTATTTAGTACTGTCTTATTCTTTTATTATTTATTATTAAGCACATTTAAACTAATATTTGTGGCTGATATTTGTGAGACATACTTAAGCTCTTAGAGTATTTGCATATGTATTTGGTGACACTGTACAGGCCACTCCTAAATAGCCTTGCAAGCCTTGGTCAGACTATGATTTCAATAATAGTAACATTACACAGTAGAATTGGACGCCCTTTGCAAGGGTCTTATAGTAGCTGACAAGTAGGGGTTGGTGGCAGTGGAAAATACCTTATAGTCTGGCAGAAAGCGGCATAGCTAGTAAACCTATGCCAGCCTTCCCCAGGTGTGTGTGTGTGTATTTGTATATAAACCAAATCTCAAAGTGTGTGTGTGTGTGTGTGTGTGTGTGTGTGTGTGTGTGTGTGTGTGTGTGTGTGAGAGAGAGAGAGAGCTACTTGGGCAGTGACACAAAGCACTGGTTGGACAGAGAGGGTGCTGGAGGTCTTGGCTTGGCCACTCAGCTGACATCTTAACTCTTTAGCTGTGCCAGTGGGGAGTCTTATTGGGGATCTGAAGAAAGAGGGAGAAACCAGCCCCAGACTGACTGTGATCTCTGTGTGCTCTTAAGGGAAATTGAACTCTATTGTGTGTGTACTTGTCATCCTCCCAATGTGTACATCCCCTAGCCATTGCCATTGGTGAGGTCTGAGGCTCCTTGATTACTCAGCCAGTGCAGGGGCATCACAGCAATATATGCATATAAAAGGAAATCATTTAATATTTCTCCTAAGCAGGCAGCTTATATGTCACATTTTTTTCACAGCTTTATAGTGGAATTTTTTTAATCACATACTAATTTAGCTAATTGAACAAATTCACTACTAAATAAGAGAGTATATTCCAATTTCCAATTGTTTGTAACAACTTTCCTTGCTATTGCTAGTATTTACCCTAGTATACGCATTTGATTTCTGGGTATGATTTCTGAAACCTTCACATTAAACAATATGAGAGAGTCAGAGATTGTGCAATTATCATTCCACATGGCCTTACAGAAATATCCAAAATCATTCCGAAAAGCAGATACCATTCTACAATTGACAATCATATGTAACCAGTCACTATCAGATGATTTGCATCTGAAACATTTCATGTCTTCATTTTTATATATTTTTGCAATTCTATGTGGAATTTCAAAGAACCTCTATGCACGGACTTCCAAGTATAAATTCTCCAGTAAGGAGAAGTTGTAGTTCTTCCTGCAGATTTCATACAAAGCCTTTTATTACTTATTGTAAATTTTTCTTTGTTTATTTTAGGTGAATAATTCCAATAAGAGGCATCTGTAATTGTAAAATCTATTCTATGAGGTACCTTTTATGAAAATATTATTAATAATAGAAATAATGAAATAATGTCAAGAATTTTAGGTATGCTATTGTCAAGTGTTTCTAATGTAGCCATGGTTCTGTTTTGAGATAATTCTTTACAGGTCTGTATATCAAGCCAGTTACAATGTTGTAGACTATACCTAGCTATGAAATAATCATCTGTGTGAATCTTATTTGTTGACAAGAAATGATGCCAATACAGCAAATTATCCTTTTTAAAATCCAACAGTTTATTAATATCAAAGGAAATTATACTTTCACTAGTGAAGGCAATTGGAAATATGGCTATTATTAAGTTTTTGATCAGTTGGTTAGAATATATACATCTTTTGAAATTTAATAATATCTGGTTAATGAAGAAAAACATATTTTAGTTTTTCTCTATTATTTTGTAAATATACTTTAGCCATACAGAGATATTTCTATCCATATGAATAAAAGGTTCAAACAGTGTTTTATTATTGTTTAGTAATATATTTTCATGCATTGATTTTCAATAGGATGCATATGAATTATTAATCCATAGAAATACTGTGTTAGTAATAGCTGCTTTTAAATATAATTCAGTGTTAGGAAATGCAAAACTCCCTCGTCCCAATTTGGAGTGTGCCATTGTAAGGATAGTCTAGTTTTTTTTAGGGTGCCAGAAAAATTCGAGCAAGATATTATTTATACATTTAGCAGTTTTTTTAAGTGATGGGATAATTAATATCTGACTAAAAATTAAAATTTTAGGTAGCATTATCATTTTAATTAAAGTTAATCTGTCTTCAAATGTGAAAAAATTTTATTCCATTTGTTAATAATTAAACTAATTAAATGTTGATAATTAACTGAAACTGTCTTTTTATGATTAGATTCAATGAAAATACCTATTGTATATACTTAATGTGTGAACTGACCCAATTAAAGTATTTGTAACTTTTTAACTTAGAAGTAACTTTCTTGTTTATAAAAACAATTGGGTTTTGTTGTGATTAAATTTTAATCATGATATGTTATCAAATAGATCCAGAGCACTAACTAAAAAGACGAGTTAAGTTTCAATATCCAACTTGTTAGTAACAAATCATCGGCACAAAGCTGGACCTTGGGGGATAGGTCACTGCTAAGTTTATAACCTGTAATGTTCTTATTGTTTTGTATGTAATTAGCAAATGGCTCTATGGCAAGGGCAAAAATTAGAGGGGACAAAGGACAACCTTGTTTTGTACCTTTCAATACTTTAAAAGAGCTAGACAGGAAAGAGCCAATCTTAACAAAGGAAGTTGAATTTTCACAGCTTTCTAATTAAATCTATAAATTCTAGAGAAAAATTATACTCTTGCAATACTTTAAATAAGTAAGATTAATTTAGACAGTCAAAAGCTTTGTCTATGTCAAAATTTATTACTGACAATTCATTTTTCTTTTTGTTTGTTATCTCTATGAAAGACTGTGGTCTTATTATATTGTCTTGAACTTTCCTGTTTTTATGAACACTGTTTGATCATTATATATTAATTCAGAAAGGGTAGTATTTAGTCTGTTAGCTATAATAGCCATGAAAATCTTTTTATCTATATTTAACAAAGAAATATGTCTATAAGATGAACAAAAGGTGGGTTCCTTATCTGATTTCAAAATTGGAGAGACTAGAGAATATTTCCATGAAGGTGGGACATTTGACATGTTTTTAACTTCTTGAAATGTATTTAACAAAATGTTTAATATGTTATCTGGTAAGATTTTATACAATCCAGGGATTAACCAATCCAACCTTGGTGCCTTTTTTATTTTTTAAATTATTTATTTGATCTTTTAGTTCTTTAAAAGTGAAGGCTTTATCAATTTTGGCAATATTGTTATGATATAACTTCCTCTGAATATTCTTCTTTAGAAAATTATTTAAGATACTGTTGTCTTTTGTCATTTATTGGAGTTCTTAATTATATAAAATTAATATAACAAGAAAGAAAATAGAAAAAAGTATGTTAATGCATGTCTGTATTAATAACACAGCTCCAAATAGTTGTATTTATACAGTTAAAAAATCAACTTATCTGTAAAATACTTAGGAAGTTGGTCTATTATAAGAAACAACAAATTACAGCATTAATAGCTAACAAAAAGGATCAGCTAGTGAAGCAAGTACAGCCAGGAACAAACAGATGCAGAATACTCTAAGTAGTTATATTATTACTTATATTTTATAAAAATACAACTGTTTATGCTCATGCTTAAATAAGTATTTCAAGGTCATTAGATCTCTAAAGGCTGGATCTAAGTTACTCCTGCAATTTTACCTTCACCATATCTTTCAGCCTGGTGACAGTGTCCTTTTTGTTTTACTAGAATATCTATCAAAATATGTCCTGATGGTCCTATTTTGCACTTATGACAGATGATTTTTTTTTGCCTTGTGGCAACTAACAACTTGTAGGAAAACTAGTTGTACGTGTGAGAAAAAGGAGGCAGAGGCTAATGGCAGAAAAGAGTAGTTAACCCATCTACTCAGACCATTTTCTTAACCAACTGAAATGATCAAGATCCCGCTTAAGATATGGCTTACTTTTCAACCACCTTGGAAATGTCCTTTTCATCTGTTGCAAGCACTGTTGAAATGCACCACTTTTGCTAACACTGCTATCTATTCTGGAGGGCTGTTAAAATAAAAAAATCTATCACTCCATCTGAGAAATGAAAAAGAAAAAAGTCTTTTTTTGTATGTCTTTGGAGATATCTATTTTATACCTTAAATCTTTATCTTTTTGTTCTTATATATCTATTTCAAAAGTGGACACTAGTTAAGAGTCTGTAAAGCTCTCCAAAAAATTTCAAAGTTTTTTTTCCGTGCCCCTTCTATGCCTCATTTCTTCAGACATGTACATCCTAAACTTCTTTTCCTTTTCTTTGTGTGATGCCTTGTGCAGGCTTTGTACCACTTCTGTAGAACACAACAAAACAGTTAAAAAGTCACACAGTCTTGAGAAGAAATTCCAAATATTCCAGGATTTATACCAACAGTAACAAAACTGGTGTCTCCAACTAAAAAGCTCTTCACATGGTTAAAAAAGTGTATAAAAACAAATAAATTAACAAATAAATTGTTAAGAACGACCAACGAACTCCGACCACCGTAGGCTTTTTTAACACAATAATGTAAACCTGAGCACTTTCGTCTTGTAAGTAAGACTTCATTAGAGTACCAAGGCTTTCAAATTAAAAACATTTATAGCAGGAGACCATTGAATTCAACCAAACAAAAGCTAATTGAATAAATACAATCAAATGAAATAAATTAAAAAGTACAGTTTTGTACCTACCATAAATGTAGATGTTCGAAGATCCACATTGCTGCAGTCCTTACATATGGGGTAGTCCGCTGTCCTCGGTCGGCCCGAATACCAAAGTATTAGGCTGACGTCGGTCAAGGCGCTTAAAACTGACATCAGGACGTCAGGGTACAAAAGCGCATGACCGACGTCATTTCCTCAGTCTTTTCTTGCCCCAGATGTCAGAAGGCCCTAACAAGAAAGGCCAAAGCCAAAAACCAGCAAAAACTAACCAACCACCCGTGCACTAACCATATTTACAATATGTACAACACAAACCACACCACCACCTTCAACAACAGAGGGGAAGGAGGGAGGGTAAATTGGACTGCAGCAATGTGGATCTTCGAACATCTACATTTATGGTAGGTACAAAACTGTACTATGTTCTTCATCTCACATTGCTGCAGTCCTTACATATGGGTAGAATCCCAAAGCAGAGGTAAGGGAGGATGGCAAAACTATAAAGCATTAGGAGCTGCCAAAATGCCCTGTAAAATTGCAGTGGCAAATCCAGCCCTAGATTTAGAGTAAAGTGGAAGGTGGTAATGCTTAGAGAAAGTATGCACTGAACTCCAAGTAGCTGCTTCCAAAATATCTTTAGTAGCCACCCCTTAAAAAGCTGTAGAAGTGGCAGTAGCCCTAGTGGAATGAGGCCTAATCCCAGCTGGAATCTCCTTACCATGATGGGAATAACAGAAAGCAATACAAAAACCAATCCACTTAGAAATAGTTTGTTTTGAAACAGGTTTGCCCTGAGAACCCAAAGCAAAAGAAACAAACAACTGCTGAGACTGCCTGAACCCTTTAGTTCTGCTCAAATAATATCGCAACTGTCTGTGTATATCCAAAGTGTGCAAAATCCTTTCCCCTTTATTTTGGGGTTTGCATAAAAAGTAGGCAAATGAATAGTTTGGTTTAAAGCCACACTAGAAACCACTTTAGGCATAAAAGAAGGGTTAGTACGCAAAGACACCCTATCCTTGTGGAAAATTAAGAAAGGCTCAACTGCCATAAGGGCCTGTAATTCAGAAACCCTTCTCGCAGAGGTAATGGCCAACAAAAAAGCAGTCTTCCATGATAAATATTTCAACTCTGCAGATGCTGCAGGCTCAAAAGGTTGTAGAGTAAGTTTCTCCAACACAAAATTGAGATCCCAAGCAGGAGTAGGAGCTCTCGTGGGGTCTTATATTCTTTGCCCCTCTAAGGAATTGCTTAAACAAAGGCTGAGAAAATAATGGTGGGTCACAGTCACAGTGAGCAGAAATTGCTGCAGCATGAACCTTTATAGAGGAGAAGGACAAACCTTTGTCCAATAACTCAGTAAGGTATTGAAGCGCAACACTTAAATTAGGTTTAGAAACATCAAAGTCCTTTGCTGTACTCCAAAATAAAAATCTCCTCCATTTATCTGCGTAAACTTTCCTTGTACTAGGCCTTCTGGCCTCCAAAATAACATTCAAAACTTGTCGTGGAAGCTGAGACCCTCCAGGGTTTAAAACAGAATATGCCAGGCTGTCAGATGTAGAGAATGAAGCTTGACATTGAGTAAATGACTGTTCTCCTGAGACAGCAGGTGAGGAATCAAAGGCAAAGGCCATGGAGGCTCCCGTACCAGACTTCTCAGTAATGGGTACCAGTGCTGTCGAGGCCAATCTGGAGCTATTAAAATCATGTTTGGCTTGTCCTGTCTGACCTTCAGGAGTACCTTTGGGAGGAGAGGCAGAGGTGGAAAGGCATACACGTGAAGATTGCTCCAATTGAATGAGAGAGCATCCACTTTCCAAGCTGTGGGATGAAACCTTTTTGTGCAAAACTTTGGCAGCTGGTAATTTAGTGGAGAAGCGAACAGATCTATGTCTGGAGTTCCCCATAACACTGTCAATCTCTGAAATACATGAGGATCCAATTTCCACTCGTGGGGATCCATAATTTGTCTGCTCAACACATCTGCTAAGGAGTTCTGTGCTCCTGGCAGAAACCTTGCCTGAAGATTTAGCTGTAAACTGAGAGCAGTCTCCCACAAAATCATTGCTTGTCTGCATAGAGGATAAGAATGCGTTCCCCTTGCTTGTTGATGTACCACATGACAGTTGTGTTGTCTGTTTGAATCAACACCTGCCCTGGAAGAAGTAAATCCTTGAAAGCTATCAATGCAAATTGGACTGCTAACATCTCCTTCAAGTTGATATGTAGATGTTGAAGTCTGGCAGGCCACGTGTCTTGTACCCATTTTCCATTTAGATGAGCTCCCCAAGCTTTGTCTGAGGCATCTGTCGTTAAAATCTGACTCGCCTCTGGCCGGGTCACAGAGAGTCCCTTGTTTAGGTGACATTCCTGAGCCCACCACAAAAATTCCTTTTGAATGCAAGGTATTATCTGAATGACAGTGTCCAAATCTTGGCAGTGCTGTGTCCATACATTCTTGAGATACCATTGTAGCTTCCTCATATGCAGTTTGGCATTGGGAAGTACCAGAATACAAGATGCCATGAACCCCAAGGCTTGAAGGACTGTCCTTGCAGTCAGCCTGGACTGACGAGACAATTGGTGGAAGTAAAGAGAAAGATTCTTTTGTTTGTCCGGGGTCAAAAGGCCATCTGGGATGCTGTATTCAGTCTCACACCCAGAAAGCACATGTCCTGAGAGGGTACTAGACTGGACTTTATTTCGTTCACAGAATACCCCAGGCATCTTAACACTGCCATCACATACTGTAAATGATGAAGAAGTTCGTCCTTTTCTTGTGCCAGAATCAGGCAATCGTCCAAATAAGGATAGATTTGTATTCCTCTTAGCCTGAAGAAAGCTACCACTGGAGCCAGAACCTTCGTGAACACTCTGGGCGCAGTAGATAAGCCAAAGGGCAATGCAGAGAACTGATAATGTGAAGTCCCAGCCAAAACGCAGATACTTCCTGCAACTGGGCCTGATAGGAACATGAAGGTAAGCCTCCTTGAGATCCAGAGTCACCATCCAGTGATCTTTGCCCAGCAGAGGTAAAAGCTGTTGTAACGTCAACATTTTGAACTTGGGAATGTCCAGATATGTGTTGAGGATAGATAAATCCAAAATTGGTCTCCACGTGTTTCCTTTCTTTGGTACTAGAAACAGGCGAGAATAAAATCCTAGGCCCACTTCTGGCAGAGGGACGGTTGTATGGCCCCTATTTGAAGTAGTAGAGAAATTTGTTTGTGAGCCTCTAGTCTTTGCTGAGGAGGAACGTCCGGCATGCCTTTGAAAGGAGGCAAGGTATGGAAATAAAACTTGTAACCTTGGTGAATGATATCCAATACCCATTTGTCTTGGGTAATCAACATCCAATTTTCCTTGAAGAGTGCTAACCTTCCTCCCAAAGGTGCTGCCAGGCAAGAAGGATCTGGCAGCTGAAAAGTAGGTCATTGGGCCTGTTTACGAAAGGACTGGCCCCTGCCCTCACCCGAAGATTGTGCAGGTGAACTTCCTGTTCTAGGTCTGAAAGAACTCTGAGCTCTGCCCCTACCACGTCCAGATCTACCCCTAGACTGAGAATCATAAGAAGGATACGTCCACCCCTTAGCAGGCCAATTCCTACTAAACTTCGGAGGCTGAACTTGCAAAAAATCTTTAACAGCCTGCATAGACTTAGCCTTGTCTTCCATTTTCTTCAAGACTGACTCCACAGGTGAACCAAACAACACATCAGACTGCAAAGGAGCATCCAAAATCCTTGTTTTAACATGGTCAGATAAATTCTGATCCTTCAGCCAGGCATGCCTGCGAAGAACTGAGCCAGTGGCAGCCACCCTAGACGAGGCCTGCACAGCATCAAAACCACACTGTAATGAATGCTTACCCACCTGTTCAGAGACATGCACCAAATCTTGTAATTCTTTACACTCAATGCCTTCCCCCAGAGCATCCACCTTAGACTTCAATTGAGAAAGAAGAAAGTTTTGATATTTCAACATATGAAACTGGCAATTCAAAGCCCTCATAGCTAAGGTAGAAGATGTACAGACCTTCTTTCCCCATCTATCCAAAGCTCTGGCTTCTTTATCTAGAGGAACCGGATTTTTTACAACAGAGGCCTTGACACCCTTAGGTCCCTGACTAATAGTTTCTGGGTCCGCCCTAGGACTCTTATAAAGATATTTATGAGCCTCAGGCACCCTGTAATACCTATCCAGTTTAACAGGAGCAGGAGGCAGAGAATCAGGATTAAGTGAAGCCTCTGCAAACACATCTTCCACAACATCCAGAACCGGGGGTATAGCCAAGGGCCTATGCTGTGGTAACAGCAAAAATTCCCTAAGCCTTTTCCGAGAATCAGAGAAGTCCTGACCTTCCCACTTAAAATGTTCCCTCATAGAATGAAGTGTCTCTGAAAAAGAAAAATCCTCTGGAGGAGAAGCAGAAGGAGTGGAATCATCTGCATCAGAATCAGAATAAGGAGAGTACTCCTGCAAGTCTTCAGCTGAAGACTCTGAAACATCCGAAGCCTGCTCAAAACTTCCCAACTCTGGCTCCACCCTAGGCCTCTTATCAGGAGGGGGCAAAGAACCTCTAATCAGAGTAATCAAATCTTCTGCCATTTTAAGCATGTGCTTCTTAGGCACAGACCCTGCTGAACTAGGAGTGACACCAACAGAAGCTAAAACTGGCCTGCCTCTGGGAGAAGCCTTGGAAACAGAAGGAGAAGGCCTAACCACCCTAGGAAGGGAGGGAAGTACAGTAACTTGAGAAGCCCCTTCAGCCTGACCTGCCTCCTGAGAGACCACCTCCTGCAAAATCAGTCTCCCCCTGAGACTCCAGAGAAGTCTCCGTCGGAACCACCGGTTCCACTGAAGCCTCTAAAGAACCGGCGTCCGGAACGGACGACTCATCTTGCCTGGGTTTAACTGTTTTGTCTTTGCGCTTCTTCGCAGAAGCTGGCGCAGGAGAATCCGACGGCATATTATAATTGCACCGCTTCCCAAAGACCAGCCTAGCACAATCTAACCTTCGCTTAATAGTGCGTTTATTGAACCTAGCACAAAAGCGACACCCAACAACGTCGTGCTCAGGCCCCAAACAAGGAATACACAAAGAATGATAATCCCTATGCGGTATCTGTTTCCCACAAGAAATACAGTTATTCACTTTTTCTGACATCCGGTAAAACACTGAGGCAAGAAAAAACCAAAATATTCCCCAACGGGGTACTTAGCCAACTTGGATTCGGTCTGAAACTCCGAATTCGAAAAATTTCAGAACGCCGAACGTCACTTGCAACGCTGCTTCTGCATCGGACCATGCGGCAAAAAAGACTGAGGAAATGACGTCAGTCATGCGCTTTTGTACCCTGATGTCCTGATGTCAGTTTTAAGTGCCTTGACCAACGTCAGCCTAATACTTTGGTATTCGGGCCGACCGAGGACAGCGGACTACCCCATATGTAAGGACTGCAGCAATGTGAGATGAAGAACATCTCTACACTTCTCCAAAACTGGTGGTGGTGCTGCGGTAGCGTTGTCACCTCACATTACGACGTTGTCCTGTTCGATTTCCAGTTAGAGTGTCTCCTGTGTGGAGACATGCATGGAAGGTTGTGCATCAGAGCTGGCAACTCAGTACGTAAAAATCTACTGCCAATCATTAGCAGACCGGAGTTCCACTGTGGCGCCCCCTAACCGGGAAAAGCCGAAAGACACAACAACATATATATATGCATATATATGTGTGTATATATATACGCATGTATTTATGCATCCATTTTATTTCATTCATTTTAATTTGTAAGCCTTGGTACTCTGATGAAGTCTTACTTAGAAGATGAAAGTGCTCTGGTTTACACTGTTGTATTAAATAAAGCCTATGGTGTTCAGAGTTCTTTGGTTTTCACAGGGTTAGTAAAAAAAAAATCACCCACTGAATAAAGCTAATACATTAACATTCCTTACAATAAACTAATTAAGCAATTAATGCTTGAAAGGGAAATTTTGGCTGTACAAAATGTATTCCATCCACAAGCAAAGCCATAAATAATAAATGATGATGAAGAACCTAATCTTTTCTAATTCAAAAACTCCTGACCATTAATTTTCCAGAGGGAGCCAGAAATCACTAAATTAAATATTGAACAATATCCACCTAACTTGGCACTGTTAGAACCAATTTCCATATCAGCTGAAAAAAAAAACATGCAATTAATATTTAGGATAAATTCACATCCATCAAGAAGGAATTTTTTTGATAAAATGATTCAATATTTCTCTCAATGTGCCATCCATCTGCTGACAAAATCTGCAACTGATTTTTTTACATTCAGAACCATTTTTTTTTTTACTTTTTCATGGAATTAATCCTATTATATTTGTGATGACTCTTTCAGTTCTACCAAGTCAATTTTCTTACTTTTTATGCTTCTTTGTTTATTATCAGTGTTACATAAGTTATCAGAAAAAAATATATATTTTTCCTTCTAGGACTACTACGTTGTCATTAATATAAACATTAAATGAATTTCCTATACTAATATTTTTGCATGGTTTGGTGTTGTGGGTACTTATACTGCTGATTGTGTTTGACAAATTACCGTTATGAATATCTGGGGATGTGTTTCACAAATTACCCTTACAAGTATCTGGGAATCAGTCATTTTTAATGGAAGCCAGCTAAACATGTGATCACTTACAGTCACATTTTTAACTGGCATAGAAAATTGCCTGGTTGTTCATAAATAAGTGCATTGTAACACAGTTCAAGACATCTGTGGTGTATTCTTAATGTCCACTTAGGATGTAACAATTACCTTAATGAAATAACTTTTTTTCCAACATAATAATCGCTGATCTGGTTACTCTATACTCATACAATGCATTTTTGCAGGAGAGGCAGGGTAGTCCTCCAAACTGCCATTGCATGTGCTGTGTGAGTATGCATATGAGCATGTGTGCGTGTGCGTGCATGTGTGCATGTGTGTGTTTTTGTGTGTGTGTGTGTATGTGTGTGCGTGCATGCACGCATGTCCGTATGTGTGTGTGTGTGTGTGTGTGTGTGTGTGTGTGTGTGTGTGTGTGTGTGTGTGTGTGTGTGTGTGTGTGTGCGGTACACGCGCGTGTGTCGCTACATCTTCCATGGCCATTGCGTCCAATTTAGTGTGCAATATTTGTGGACTCTCTGCTACTTGCTGAACTACCCATGACCTAGACAATGAATTACAGAACCTTTGGTACTCCCTGATTCATTGTCTAGATTATAAGTGATACGGAGCAGAAAGCTCACAAACTGTGTGGACAACTGAGT
Source organism: Protopterus annectens (assembly GCF_019279795.1). Taxonomy (NCBI): domain Eukaryota; kingdom Metazoa; phylum Chordata; order Ceratodontiformes; family Protopteridae; genus Protopterus; species Protopterus annectens. Next base: position 753,427,458 of record NC_056725.1, on the reverse strand, counting down.
AGTACCTTCCCTATAAGATATTACTGACGCAGCTACTTTGAGCAGAGCACCACAGTAATAAAGTTTCTTCTTAACTTAAAAATCAGTAAATACATAAGTACAAAAATAAATACAATTCAGAAAAGTCCCCCTAACCAAATGACTCCCTGGCAGGAACCTATGCATTGCGCCAGCCATGGAGCTTACTTTTTGTCCAAATCAGATGGCTGAGCAGTCCTAGGGAAGCATGGCATTAACCCATAACTGACAGATGAGCAAGAAAGGAACAAGAATTAAGGTGATGGACAAACTCTTTGGTAACTAAAAGGTCTATGAAATTGGGTAGCTAGACTATAAAGGTCAATTCTAAAGTCTGGACTGCTTAAAGTTTGCTCAACCAACTGATTTCATAGGATCATAGGATCAAAGGAATTACTAGGCTATTGGCCCTGAGGCCCTTATAAGCCTAGCTAACAGTTTGGCCAATGTTTAGACAAATCAGCACCTGATGCCCCTGCCCAGCAGGGACACGGTGGAATCCCAGGGATGTATTTTCTATTTCCCATCCAATTATCCAGGTTGTGCTTAAAAAGGGGTAAAGAGGTACTCTGCTTGATGTGGAGAGGGAGTCTATTCCACACATGGGGGAGTTTCTGGGACACAAATCTGTCCCGTCAAGTCCTATTGATATCACAGACCAGGTTGAGGCTGTGGGTGCAGGTTACTTGAGTGGAGCTTGACTTGTGGATATGCAGCAGTCCCATCAAGGTGGGGTCAGAGATTTATTTGTATGCCAGACAGAGGTCACCTCTGAGGAGTCTGTATGAAGTGGAGTAGAGGGATATGGCTTTTAGCCTATCTGTGTATGTTAGATTTTTGAGGCTCTGGATTCTCCTGGTAAGGAACCTCTGTGGTCTCTCCAGCTGCTGCATGTGCTTTGCGAGGTACATGCCAAATGGGGTGTTGCACTCAATAATGGTTCTTATAAGGGAAGAATACATGGATGTTATGACCTTCTTGTCCCTGGATGAGATACCCTTACTTATGAGGTGGGCCATGTGGAAGGCTTTCCATACAATGGAGGCAACATGGTGGTCAAAAGTCAGGTTGCTATCAATCTGGGTGCCCAAATCCCTCACAACTGATTTCATGCTTAGGACATTGTTATTAAAGTGATAATTTGTGGTGATGTCACTCCCCCCAAAGGGGATGATGATGCATTTTTTGTATTTGGCTTGAGGCCATGTTTGTTTTCAACATTGATTAAGCTGAAGTTCATAGGTTCATAGGTTCATAGGTTCATACTAGGCTATCTGCCCGAGGGCATTTACAAGCCTAGCCCATCGTTTTGTGGCTTACGCCACCCCTTTAGTATGGGGAACTATACCCATTATTGTGCTGTGCCTCTGTCGAGCAGTGACACTGAGGTAATCCCTGGGGTATATCTGCGATCTCCCATCCATTGGTCAAGATTTCTCTTGAACAAGGCCAGCGAGGTGCTCTGCCTCACATGTACCGGGATTTTGTTCCACAGCATAGGGAGTCTTTGGGTGATGAATCTATCCCTCCAGCACGTCCTATTAATAGCCGTGTCAAGGTTTAAGTCTCCCGCCCTTGTGGCTCTGATGGATCTAGATTTTTTGAGGTGAAGCATATTCATCAAATCTGGGTTTGACATGGCCTTGTATGTTAGGCAAAGGTCACCTCTGAGCAAGCGGTAAGCGACTGAATAGAGCTGGAGTTCTTTCAGTCGGGCAGCATAGGACAGATTTTTGAGACCCTTTATCCTTTTGGTGAGGAACTTTTGTGGCCTCTCCAGCTGCTGCAAGTGTCGGGTCAGATACATTCCGAATGGAAGTGAATTTAAAATTAAAATTATAGGGGTAGTGCTCTGATCTCATTGGACCCTTTGCAGTCACAGCCTGGAAAAATAGAATGAAATAAGAAATTAAGAAAATATATTTACAGATACAAGGATATGCTATAAAAGATATACATATTTACAGATGCAAAAATATTCTACAACATTTAGTTTGAGAAGCACTTTACAAAGTCAAAACGTGGATGGAAAATGGAATTATGCTTAGCAGCGCTTTATGGATAAAATGTAGTAGCCATAATGACTAAAATGGCTTATGCTACAGGGAGAGCAGCATATTAGATTAGGCGAGTGAGGATTTTGAGTGGACCAATGAATTTGCACAGACATTAAACACTGAAACGATAGTTTATAAACCTGGTAACATAGCTCTTAACCTGTTAATAGAAAAAATCTGGACAAAGACACAAATAATGGGGGAGACAAAACCCCAAAAATAGGGACAAATTTTAAATATTGCTCGTAGAAACTTAGAAAGTTACAGGAATAAAAGGTCTTGTGTTACTCTGCATTTTCTTAAGGATATGAAGTCTGAAACTCAAATGCATGCCATTATTTAGTGAATCTGATCCTTACTGATTTGTCACAAAAATCCAGGAAAACAAACATTTTATGAAGAGCAGACCCAAAATATAAGCCACAAATCTGGACATTCTGTGAAAATCTGGACAGTTAAGAGGTATGCCTGGCAACTAAAAATTTGTATATTAAAGAACATGAGCAACTTTACTGAGGCTTCTTCCAATGTTATCAGTGTTCAGTTCAGAGTGTCTTTTTGCTGACCATCAGGGGGAGTAATTTCATAACAGCTCAAGTGGATTCCAGGTATTATAACTAATCAAAGTTTTCCAATTGTGTTTTGTGTTGAAAGAAGAATGGCTGCTACTAGTTTTCACTTATAGAAAAACATCTATCAGGGTTTCTAAACCCCTTATCCTTATGATGGTCATGGTGACAGTAAGGTGAGCATAGCAGAGCAGTCTTCCTCATTCACCAGCAGTAGTCTCTAGCTTTTCATGCTGAAAGACAAAATGTTCTCATGTCACCTGGCAAAGGCACTCTCTCCAGCAAGCCCTCTATCGGCCTAAAGTGGCCTCCCTTTGAGTGGTGCCTAGTATGCAAATCATCTCATCTAACTCCTCTCATTCCTGAGGACCAGTGGCTGTATTCTCTAAACCTGTCATGGGGAGAAAAGTCAACAATCTTAGGAAGGAACCTCATTTCTTCTGGTTGTATTCATGACCTCGTTTTTTCATTGACTATTCAAAATTGTTGACCATAGATTTTGACTGGATTGACAGGAATATTACTGCTAGATTATATAAGTGTCATATAAAAAACCAGGCTTAAAAGATGATGTGAATCATAAAAAAAATGTCTTTTTTTGCAATTAGCATTTCTATATATTTTTTATTCTGTTATTAAGTTTAGTACTACCCTTTTCATTCCTGAGTTAGAATTTGCAGAATTATTTTTGCATATTTATTCTAACTGATGTCGAGTTGGTTTCTTCAGTTTCTTTTCATGTTTTTTATCATGTGATTTACATGTGATACTTAGCTTTACTTTTTCATTTCAACTAGTTAGGTGAAGTTCCTTGTGAATGCATTCAAATTTAATAATAAATACATTTCCCCGGATTTACTAATCTTCCATGCAGGACTAGTCTAGGCCTGCATGGAAGCGGCCGCTTTGGATGCATAGTAATAAAGGCGTGCTGCCCGAGCCCCCAGGCTTACATGGAGCGTGTATGAGTGCAGGGGGAGTGTCTGAGAGCAGAGCCCTCAGAATAAATATGCTCCTGCAATGCTGAACAGCAGAAAGCGGAAATAAATGAGTGATACCGCTCAAAGGTGTCCACATATTCCCACCATCAGTCCCCCATGTGTACAACAGCAACAGGACATAAAAATCACAAGAAGAAACCCCGGTACTGCTGTCTAAAGCTCTGAGTACATCTAACCATAGGTGCGCGGGTGTGCCCATAGCTTAGCCACGGTGAAAGCAGCTTAAAGGGCTGAAGTGGATGACAAGGATGATATATGCAAATGAAGCATCTAAGCAGTAGTGTAGTGGGCAGAGTGTTCGCCTAACGAGCAGGCATTGCCAGTTCAAGTCCCAGCACAGCACAGTCTATTTTACATGGCAAAACATGGTATAAGGAATATTTGTAATGCAACACCCACTAAATAACACACATTTTTATGAACATGAGTATTGCAGGAAATGCACATGTGAAGAGTCAGTATCATAATGAATAAGGCAGCAGTAAGCAGGCATAAGCACAGATAAGCAGCAGTAAGCATATGTAAGCACCAGTAAGCGTGTGCAAGTGCGTTTGTGTGGGGTTAGGCACTGCCGACACAGATTAAGCAAAGGAGAAGCTAACTTGTTGTAAGACACTGTGACCGGATGTTAGCAGTGCTTACCTCCACACAAACCCACTTACAACCACTTTAAAGTGCCTTAAGCACAGCGTATCCTATGGCCGGTGTTCTGCTCAGCAACAAAACAAACAGCTTCTGCAAGGCCGGAGCCCAGGACCATGCACACCATGCACAAAATGATTTACCACTAAGCCATGCC
>NC_056725.1:753353014-753420514 GCF_019279795.1 Protopterus annectens | reverse complement strand
ATCCCCACATAGGGGTATGAGTGCCCAGACCTACCCCAAATGCAGTGTATATACACAGCTGTTGCTGTAGAAGAAGTGGCCAGCTGTGGATCTTCCTGCACATCTCTGGATATTTCCCCTACTATCTGCTCTTCTGTGTGCCCCATTAACACCACTTACCTATCGACCCCTGTTTCATTACTATTAATGTTCACAGTCACAAGTAGGTGACACCCTCTTCCCCAACTATATTGGCAGAATCTGGAACCCCCTACCCACGTGTATTACCTCATCTGTTCCACACGACACATGTAAATAACACATGAAGGAACACCTCACGCACACTTGGATCAGCACATGCTCACCACCTGGCGAAGCCCCCCCAACTAACACTCTATACCCCTACACCAACTAGTGAAACTGACACCTCATGTCCTGCCTCACATACAAATCCCAACATCCTGCAAACCTTCTCTATTGCTCCCCCACCAATCATTCCAACGGCCTACTATACAGTTACAATGTCCCCCCCCTCTACCTGCCTACCTACCCCTTCACTATTCTCTTCTACTCTACCACACAGGTATGGAATAACTAAACCTAACCCGAATACCTGCGTGTAACCTATCCAGAACTGTTAAACTGGAATCACACTTCACCTTAAACTGACCTTTGTCAACAGTCATACCCGACATGCAAGCCTGACCTAAGCATGTATAACACCAACATGTTAATGTGAACTAAGCATGAAGAATGTGGTACATAGCTATGGTAAGTCTTTTACTCTCTATGAATGTGTACACCTCAGTAGTACTTGTAATGTGCAGCTGGGGTTTACTGTGGAGCTCCACTCCCCGGGCCACCACTGACAATGGGGAAGCATCCAGTCGGATTGTCCCAGATAATAAATGTGAACTAAATACATGAAGTAGCGCGGGGGTATGTGACAGCAAGCAGGGTTACTGCTGTTTTGGTGATGGTAAGCAATGCCCACACTGGTTAAGCAATGTAGAGGCCAACTCAGTGTAAGACGCCATAACCAGAGGTCAGCAAGGCTGAGCGTCGCACACACCAGCGCATACCCACCTACACTTCCTCCACAGTGCCTTAGGCATTCTGTAGCCAACAGCTCTCATCGTGCCCATTAACAAAATAATCAGCACTCCCAGGTTCCAACCCCCCACCCTGCACACTACAGTATAAGTGAGTTACCACAAAGGCATGGCAGATACACATTCAGCTGCTGTTATCACAAACATATCATCCAGCACAGTCATTCAACAGTACAGGAAATGTATGTAAGTATGTAGATCAATACCAGCAAACATGTGCACAGTGCTCAGTCACAGTATTCCGAGCAGTCTGTGTGTATCAATGAACAGTGCCTGTCCACACATACTGTGAAAACAGTAGTTTTGCACAAATCTGAAGAGAGGAATTAAAGGCATGTGGGCGTCTTTCATGCAAAGAATGTCACACCTGGGGCATTGGATCCATGGAACTGGAAGATGAGGCAGGCCTGGTGTGTGAGCAAACCGCTGCTTCTCAAACCCCTAACAGGATCCTACCAGTGGGAGAAACAGTGCAGACCAGCAAAGTATACTCGTGACACAACAACAGGTCCGTCCCTGGCGGGACGAACCAAACTTGGTGGGTCACATAGATGTTGCCACAAGTATCAGAGAAAGATCAAGGGAAGGCTCGAATGTATGTGGACTAAACGGATGAAGAGTCTGCAGAAGCTTGGTCGAGACAGTATAATGAAGGAGTACTGACATGTGCAGGGAGGGAAATGTGTGGAGGTGTGGTATCGCTGGGCTAGCAAATGGAGAATGAATGGATGCTGTGTAAGGTGAGCTCAGGAGCCAGGGGAAGGAAACATGGATTGTACAATATGTTAGAAATATGCAAATGAAGCAGAACAGCAATAGAGTAGTGGGTAGAGCACCCGACCAATGAGCAGGCATTCCTGGTTCGGGTTCCACTGTAGCATAGTCTATTTTACATGGCAAAGCACGTTATAACCAATATTTTTGTTGCAAAGCCCACTAAATAGCTGATATATATGAACTGGAGTACAGCAAAAAAATGCACATGTGACGTATCTGTGTCAGACGGAATAAGGCACTAGTAAGCAGGTGTAAGCACAAATAGGCAATAGTAGGCATATGTACACACTAGTAAGTGGGTGTACGGCCGTATGACTGCTTTAGAGTGCCTTAATCACTCAGCATCCAACGGACCTTTGTCAGCCCGCCATAAAAATAAACAGCCATGCAGGTCACAAACCCAGGACCCCATACACCATAGTCCCAGTAGCTATCCACCAAGCCATGACAGATGTACAGAAGAATGGGGTAGTAGCAAACATGTCCCCACCATAGTATAACCAAATTGAACCTGTGAAAGGCATCCGTGTGCAGTCATATGTGCCATAACTGACTGCAGAACATACATATGTGAACTGGAATACAGCAGTAAGTCCAGATGTGAGGTGTTAATGTAATAAAGTGTAGAAGTTCCCAGGACCCCAGACAGTGTCCGTACACGTGTCGAGGATACATGACACATATATAACAAGTGGCGAAGGGAAAATCAATGCCGAAAGGTGATTATCATGCAAATCTAATAATACATACCACTAAGCGTAGCACATGTCTGGCTCCCAGACTATTGGCAGGATACTACCAGTGGGAGACACAGTGTCGATCTGCTAAGTCTACTCTTAAACAAACGCACATCCATCCCTGGCGGGATGACCACAAACATCTGCCAAAAAGAGTTCTCAGGGTAACATACCATGCCTAAAATGTAAGCACAGACGGTGATGTATGTACATGGACTACATGTGTGGGAAGCCTGAAGGTCCATGGGTTGAGACAACATACGCAAAGGGTCCCGAGAAGTGAAGAGTGGGCAATGTGTAGTGGTGTGGTTAGATTAGGCTGGAACCTGTAAGAAGGATGATTGATGTGGAGGGGGAAGGGGGGAGGGAATGATGGGTACAATATTATGGACCGTGGCATGCCATGGTTGGATGAACCCGTTTTAACGTGACTGGCCCATGGATGTTAGCAAGAAAGGAGGGGGTGCACAGGGATGGTACTGGGACATACCATTTCCCATGGCAAACCACTTTATGGGTAATATGTATGCTGCATAATCCATGGAATAAGATATATACATGAACTGGAGTACTGCAGCCACGAAATAACATATATATATATATATATATATATATATATATATATATATATATATATATATATATATATATATATACATATATATATATATATATATATATATATATATATATATATATATATATATATATATAAACAGGAGTACTGCAGGAAATGCACATGTGAGGTGTGAGTATCATAATGCATATAGCAGTAGTTAGGTGAAGCAGCAATAAGTTGTAAGCATATGTCAGCACTAGCATGTGTGTTTACGTTTCCAGGCTCAGCAAATCTGACGCAAACTACCTGTAGGCATATGTAACCGGAGATCTGTGCTTGCATGATGGTGAGCACTGCATACACAAAGTAAGCTATGTTGAAGCTAACCTGGCATAACTGGCTGTTATCTGCAGTTGGTGATGCATAACATCACACAAACATGCTCACGACTGCTTACAAGTGCCTTAATCACCCTGCATCCCACCACCCTTGTTCAACCCTGCAGCATAATTGACAGCTACTGCACGGCCCGAACCCAGGACCCTGCATACCACAATCATAGTGAATTAACCCTACACCATGTCGGATATACAGATGTCCCATGTATACCTAGATATATCATGCAGCACAATCAATCTGCATAAGGGAAATTGTACAAATAGCACAACACTCAACCTCTTTACTGCAAACATTGTGGACACAGTGTGACAAAAGTGGGGTACATATCTGGACATGTGAAATATTGTTCATATACATGTAAAATGTTGCTAGTTAAACAGTGATCTGTTGTAATACACATAATCTGAACAACATGATGTCTGCAACTGTAATGTATCGGCATGCCTGACTGACCACATGCCTGACATCATCCACATCAATTGGCCAGATGAATGTGGGGCAGGCCAATATTGTGAGCCACTCATGCATGGACATATGGACAATCCTAGATCTGTGTATATATATATATATATATATATATATATATATATATGTATATGTATACAGAAAGAGATACACAGGTACATATAAATGTCGGTGGGTGGATACATATGTCCACATATATTTAGATATTAATATAGATATACATATAGATATACGGATAGATATGTGAATTGCAGCACCAGACAGGAATAATAACCGGAACCCCCACCACAAAATAACTGACCTTATGCACGGTTGATGGAGGTGGGTGCTCACATGAGGGGAACCCGGTGATAACTGCTATGTTCACCACCACCACAGCCATAACAGATATGTTGTGCAATGCAATATCCAGCACATGCAGTCCTTGACCCCAGGACCCTCCGCAACACAGCTACAATGGTCTAACGGTAGGCCACCACAGCTGTAGAAAGTCAGGGCAATAACCGAAGCATATCAACCAGTCCAGTCATGCAACTGTACAGAGAATGTATACCATCATCTAGATGTATCTGTGTGTAAACATATTACTATCTACACTGCTACAACATATCTGTATATGTACATATATATATATATATATATATATATATATATATATATATATATATATATATATATATATATATGTATAGCTTTCTAGCACTATATACATACATATCATTATATATGTACATATATAGATGCTGATGGCTACATCGACACATATAAGTGTCTACACCTATATGTCTACATATACACAGCACGTTACATATGCATATGCAGATATACAGCTATGTAGGTATATATGGACATAGTTACATACATGTCAGCAGATATATATATCTATATCGGTACATATGGACATACATCTGTAGAGAGCAATGGCAGATTAACAAACACACATATGTCCACATGCACTGTTACTGGGGTTGAGAGGACCCACACACATGTACAAGTAGTCATCCCCCCACGGCCAAACACATCTGCCCCGCAATACACTACCAAGTGTTGCAGATCCCGTAACCAGGACCTGACATGACATGGGCACAGGAAGTTAAGAGTACAACATCCCACCTGTATGATGTCAGGCTGGTATTGTTCACATATCATGCATTACAGTCTGCCTCCCACAGGTAATGTAAACTGTGGTAGCCAGCAACATCCCCAGGATACAGATACACAGACACAGATATGCAGATACTGCGGTGGTGGTGCTGCGGTCGCGTTGTCGCCTCACAGTAAGACGTTGTCCTGTTCGATTCTCATCTAGAACGTCTTTTGTGTGGAGACATGTGTGAATGGGCGTACCTTCGTTGAAGGTTGTGCGTCAGGGCCGGCAACTCGGCATGTAAAAATCTACTGCCAATCATTAGCGGACCGGAGTTCCGCTGTGGTGACCCCTAACCGGGAAAAGCCAAAAGACACAACATATATATAAATATATATATATATATATATATATATATATATATATATATATATACATATATATGGATATACATGTGACTACACATACACATGCAGATATATGTACAGTAGGATACATATGTAGTCAGTGCACACAATATGAAACAGCCACTATGCCTATAGCTAACCCCTGAACAATCGGACACTGTATGGGCCACCCAAACAAAAGATGACCGTTGCCTGCAACATAAACCCACAGAGAGGTCATTGGGAAAACTCCACACACAGGTTTGCAGAAATGGAATACATTTTATTGTGTACCATGACAGTTCTACATGCCATGTCATATAGCTGTTCAGACACTGACATCCATATAAACAGAGGAATGTAACCGTGAAACAGTTATACTAATGCAGTAGTCAGGTAAGGTTCACAACCGTCGCAGTCCAGGCCAAGTCCTTAGATTTGTACAGTAGTGATGACTGACTGGGCCACAGGATACCAAATGATCAACAGTGTGTAATGCAGGTGTATAGTTCAGCAGCCGCTATCTACACTCTGTACAACAGCAGTGGGAGGTAGAGGTAAGGACATCATGTGACCGCATGGGTTGTAACTGTGACATAACAAAGCATAACTGACACCATCACATGCACACTGACAAACAGAACAGTCCATCTGGTGGGTGGCAGTAGGCTTGCAGTAACCGAAAATATGTACATGATGTACATATAGGTGATGTATATGGCACTTTACATCCAGATACCTTATGGCAGCTCACCCTGATACCCCCACATATTTAACAGCCAAGGTAATTTATGGTCCCCCCCAGGCTCAATAATACAGGCCCATATACCACTGTTACATACACTGGCCTCTGGAGTGCATAAGAGCATGCAAGTATTGTGTAGGTAATGCCACACATATATGGCCCCAGCCCACCATATGTGTGGGGGATACAACAGATGTGGACTGATGACAGCAATGGCAGTGTGATATACTCACAGCCCACTATGGAACCCCCCCCCCACAGTATGTCATATGGGAAAAGCTTGATATGTAGGTCATGTAATGATAGCACTCCACACACACACTGCCAGTGGGATATCAGACAAAGGACCTGTGTGGTGGACAGACAACACATGTTAGGCACACCTCTGGCCACCAAGAGGATAGGCCCAGAGTTGAGGGCTATGCTGACAGTCTGCATTCCAAGGTAAAGTAGTATGTACACACACACCCTGTAACACCAGTACTATACAAAGCATAGCAAGGCTCTACTCACACTCTAGTTTCTGAACCTCCTACACATATGTAGCTGCCCTGGGTGTGCCAGTTCTCCTGTAGAAGTTATTGCTACCCGCTGTCTGTAACACTGATGCCCACACACATGTAGGACTGCACAAACATCCACAGAATGTCCAGGTTATGTCATCAAATATAACCCCTACTGTACATAACATGTGGGCCGGTCTGATATCTCACTGGCATGTTAGCGGATATGATGACACTAATTATAGTGTACAGCAAATACGCACCATGTCATGCATGACATATGTACACAGGCTGGCAGAGTTGTGGCTGGCAGCACATACACAGGGCCACTAATGACATGTTGCTGTGATAACCTCATACATTTACTGTTGTAACAGGGTTTGTGGCAACATATCTCCTATGAGGGATAAGACACTAGTAACTGTCACGGCTTTCACCAGCTACAGACTGCAATCCTCACATTACCATCTGCGGTCCACAGATAGATGCTCTGTAAGTAACACATGGAACCAACAGCACAGCACACTGCCCTGTCTGCAGATGACCCTGCAGATGGGTATTCCATATAAACATGGAACTGACATGGCAGGTATGGAGATATGTAGGAAAGACAAATCCACACACACACACACACACACACACACACACACACACACACACACACACACACACACACACACACACACTGTTAAACGAACAGTACGCCACATGCAGTATAGCAGCACTTACAGTCTGTAGGCGGGTCAGGCACATCCCCCTCCTGTGTGTTTCCCTGTTTCCACAGTGTATGTTGTTAAAGGTAAATCCCCAATCCGTTGAGATGCTGGTTGCCAACCAACGGATCTAGTTCCTGCTCACAGTGAATGACAAGGGCCAGCACCAACATGATGTTCCTAGGAGTGTGTTTCCATGCAATTGGCTATGGGACTGTTACCACAGCTGTTCCACATGCACTCAGCTAGGGGAGGGCTGTGATTCATGCAGAGGCCATCAGCTGATCATGAGCATCACTTAAAATACACATGCTGCTGCCTAAGCAAAGCTGGTGTAGGTCTCCACATCCACCAGAGAGGGAGTGGGAGAGGCAGACAGAGGCAAAGACATGTCAAGGAGGGGTGGTGGAGTAAAACTGCAGCTTGTTTGTGTCACACACTTACCAGCACAGGGTATCAAACCCCTGAAAACTATGTACTACATTCACAGTTTGATGCAGTAATTGGATGTGCCACATGGGTTACCTGTTGTGGAGCCCCCAGAACATATCTGTGATGGTGCATGACATCTGCAGCAGGGATATGGTAGCTATTCTGTAGGTGACATACACATGCCTGTCAGCATGAACAGGTGCCTGAGTCAACACAGCCAAACTCTCACAGGGACACTCACACATTGACACACTTGGCAGGGCCAATGGTACAGCACATCAGTAGTGGGACTGCCACAACACATCACTGTGTAGGTACCACATGCACCACACGGGTCATACGGAGGTGGTATGGGCAAAGGGTATGAGGAGGTGTCTGACATCTGACACCATGCTTCTGTATGCACATGCGGGTTGTAGTGAGTGTGGTTGTGAACATACACACCATACAACACACAGACAAACACACAGGGTGCCAGTACTGACATGCATGGGTGCATGTCTGCACAGGTGTGTGGTGGTCAACTGTGGCAGCAGGCTATACAAGGGTAGGCGATAGGTATACCTTGGCATCAGGCCACATGACAATGGTCTGCATTGTGTTTCAGGGCTGTAGTTTCCGCTCTTGCCCACACAGGTGGGTATTGTATCCCTCATCCAGTCACCTGGGTGACTATTGTGTGTGGCCAGTGCTGTGCATCACTTGCCATGTATGTGTTCCTTACCCCATGACATGGACAGTGTCTGGGATGTGCACACCTCCCATATGCATGTACAGTGACATGTGGATCTGTACCTGGGGTGTCTGGCCCATGTTGTACACACAGATTACCATCATATGTGGCAGTCTTGCCCCCTGTGGCAGGGATCGGTAATGGGCAGCAGGTTTACCTGCACCTACATTGATGGCATGCTGACAGCATTCCCTGGTGTCAGTGGCAACTGTCCATACAGGGCATGCTGTCAGGCATGCTATGTCTGTTGTGGGACACATGTGATGGCACTACAGGTGGTGCAGGTGTCCATTGGGGAACATGGGGGAGGTGCACTGTCAGTATGTACGTGCATATTGGAGAGATGGACAGGGGACATGCCCTCTGTAGCCCACTGCTATCACTCCATGGTTACTATCTGTGGCCAGTATGCAGTGTACTACCCACATATTGGCTGTTGCTTAGGCATGTGTGTACGTAAGAGACGTGTTGAGAGTATGCTCTGGATAATACTGGGGTTGCTAAATGTGATTGCCTGGCCTTGATGTCACATGATTGGGTATGGCTTTGCACCCCAACCTTTCAGCTCTTCACATCTGTTATCCCTGTATGGTGGACATTATCCTATATAGTAGGGCCGCCATATAAGACTTATGCAAAGTCCACTCCACATTGGCCACAGGTGTCACACGCTCACACCCACCTCTACACAGGATACGAGATATGAACACACATGCACACCTGTCATGTCTGAGAGTAGAACGCCTACCTAACTAGTTTATTACACCTCAGCACTACGCAGTTATAGTACGTGCCATGCACATTACTGAAGTACTCCTTCCCCAAGGATGTATTCCACAATGAATGACATCAGCAGGATTGCCAAAGTAGGCCATTTGAAATGTACTGCAGGTGACTACCCTAAAATGCATTGCTCCCTACACAGACAGTGAGACACACACAAAACATCCACGATCAACATGTGTGGGTATAGAACCCCTGACAGAGGTCTATACCACACTACAGCATGGAGCTGTTATAGGGCGCACCACAAGTATTACTAGGGAACTCCTTCCCCAAAGCTGTATTTCACAAAGAATGACATCAGCTGGATTGCCAAAGTGGGCCATGTGAAATGTACTGTGTGTGTGACTAGCCTATAATGCATTGCTCCGTATACAGACATGGACAAACACAAAACATCCTGAACTGCCATGGGTGGGGATGGAACCCTGCCACAGTTCTAAATCACACTCCAGCAGTACGCAGTTACAGGACATGCTAGGATGATTACTGGGCTACTACCTTCCCAGAGGTATATTCCTAGGTGGGTAACATCAGCAGGCTTGCCAAAATCAAGTATAGGAATTGTAATTCATGTGGCTACACTACAATGCATTGCTTTCTACACAGACAGACACATACACAGTTGCCATGTCTGGGGTTAGAACACCTACCTAGCTACTTTATCACTTTAAAGCAGTACACAGTTACGGGATGCGCTACAGTGATTACTGGGCTACAACCTTCCCAGAGGTGTATTTCTAGGTGGGTGACAGCAGCAGGCTTGCCAAAGTCGAGTATAAGAATTGTAATCCATGTGGCTACACTAAAATGCATTGCTCTCTACACCGACAGAGACAGACAGACACACACACACACACACACACACACACACACACACACACACACACACACACACACACTTGTCACGTCTGGGGTTAGAACACCTACCTAGCTACTTTATCACTCTACTGCAGTATGCAGTTATGGGAACGCTACGGTGATTACTGGGCTACAACTTTCCCGGAGGTGTATTTCTAGGTGGGTGACATCAGCAGCCTTGCCAAAGTCGAGTATAGGAATTGTAATCTGTGTGGGCATTGTTCTCTACACAGACAGAGACAAACATGCACAGACACACACACACACACACACACACACACACACACACACACACACACACACACACACACACACACACACACACACACACACACAGTTGCCATGTCTGGGGTTAGAACACCTACCTAGCTACTTTATCACTCTATAGCAGTATGCAGTTACAGGACATGCTACAGTGATTACTGGACTACAACCTTCCCAGAGGTGTATTTCTAGGTGGCTGACATCAGCAGCCTTGCCAAACTTAAGTATGGGAGTTGTAAGGAGTGTGGCTACCATAAAAAGCATTGTTCTCTACGCAGACAACATGCACACTAACACACACACACATACACACACACACACTTGCCACATCTGGGTTAGAACACCTAATTAGCTACTTTATCACTCTACAGCAGTACTCAGTTACAAGATGTGCTACAGTGATCACTGGGCTACAACCTTCCCGAAGGTGTATTTCTAGGTGGGTGACATCAGCAGGCTTGCCAAAGTCGAGTATAGGAATTGTAATTGGTGTGGCTACACTAAAATGCATTGCTCTCTACACAGACAGACACACACACAGTTGCCACATCTGGGGTTAGAACACCTACCTAGCTACTTTATCACTCTACAACTGTACACAGTAACTGAAAGTACTACAGTGATTACTGGGCTACAACCTTCCCAGAGGTGTATTTCTGGGTGGGTGACATCAGCAGCCTTGCCAAAGTTGATTATGGGAGTTGTAAGGAGTGTGGCTGCCATAAAAAGCATTGCTCTATATGCAGACAGACACACATGCACACTAACACACACTTGCCATGTCTAGGGTTAGAACACCTACCTACCTACTTTATCACACAACAGCAGTACGCAGTTATAGGACGAGCTGCGGAGATTACTGGGCTACATGTTTCCCAAGGGTGCATTTCAAAGTGGATGACCTCAGTGGGTTTGTCATAGCAGGGCTATGGAGAGGGCTGTGTGTGTGCATGGGCCATCACCCATTCATCTAGAGGTTGACACACCATATGCGGTCACACACAGGGTTATATTCCATAGGTACGTGTACACAGCTGCTAGATGACTACTTCCTTGTACAGTCATGTTGCACAGCTAGCACTTGCACCACATAGTCCGTAATGCTGACAGATACCGATGGCTAATGTCTACAGTGAGTGACATCTGAGCATCATGTGGTTGTAGTCATTTGGCTGTGTGCTGGGTGGGACAAGCCTCATAATGGTTGTCTCCTGGTCACAGTCACTCTCTCCCATACATCTATGTATGTATATGTTTGGCTTATTATAGTGTATTGTCCTTGGATATATGCATGTATTCCTATCCACTGTGTGTGCAAAGCATGGATTGTGCTTACTGAGGAGTGTCTGAACTAACATCTGTGACTGCCAGATATGTCTGGTCCACTGTTGTTTGCAGACATGAGCTTCTTTTGATTACGTGTGTGAGCATGCCCAGTATGACCTTTCAGTATGTTGTTGGCTGACATTGCCTTCATTTCTCTGTGTGTGAGCATGCCCAGTATACCCTTCTGTATAGAATGTGTGGATCAATACTAGATGTAGTTTGTACTCCAGTGCAGACCTTTGTGTTGTACACCTACAGGTAGCAAGGTGTTTCTGCTGGGTATCCGTCAATCATTTGGCAATATGGGGGCAACCTTTGCAGGGGATAGTGTGTACTGTAGGTGATTGTGTCTGTGCTGCTTCAGCCACATGGTATCACTGTTAGCAGAGATATTCAGACATGTGTACTGTTATACATAGTGATGTTGTCTGTCTCCATGTACTGCCAGGTGGACATTCTTGATCAGAATGCTGCCTTGGGGGACAAGGGTGACTGCAGCTGTGTCTGGTATTGTGGGCAGACACCTACATATTCATGTTAAGTTATGCCATTCTGGTGGGGGAGCTGCAGACACCTGCTGCTGGGTCTGTGTATCCAATTCAGCACCTTGGTAGAGTGCTGGTGGGGGATCCCATACTTGTACACCCATTGACAAGACAGTCTGGGCTTATCTTGCTGTGACAATGCCTCACAGCTGTACAGATCTGCAGAGGTTGCCAAGAGGCAGGGGCCATGGGTCAGGACATTAACCCTATTGTGGTGTACGGGCAGGTGTGTAGCCACCCACTTATGTGTTTGCAGCCATGGATAGTGTGGGCACACAACTTGGTGTCAGATCCTGCACATTTCATGCTGCCCATGCACCCACACCCCCTCTGTTATTCTAACCTCTTCCAGAAATTATGCATACATTCTCTGATACTTTCCTTAAGGGTATCACCCTGTCACAGGTGTGTGTTAGTGTTGGTCCAAAGTTCATGCAATGGGACATGGTGGACATGTTACTGTGGTTTGTTCACATGACCTTGCATATGGCTTATGTGGAGTGTGTTATGTTGTTATTTGGGTATCCATGACTTCACATGCATTGGCAGTACGTGTGAGACACAGGCCTTTGGCAGGGGCCTGTGGGGCATTAGGTGTTGCTGCAGGCCACATGTGGCAGGCCATTGCATTCTGTTAGGCCTACAGTTGTAGACCACCAGACAGTATATTCCCCTGGGGTGACAGGGTAGGTGTGATAGGTGTTGATGCAAATTCCTTCTATCAGTCTTGATCAGGTGGTGTGGATGCTGGCAGGGTGCCTCGTGCAGCTAGGGACACACCTGCATGGGACACCTGCATTGCATGCTGCATTCTTCCACTACTACCATGTACAGGAGGAGTCATACTGTACCCATTCCCCACAGCAGGGATATGGCTAGAGAGGTACCTGTGGGTGGTGTTTCCGTGAGCTGGGTGCATGTGTGCTATGGACAGTACTTGCATGTGACACACAGATATGCATGGGACATTCCTGGTATGCTGGCATGTGCAAGTACACCAACTGTTTCCCAATACATCAATCCTACCTCGTTTGTGACCTGCAGGTGTTTGGCCAGACATCACCGGTATCCCCTACTACAGGACCAGTTGCTGTGATGCATACCTGTGTCTCTATTTCACAGTGATACAATGTATACTGTATGTCTGGGGTACTTTCCCATGTGTGCAGCTTGTATATCTAGCCCAACAGCCATGCCATGTCAGTCTTTCAGATGGTGACACATATTACCACCATACATTTACATTGGCTTATTGCTAGCAGGTGATATACTAGTGGGGATTGTCCTTGGCACTGCAGTTGTGAGGGCTTGTCCCTGTCATCAGCAGTACTGAGTTATGGCCACCAGGACTTACCTCGACATGCATGCATACTGACCACTCTCACACAATATGGAACACACACAGACCTGCATATTGTGCACATGCTACAACCTATCCTGCTACCATGGGCACCTCTGGGCATCTCTGCTCTACTCGTATTATACCTATGCATGCATGTTACTACATTTCTACACAGGATTGGGGGGGGCAAACCTGACTGTTACTGCATTTCTACACTGGAGTGGGGGTAGGGGCACACATGACTGTTTCTGCATGTCTACATGGGAGTGGGGGGCACACCTGACTGTCATTACATTGCTATGTAGGATGGGGGGGGGGCACAAGTGACACTTGTACACATTTGCTATGACTGTACTGGTATGTCATGTACTCCATTTCATTCTGCATTGCTAACTATTATGTTGTCTAGAGGCACACCAGTGTACTACAGATTGTGGCTTTGGTTGCCCTACATATTATTGTCTGATGTCCTATCCTTCAGAACTTGCATCTCACTGCCTGCCCTGCTGTGGTCTGCCTGTGTAGGCCTGGGGGTGGGGTTAACCCTAGCCATCACTCTGGGGCCATGGCATAGGCCCTGTTTGGGTTTGTGTCTACCTGTCCTGCTGGCTGCGACTGTTGTTGGGTATGTGAACTGTCCTGACTAGCATGTGCTGGTCATATGGACACACATTTCGCACAGCACATTTCCTGCAGTTGCTTCTGTCTCCCTGTGTAGTACTGGCTACTATGGTGACTCCAGTATGTGTTACACATGTCAGAGTGGCACTATGGGTGTCTACTGTCTGCTGCCATAACATTCAGCCACTAAATTCCCTTGCATGCTCACATTCATACCATAGCTACAGGTGACAACACATTCTACTCCATTTGGCAATAGATAGGTTGATTGACTTACTTGTCGGTGCACCAGACTTGCGGATGGTGCTGGAGGGCTGCCTATATCAGATGCACACAGTATACTCCCTATACATGGTTGAGCACAGGTGGTGTCATGTCTGGCATCTCTTTTACTATATGTGCAAGTTGGAGAGAGGTGTCATTCCCTGGGACCCTACTGTGTCAGTGCATGTGCTACATGTTGCCTCTTTGCCAAGGCCAGGGCATACTGGGCATGCCTCCTTCTGCCTACTGGGGCAGGCTCAGGTTCTTCCTCCTCCAGGTTCCTCTGTGTCTGTGCAGGTCTTGGCATTGGTGGGGGGCTGTGTGGCCCTACCCCATCCTGTTCCTTCTGCAACTGTTTCTGCAGAATCATATTCTGAAGCATCGCACTTACCATAGCAATTTGGGTACATGTAGCTGGTGCATACTGCAAGGCTCCACAGGATGTGTCCAGACACCCGATCCGTGACCTGAGCATCCCAAACACATGCTCTATTATATGTCAGGCCTGTGCATGCGCCTCATTATGGCATTGTTGCTCAGGTATGTGTGCATTTCTGATGGATGTCATAAGCCATGGCTTCAGTGTGTACCCAGCATCCCCCACTTGGTGACCGTAGGGGATATCACCATTGGCAAATCTCTGGTACAGCTGCATCAGATGCCATATGTGGAAATCATCATAGCTTCCAGGGCAGCCAGCACACACATTCATTATAATGCCCTGGGCATCACATGCGACCTGGCAGTTGATGGAGGGGATGCCCCTGCAGTTGATGTAGGCCCTACCCTGCTCACTGGGTGGTGCTTTAATGTGTATGTCCGTGCAGTCTATAGCACCCACTTCCCCAGGGTATTCTGCTATTTGGTGGAAGAGATGCATATTGCTGGTCAACACCTCATGGGTGTTGAGGAAATATACCTGCTCACTGGCATGTGCTGACATGGCATCCAGGAACTGTGGAATACTCTGGATGCCAATGTCTGTGAGATCCCCATGTTATCCCCAGTTGTGCTTTGGGAGGTACCTGTGGCTAGCATACCTAGGCCTACACATACCTTGGTATCCACTGGGATGGGTTCCCCTCGTTCGGTTTGGTGTGTCAGGTGTGCTGGGCACAGCTCAACTACTTGCTGTAGGAGGTCTCTGTCCACCCTATAGTGCTCCATTATCTCCAGCTCATGTAGCCCCTGGTAGGTTATCCTGGGTCTGTACACTCTTCTCTGTCTCCTCACTGTAGTTAGACTGCTTTTTTTTAGGTTTATTTTCTTATTTCCCCACCAGTTCTGTTTGTGCGCCACTGCCCTATGCTTCAACAGCCGTGATCGGCGGACATATAATAAAAGTTGTATTTTGTAAGTTTTGCATTGTTTGCGATGCCAATAGCCTTATACTTGGCCAATGGCATGCTTCCTCAATGATATGCAGCCTTTATTTGAGGCTGTCATGTCCCTGTTTTGGATTTTTCAGTATCGTACTCGGTTACTAACCACGTACATTTCTACATATTACACTAGTCCTGCACGCCCTGATTCCTGCTTCCTGGATGGAAGATTTACCTCATTTGCATGGTTTTCACCTGCAAATGGGGTAATTTGCATATGGGGGCTGGGAACGTGCAGCACTAGTGCTAGAGCGCTCATGCACGTCAAATGGTCACGTACGTGGTTTGCTCGGCCGCCGTATTGCCAGCATTACCCCTTACACTGATTATGCATGCCGTGCAAGCTTTTGAGAATCTGGGGGATTGTATTAATGAAAGTGTTATGTGCAGATTTTTTGTTTTATATTAGTCAGTACTGACTGCAGATATACCTTACATTAGGCTCATGTAAGAGATGTTGCTAGATTATATTCTGGTTCTTTCTAGGGCTGTTCTTCTGCTGCATCACCACAGTCCAGTACAATGCTTGCAGTATTCCTGTTGTTGTACTTATGGTTTAATCTTTTCTAATGTCCTCACTCATGAACAAGACCTTATGATACCTACAATAATCCAGTTTAAATATTGTCATCTTTTTCACAACACAGCGATACTATTCAATAAAACAAACAAAAAAAACAGTCACGCCAGGAATACACAAAGAACTGTTTATTCTCTAGTGCCTCAGCTAAAAAAGCCATCAAGGAGTCAAACATTAAAAAATCACCTGCCTTAAATACTCTCCCTCATCAAATAAATTAACACATAATTAAATACATATAATTAAATAAAAAAACTCCAATTACATTTGAGATCTAACCCATTAGGAACCAACATATTTAATGCCAATATATGCACAGACTCTTTATACAATAATTTATTTTTAATAAGGACACTGTCATATTGACCAATGCTATTTTTTTCTAAAATTGCTCCTTGTAAACTGCCAACTTCCCCATTGTGAAAAATCTTAAAATGTTCAGCTATAGAGCTTTCCTTTTTACCTTTTGTGATATTCCTTACATGTTATAAAAGTCTAAATTTAAATGTTTTCTTGCTTTCTCCCACATAAAAGCTGTTGTAAGGACACCTTAATGCATATACTATACCCCTAGTTTCACAATCATATATTCCTTGTACTAAAAATCTTTTCCCATTAATTTTTGAAACCTCCTAACCACATATTTAGACCATATACACCCCCACATGGTGTGGTTCCCATTTGTTCTATTTCTAATGGGACTCTAACAGATGGAGCAACAAATTTACCATGGACCAAAATGTCTTTAATGTTTCTTCTTCTAATAGAATATCCCAGGGATTCTACTTAAATATTTCAAAAAATCTTTGAGGGTCATTAAATAGCCCCAATAAAATTTAACTAACCCAACCAATTTTACAATAAATGTGTTATACATAGTAACAAAACACACCTTTCTTGTCTCACTCTGTGCAACTTTTACTCCACCCACTGGTGAAGTACTATTCCTATGACCAGTCACACTTTCCTGCTTAAATATATCCCAACATTCATGCAAAACCTCCATCGTATAATCCCTTTTAGTAAACATCCCAACTGTTTTTTCCACTTCTCTTTCAAAATCTTCATCATTATTACAGAGCCTTCGTAATCTTATAAATTCCCCATAAGGTAAAGCCTGTAAAGTGTGGAGGGATGACAACTTTGGCCCTGTAAGTACTGAGCTTCATCTTCAAATTTTCTGTGTACCATTATTCTTATTTTGTTTTCCTTAGTCCCATCTAACACCACATCTAAAAATGAAACAACCTTATCCACTTTTAACCCATCAAATGTAGAGTAAACTTGTTATGCTGTAACTGTTCAACAAAATCCCCATTATATGTTGACCCCCCCCTTGCACAAAAAATGAAATCATCTATAAATCTATAGTATTCACTCACATACTGCTGAAAAAAGTCTAACTTATATACATATTTTACTTCAAACAAGCCCATACAAAGGTTGGCATACATGAGAGCAAAAGCTGCTCCCATTGCCTTCTCCTGTCTCTGATGGT
Organism: Protopterus annectens; assembly: GCF_019279795.1. Taxonomy (NCBI): domain Eukaryota; kingdom Metazoa; phylum Chordata; order Ceratodontiformes; family Protopteridae; genus Protopterus; species Protopterus annectens. The sequence continues at coordinate 753,402,421 of NC_056725.1, read as the reverse complement.
ATAAATCTCCATTAAATTCAACATAATTATTCTTTAAACAAAAATAAACTAACTCTATAACATAGTCCCATACTGCACTTACACCAAGAAATAGCCGTAAAGCTTCCAAACCAAAACTATGTTGTATGCTTGTATAAAGGCTCTTAACATCTAAAGTAGCCAATACATATCTTGGGACCACTGAATACCTTCTATTTTATCTAAAAAGTCAAATGCATCTTTGATGTCATATCTCAATTTGATACACAACTTAGCAATGTAAAATATTTTCTATATGTTTATGCAACTTGTTTTGCAGTGTAAAAGAATTTTTTTCATTTGATATTTCAATATGATATGTAACTTATCAATGTGAAGAATTTCTATATGTTTATGCAACTTGCAAATCTTCACAACTTAACAATGTAAAAACTATTATGTAACTAGTTATGTGGAGCTTTTCTTCCTGAGCCTCCACTGAAAATGGGCTCTCAAGCCCAGTAGACTTCCCCAGTCACCAAACTGGAATAAATAAATAAATAATATGTATGAAGGTAATTGGGACTCTTCATGTAGCAAATATGAATGTAAAACGATACCCATCTTATGAAAAAGAAAATTTCTAGCCGAAACTATAGGACGATCAGGGGGGGTCTTTATGCACCTTGGGAAGGCAGTAGAAATATGCCATGGTGCATCCTTTACAATTAAACTTTTTCTCTACATTCAACCTAGAAAAATAACCCAGCCTCAAACTGTTATCCAGTAACTCACCATAACTTTTTAAGGCTTGAGTGTAAACAGAAGAATCTACTTTTGGATATACATTTGCATCTAACAAATGTTTATAACAGATAGGTAGGTATTGGGTATGTGCATCAACACCAACTCATGAACAAGACCTTACAATACCTATACTACTCCAGTTTAAATATCTTCCCTCTTTTTTACCAATAGAGATCAATGCACTCAAGTGCTGCCTTGTGCATCTCTTTGATTCATAGAACTATGCTATTTGGAAATTTGTGCTTTGAGTAGGATCACTCATCATAGACTGGTCTAAGAGCAAACAGAGAAAGAGTGATGCAGAAACTGCCCCCACCCATGACTGTCTAGTTAAAATCAGATAAGCTAACCCATGACAAGGAAATCCAGGTCCCACCAATGAGGCCAGGCCTCAGACTGGTATTTGCTGGTGTGTGCATAGTAGCCTGGGGAGGCTCAGCTCAATAAAAACAACACAGACTCACTTTGTGGGCTCACAACCTACACAGCAATGGTGAGGTCAGATGTGATGGCAGACAACTGGCAGGCATGACATAGAGTGACTCTCAACAATCCTGAAGAATTCTGAAGATGTGACTGTAAATACAGATGACCCAAACAGTGATTGTGAAAGTTTGACAAGTACTGAACGTGAATTAGACTAATGCAAAGTCAAGCATCTAAAGTTTATGAGACAATTGGGTCAATTCTTAATTTCAGATATTTACACATTTAAAAAATCCACCCCAATGGCAAATTTTATGATTAAGGAGTTTCCAATATATGAACTATTGTGCGTAAGACAAACACTTGTCTATCACTGTCAGTGGTGTATGAAATGCCATTGTTACATAAAAGTATGAACCTGTACCTTAAATTGAAAAGGTAGTAATTCAGTATATACTGAGCATTGTTTTCTGGCATTGTCACATTACTAGGCAACTACTGGAATGAGCCAGTCTGCAGTACAGCTGACTGCACATAAGTGCAGTGTTCAGATAATAAAGTATATTGAAAAGTACGCATGGTGTCTTTGTGAAAGCTTTCTCTGTACAAAACACTAATCTTACAAGTGGCTCCTTTCAAATACTTCATTAATGTCTAGGAACAGGATGAATTTTGGAGGATGGATGTATTTTGTATTGTAGAAAAGAAAAAGTTATTTGAAGCCTTGTGTTACATATTTTTGTTTATGCAAAATTTCAGTAGGCCAAGTCAACACATTTTCAGTCAACTTCCCTGGTTATCTAACTAAAGAACATTATTTAGATGTGAACTGGCTTTCTTTCAGGGTTCATTATAGGGTTTCTAGTGATACACCTGTGAATAAAATTAAGGAACTATTACAATATAAAGACACATGTTACATTCTTAACCATGAAACTTAGATATTACAAGGTATGAACTGCAAAAGGGCATGGAAATATTGTTTCCATTATAAAGTGGTCAACATTTTTATTTTCCTTTGCATGGTCTTCTGTTTTTCTGTCTTCTCATCCCTCCCAACAAAAAGAATCTAAGCAATTGTTTAGTGGACTCAGTAGAATCAGGTGAGTGCATTTATTGCTTTTGTCTATACACTGAAAATTTTCAATTCTGTATTTCTTTAAGAATGATTTTGTACTAATTGATAAGGAATGAGATGTATTACATTTCCTATACTGGACAACATTTTCAAATAAGACCTGTTAGCTATTCCAGCTCCACACATTTACACCCCTTGCAGCTAGACTTCATGAAAAAAACCTGCTCATACATCCTGACACACTCCTCACAAGATAGTACAACTCTCATTCCCCCTACAATCACATTTCACAGCACCGCACATGCTTTTTCCCCTAAGGCACCTACCCTTTGGCAAGCTCTCTGAATCAACATTCAGGAAATCAACACTTATTCCAATTCAGAACGCAACTCAAAAAAAGTACTTCTTCATCCAAGCCAAATGCTCCTGCATCAACACAGGACATATCAGCTAACCTGTCTCCTTTCAAAAGTCTCCTATTTTCTGTCAAGATTCACTGAAGATTGACTTGCTTTAGAAACTAATGTATATATTGTACATTATACTCTGCTTGGTTGCACATTGCACTGTGCTTGTTCACTGGAATGAATATGCACATTTTTTTCTATGTAATTAGTCTGAACTATTCTGTTAATGCCTACATTTTTGTATTTTTTGTTTGTGAAATGTTTTGTATGTCACTAGAACTGAACCTGAAATTGGTCGATACTGATCAGTGCACTACACTAGTAAACAAATACAAATAAATACGTAAACATTTTGACCATGACCTATGCCACGTTACTGAAGCTGGAGTTGCAACATATGATTCTGCCCATCCTTTGGTGCTCTTTTTACTGGAGTTGGTGTGGAAATCACCAAGGCAGGTCTAAACACATTATTTGTTATGTTTGACATTTCCTACTGTAAATCTGTGCTACTTTGCATCCTCTCTTCCTTTTTATTCATATATTTCAAAAATGATTTCCTACTGCAGGGATTCTGTGACTTTCTGTCTGACTGAGATGAGGCTGACAGGCATAACTGTGAGTTATTTTCTCGATGACACACTTGTAAAAGAAAATCACATCTATATTTTTCTTGCTTCAGTTGGCTTACTCATATCCCTTGATTTGTTTAAAAAGTACTTATGGTATTATAACTCTTAACTGAACATCCTCTTTTGAAAGTTTTAAAAGAGAATCCTGACTATTGTCATAATCTTTTCAGATGCCTTAGTCATCTCCCTTGATTTGTTAAAACATGTCACTGGTATTACAGTTCTTAGTTTGAAGGGTGACTGAACCCAGATGTTAACTTTTTCCAATCATAAAATGCTTTTTGTACTCCTTACAACTGCCACAAAGAAAGAAAGCATTTAAGAATATTTTTCCTTTTTCTTTGTCTGTACCTGAGATTGCAAACTAGAAATATGAAGTATAGTGGATTTGGATATTTTAGTGGCTTAGCCTACCTTACAGCCATTGTCAACATTATGGGATCCCACAAGTTATAAACTGGGGATTCCCTTGGAACACTTTCATTGCCACAATGTATGCTGGTACTACCTGTAACACCACACCCACAATCCCTTTCTTCAGTTATTCCTGTACTCCATCATAACCACTCTTTACAGTGTAACAGTCCCCTATTATTCCTACCTCCTTGAACCCTCTTCTCCATTTGCACCAGTACAGAGATTTCTCTTTAGTTTAGGTGTTTCTACTCTTCAGTTCATCTCCTGCCAACTTGTGTTTTTTTTTTTTTTTGCACTTAGTACTGCGTCTTCTCCATTTTTTAAATACAAGTTATGTTCTTTACTCCAAAACTAATCCTTAATGCATATTTAGTGGATATCCTAAGTATGGTATTTTTATTTTTTTTCAAAACACGCATATCTTAACATTACTTAGTACTGGATAACACTTAGAAAGTTAGAATTATCAATGCACACATCTTTTTGTATAATTGCATTACATATAAGTTGTTATCTCCTAAAGTTCAAAACTTGGTCTCAGCAATTAAACACTGTATATTAATTGCGCTTAGCATCTGAACCATGGCTGAAAAAGTTCCTAGGTTCAGCTGACACACCTGGTCAGCAAAGACAAATAAATAAATACATGCATACATACATGCATATATAAATACATGCATACATATGCTAGAGTCTCCATCAAAATGGAAACATACCAGCCTGTAGTAGCATTTTGTTTTACAAATGTATGTGTCCAAGTTATAGTTTTACAGAGGTTAATTCATATGACCACTAATGGAGGACGTGATCTCTTAGCATCAGGACACAGCAAATGGACAAATGGACTTGCAGAAAAACTTTATGCAAATGTCACAATAAACAAACATGTGTCTAGTTGCACTAAAGACTAGCTGATACATTCCTTATCTATTTATTTGTTAATCAGAGTACACCACTGATTTCCAGTGACCTTCTTCAGACTCAACTCAGGAGTGTTATCTGGTTTTGTGACTTGCTGAGTCACATTATTAGGCAAATGAATGTTGGGGGAACCAAACCCTGGACCACAGGAAGCAGCATGTTAACAGCTTATAGCCATGATCACCTACGGCAACAACCACATGTAACTGCAGATATGAAAAATGCTGCTACAAATAAAGTAACTCCTCAAGTTCTTTGAGCTCATAGGATGCACCTGGTAGTTCCCTCATGCAGAATCATAACAAACCTATTTAAACCACTATCAATTGGTTAGTTTCAGTGTTTTGTCATAGAAAGCAAACATAAATAAATACATGAATCATGTTAAATAAAAATGTTAGCATGCGGACACATCCCTAACATATGGCACCAGGGTCTAGTAGTATCAGATAAAAAAAGGTGTGTTTGGGGGGGTCTCAGCAGTCTCATTACTTCTTTAGACCATCAGTCTGACCAGCAGTCTATGTAAAATTACAAAAATAATATAACTGGGTTTATTTAAAATGCCACAGGGGACCTACTTTTGTTAAACATTAGAATAAAATGAGTTTCTTAAAATGGAGAACTTGTTTTGAATCTTTGCCCAATGTATGACTCTGAGCAAGTCACCTGACCAGTCAGTGCTCCCAGGTCACCTCTGAAAAGCAGCACTGTTATCCGGTCAGCTTCCTCAATTAACAAATGTATTAGACAAAAAGAGTAAAACACTGGTTAAGCAACAGTACACAACAACTTAAAGTAGATGGGGTTGTTTACATGTTCATACTGACAGGAATTACAAGTGGGGTCCCATGGGACTCTTTACTGAGGACACCTCTTTTTTACTATTTTGCTTGGATGCAGAAGTGGAAAATAAGCTCTGGCTAACCAAATATGTTGGTGATTGCAAACGGGGTAACATAATTGATGTGGAACAAACAAAAGACTTCATAAATGCCCCAACTCCTTCCAAATCAAATACCACCATCATTTCAATTACATTGGCATCTGGTTAGATCAATCACTTAACTTTCAGAAAAATAAATAACTAAAATCAACTATATCCTCTTTTGTGAACTTTCTCCACCAGCCAGAGCCACTGTAGGAGAAGTGTTATTTGCACAGCTTGAATAATGTTTACCGATACCTGCCACTGCCTCTAACAAAAATATCGCTACATTGCAAACTACTTCTGACAAAATCCACTGATTTTCATGGAATATTATTGCAAAATACTTTCAAAAGCCAAATGGCTTACTATTCTAAACAGAGCAAACCTCCTCCTAGGTTCATTTGTCTGTAAACTACTCCATCAAAGACACCTAGTCACCTCTCACCATAAGAATCACTGCATCCACCACAGTTATAGCCTCAGGAGCTAATCTAGCTCTGATACACCTTTCCAAACCCCATTAACACAGCCATACTGCACAGACAACAGTTTCTTTGTAGTTGTGCCTAAACTCTGGCGATCCCTCCTACCTGATATCCCAGACACAGACACATACAGCAAAATAATTTGTTCACAATTCGAGCAAATTTTTGTTTGAGTAAGTGTTACACCACAGGACGTAGCATCTAATCCTGATTCCTGCTTCCTTTACTTATCATTTGGAAACCACTCTACTTCACTTTAACCCACAAGTATGTCTAACAAATGTCAGCTTAGCATACAGTCTTACTTGTTGAGTGTTACATTTTATTCTACCAGTTACTTTAAATGATGTGAATTAACTCCATTTGTGTTTTATCAATTATACTTTTTTCTATTACAGATATTTTTTTCTTCTGAATATTATCTATAAATATACTGCTATATTTGACCATTCAGATTAACAAGAATGACACCTCCTCCAACATACACAAACACACACACACAAACAAAAATTAACACACTAAAAGGCACTGAGTTCTTGACAGCATTAACACAAATCAACAACAGTAAGGGAGTGAGGGTATTTCAAGTGGAATAATAAACTTGGGAAGGGGAGGGGAATTAGAAGTCAAAAAAATCTAACTGAAGATTAATAAAAGTAGGGCATCACTACAACAAACTGCAATGGACCAATGGAGACAAATCAGATGAAAATTAGTCGGCAGATGCCAACAGTGGTTCAGAGTACTCACATCAAAAATGAAAGAATACAGAAGTCTGTAGGCCTTAGCAGTATCAACATTCACAGGAGACTCACCAATATAAACAAAATCAGGAAATTTCAGCAGCATTAGCAAAGTCATTGGACCCCTCAGAAAAATAAATGTCAACACATGACTCAGAGTAACATTATAGAAATGAGGACAACCCACATCATAATTAAGACATTTGGGTGTGTACATGTTTTACTGGACAGAATGTCCTTCCAGCCAGACTAACAGAGTCAGTGGACCCCACATGTGAACAAAATTACAAAGTCAGCTGTCTTATACAAATCATAATGTTCACCTCTTGACAATCACCCCAGAGCCACAGCAATGGTGACACAGTGGGGGAGGTTAGTTTGGGTGCAAGCTTGTACTGACATTGATTAGTATACATAACTTTATTAACAAAATGAAACACTTGTCAGTTCACAAGCAATTGTACTTGCATTTAATAACATGTTATAAACTGCTAAATGGTTCTTTTTCAAAGGTAACAATCAGTTATGTTTTTTGCTGCATTACGTACAACAGTATACAAACTGTCTTTTGGTGACTGCAACTCAAATTGCTTATAGAAATTATGATCCAGCTGCAAATAGGTGCCTTCTTTGAGGTGCCAAATGTATTTTGTTTGTTTGTTTAGTTATTTGCTTATTTATTTATAATTTGATAACTGGGTATGTGAGATGATCTACTGACCCTTTTCAGTTACAACAACCCAGGTATAAGTGTACAATAAAATGAGTTTACAGTAAATAATTTGGTATAGAAAATAAATGGTATGCACATAACCCTTTCAGTAATACAGTTTGATACACAAAACATGAATATTTATAGCAATAAAGTTTGATACACAATGTAAAGGAAGTTAATTTCACACTATAAATGAAGATACAGTGCAGCACATTCAGAATGTATAATCTCTGCAGCTATGAGATGCAGTATTAGCCACTGTCTCAAAAGCAGAATGTATTTTTGACTCATTTTGAAAATGCTGACTGTTTTTCTTCTTTTGGCTTTTCCCAGTTAGGGGTCGCCACAGTGGATCACCTGTCTGCTCATGACTGGCAGTGAAGTCTTTACAGTGTCAAGTTGCCAGGCCGGCACCCAATCTTCCACAGAAGGCACACACACATGCCTAGGGTCAATTTAGGGTATACAATCCACCTACAGCATGTCTTTGGGATCCAGAGGAAACCCACACAACCACAAGCAGGACATGCAGACTCCACCCCAGCTGAGGATCAAACCAGAGAACCTCTTGCTGTGAGGCAGCAACACTAAACGCTGCACCACCGACAGACAGAACCGGATGAAAGTTTTGCAGATACAAAGTGCACTGCTCTTTGGTCAATTTGGGGGAGTTTTAGGCTATGCATGTTCTTGTCTCTGAAGTTTGGGAATTTCTACAGATCATGCAAGACACTTTTAACAGGCACTGATGTAAATTTTCCCCCTTCTGATTCTTCAGAAAGGTTTAACATGGGATGCCTTACTCTTTTAAGCAGATTTCTGTATCAGACTTTTTCCATACTGTGATGAGAGAAACTATGTAGTTCCTGGCTTCCTTGAATTAGTGTTTTTATTCATCCACACAGACAGGGTGGCCACAGTGGTGCAACGGTTAGCATTGTGACCTCACAGCAAGAGGTTCTCCGGTTCAGTCCTCAGCTGGGGTGCCCTTTGTGTGGAGTCTGCATGTCCGCCCTGTGGTCATGTGGGTTTCCTCCCACAGACATGCTGTTGGTGGATTGGACACTCTAAATTGGCCCTAGACATGAGTATGTGTGTACCTTCCATAGAAGGTTGGGTGCCAGACTGAGAACTTGAAACTGTAAAACTACTGCCAATCATGAGCGGACTGGTGATCTGCTGTGGTGACCCCTAACCAGTGAAAGAAGAAGAAGACTCATCCAACAGGCCATATTCCAAATTCAAAAATAAATAAGTCCACACACAAGTAAAAAATAAAACACTCTAGAAATGGATTGGAACAAATGTATTTTAGTGTTTTTGTCCTTCACAATGAAAAGACTTACATAGTGAAATAAGAACATAAGAAAAAAAAAAAACACCAATGAACATTTAATATTATACATGTATCTAGTGCAACACAGATGGTTGTATATATTATATGCAATTGTTTACACACAGACATACATGTACAATATATATTTACACACAGACACACACACACACACACACACACACACACACACACACACACACACACACACACACACACGCACGCACGCACACACACACACACACACACACACACACACACACACACACACACATAAAAACGCACATGAAAAACAAAACAGGTGGCAAAGGAATGAAATCAGTAATAAAATGAGTAGGGAAATATATGACTAATAAACAAGGCTTAGATATCAGAATCAAAACAATTTTAAAATGAATATGTATATAATTTGTGATTAAGCAGAAGGAACAAACTAAAGGCAAAGAGGAACTTTTGGAGTGTAACCACAAAAGGTCTGCCCGTTAACAAACTCCATTAGTATTCAAGTATTCATTCACTCTGTGGAAACTGGCTCTAAGCTTGAGTTGTCTTTGTTACTACCCTATTTCTAAAACACTGCTAAAGTCTACCCCCTCCATTTTAGGTCCTGAGTCATGTTACTTACCACAGAAAGAGTAAGTAATGCAAGGCAAGACAATTTTCATTATGTTTACTGAAAGGATTGATTCTGTATGTTGCTTAATTAAGTAGTTGTGTTAGTAAATTCTTACAGACATGTTTCTCTTGGCTTTAACTATGTAGAATCCATCACATCTTAAATGTAACAAAGTACATTAGTAGAAACACAAGTACAGTGTACCCTGGCTTTAAGTGATTTTTTTTCAAATGTGGCAGGTTTAATAAAGGTCCTGAATATCTGTACCAACAGTCTGAATAATGGTACCTTTAGAGTTATTAGTTCTTACAACTGGTCAAAAAAGGTGTCTTTTTCAATGAAGTCCTTTAAATCAGAACCTCTGTTACTGATACATTTTAGACTTTAGCCCAGCCACTGGGTTCATTACTTGCAAGTAGGATCCTCTTCTCAGAAATAAATGTATTTCAATTACTGATGCTGTCAACCAGTGTTGTTAAAGCCTTAAAATATTATCTGGCATTACTTCCCTTGTTATTCTTAACATTTATACCACAGAAAATAAGTAAATGCTTGTCATTCCTGTGCTTAGTCACATCCTGCCCTACATTATGCACAACATTCATGCCATGTTGTTAAAGTACACACTTACCTGTTACAAACTGCATTTTGTTTATTTATTTATTTATTTGTGGTTCTGTAGTCTCCTTAACATGTAGAACAAAGTTAGCCCTAGCAGACTCCTTCCACATATACCAGAATACCCCATCTCCTTTTGCAACTCTCCTCATCCTCCTCCTCCAAGGCAACCTTTTACACATCTTACAAAGGCAAACAACCAAACTGTTTTAACTAAACTCTCAACTAATATATTTAAAACCCAATAAGCTGCCTAACACAAAAAATCACTTTCAAAATCTCTGACTACACTATGAATCTTTTCTTCTTGTCTACTATCCAAACCAGTGAATGCTTACTATATATTCACAACCAAAAGTAACCAGGCCCTGAGTCTTATCTACCTTCCACTAATATTGATATCTTATCTAACCTCCTACCACATCCAAGTTAACACTAAGTCTATATGCTGTACAATCACATGCTCTCTACCACAAAATAACACCCGGCCTAACTTCCTACTGTCTCTTAGTCTTTTCTTTTTATTGATCATCCACAAACGAAAAATACATAACTCTCACATAAATACCCTGCTGCAAAAATAAGGCCCCAAAACTGAAGCTAAAAACAAGCACATTCCAGCTTACCTCTACTATCTAAGCTTTTTTTTTTTGAGATATCCATCCAAACCCTGGCCCAGCCCACTCTGGAATAAACCCCACTCAAGCCTGTAGGCAATCAAGCCTTCATCTATTTAACCTCAACCTCAGAAGAATCTGTATTAGAATTCCAGAATTCCACAACTGGATTGCCCATCACAACCCAAATATAATGCTGGGTTTTTGTGCATTATAACATTTATTTATTTATTTATTTCCAGTTTGATGACTGTGGAGGTCCACTGGGCTCAAAGAGCCCATTTTCAGTGGAGGTCCGGGGAGAAAAGCTCCAATAATACATAGTACAAGTTTCATAATATGACGTACAATATATAGTGGAAACAGAAACAAACTAAGCAAATTTTACATACAAAATAGCAAAAACTAAACGAAAGTTAAACAGCAGCTTGGTGAAGGATGTAAAGCATATTTACATGTTTAGTGGTTGAGAACAGTAGTACAAGGTTAAATTAATACAGAGGTTTAAATCATCTGAGAATGATATATAAGTAACATTAGCATGGGTGAGTTCTTTATGCATGAACATTAGCATGAGTTAAGTTAATACAGAGGTTTAAATCCTCTGAGAGTGGTATAGAGGTAGCATTAACATGAAGGCAGTACATAGGATTAATCAATAGTGTGTAAGGAAGAACAAACTTTGTGTGTTATAAAGTATTTATGTATTAAGCAGGTTAGGTAGGTGGAGTGCAATTGCATTTCCATTTTTGGGAGAGGTAAGAATGCAGCTGGGTTTTGAAGTGTTCAGAGTTCTCAGAAATTCTTAGAGATGGAGGGAGAGAATTCCATTTTTTGTCGACAGAAAAGGATAGCAGAAGCTGACCAGCGGGGCAGATTGGTTTATAAACAGAGATTAGATTTTGGTGGGTAGATCTTAGTGTTCTCTTTGGGGTGTATAAAGTTAAGATGTTTGTTAGTGCTGGGCATATAGTTGGTTTAAAAATAAGCTTGTGAGTGGTGATGAGTTGGAGGTAGTCAAGTTAGTTTGGGAGTTCTAGACATTGCAGCTGGTGGAGAGGTTTTTCAGTGGTGAGTGGAGTATTTGAAAGTGGTGGCGAACTTTGAGATTTTATTGTAACAGGATTCTAGTTTAGAAGAGATGGAGGAAGATAGGTTGGTTAGTAGGGGAGCACCATACATTAGTGAGGGCAGTAAGAAGGTAGTGGCAAAGGTCTGTCTTGTTGATGGGGAGTGGAAGTGGGAGTTTCTGTACAGCATGCCAAGTTTCTGAAGGGTTTTCTTTATATTTAGCTGAATATGGGTATCGAATTTTAGGTGTTCATCAACAGTAACTCCAAGAAGTTTAGCAAAAGGAACAACTTATATAATGGAGCTGGCAAAGCTTGTAATCTTGAAAGAGGTTTTGTCTAGGTGGATAGATTTTGAAGGAGAGAATAGAAGGATATTTGATTTGTTGACATTCGAAGAGAGGTGATTTTGGAGCATCCCGTTCTCAGTAGTTGAGAAGGCAGTTTGAGTTTTTGTTTGGAGCTCAGGGAGGTTTGATGCAGAGCAAACTAAAGTTGAGTCATCTGCATATTGTACTAACTTAGTGTTAGGAATGGCTGCATGGAAATCATTAATGAAGATATTGAAGAACATAGGGCCAAGAATGGATCCCTGGGGTACCCCGGTTGGGGTGGTAAGGAAGGCAGAGGTGCCAGTCTTCCATTTTACTGCCTGAGATCTATCAGAGAGGTAGCTGCTGAACCAGGTAAAGGTGTTTTGTGAGAGGTTAAGATTGAAAAGCTGGTGAAGAAGGTGGGAATGGGAGACTGTGTCGAAAGCCTTGGAGAGGTCAAGGAGGACTGTAGATACAAGTTCTCAGGAGTCACGGGCATGGTTTACGATGTCTAGAAAAGAGAGAAGAACTGTTAGTGTGCTATGGCCCGGACGGAACCCATGTTGTGTTGGGGTGAGGAGTTGGTTATTAGTAATGAATGGCATGAGATGGAGGTGGATGCATTTCTCAAGGATTTTTGAAATAGGGGAGAGAATAGCTATGGGTTGGAAGTTGGAGATGTTTTTATTTTTGCCTCCTTTATGGAGGGGTAGGATAAAGGCTGCATGCCACAGTTGCGGGACATATGATTCTTCTATGGATCTGTTGATGAGTATGCTAATGGGGATGGCGATGCTGACTGCTGCAATTCTTAAAAAGAGTGAGGGGATATTGTCAGGGGCATTGGAACAAGGCTTAAGCTTAGAGAGAAGTTTTTTATATATGAGGTGGGGATGGGTTTGAGGTGGAATATGAGAGGTGAGTTTGGGGTGGAAGGTTGGGCAAAGGGTTTGATTTGGAGGAGGTGTTGTTGTTTGGGAATGTTTTAGTGAGTTCTGCTATAGAGTTAGTAAAGAAGGAGTTGAACAGAGTAGCTATTTCTGGGTCAGATTTACTAGTGTCAGGGCAAGGGTTGTTTTTGGTGCCTGGGCTGAGAAGTGAGTTGATGGATTTCCAGAATTGTTTGGGGTTAGAGGAGTGGTTAGACTGGAGTTTGATATAGTATGCTTTTTGTCTTGTATGATACATTTTTTGGCTAAGTTGTGGAGTTGTTTATATTTAAGAAGGGTGTCAGGGTGCCTATTATGATGGTGGAGTTTCCAGGTCTTGTCCCTTTGTTGCATGAGTGTTTTGGTATCTTTACTAAGCCAAGGGGCGGAATTGGTTTTTATACATTTTATTCTTGGAGGGGCTTGGGAGTTAAGAGTGTCTAAGAAGGTTGAGTTGAAGAATTCGACAGCACTGTCCAGAGGTAGAGTTTTTAGAGTGTCCTAATTTATCAGTTTGAGAGAATTGGAAAAAGCTGTAGAGTTAAAGATGTTGAGATTCTGAGTATGGATATATTGGTGTAGATGAGGAGAGGAGGGGGTTGCTATATGGATGAAGGCTGGTAAGTGATCACTGATAGAGTTTGGTAAGGTGCCAGTGTGTGAGATTTTGTCTGAGTGGGAGATAAGGATCCAGTCCAGTATGGAGCCTGGGGGGTTATTTTTATTAGGTCTGGTTATAGCATTTGTGAGTTGAGTGAAATTACATAGATTGTTTGAAATGGTGGGGTTATTGGCAGTAATTTTGTTCCAGTCAATGTTCACATCTCCTAGGATGTATGTCTCAAGCTTGATATTATACGAGGCCCATAGAAGAATTTCCTCAAGTGTGTTAATGTTGTTGCCATATTACAGCATTTATGTAAAGACTATCCTCGGGATTCATGAAGCTTGCACCAGGTGCAGGTGTAGCATCGGTGTTCTAACACCAAATATGGCCACCGTGCTGTTTCCACATGCATTACCTGCATACGTTATGCCCGCACAACTCCCGAGCCTTGTATGCTAATTACCCCATATGCAGCAGTGTAGCATGCAAATGAAGGTATGTAGTGATTCAGGAAGTGGTGCAGGCATAGTGTAAGCATGCAGAAATGTAAACCATAGAAAACGGTTTACATTTTTGCAAACATAAAATTGAAGCCTTGACAGCCGACCAAACACATACATTATATTGTTAATATATGCCAATGGCTAAATATATAGCCATTGGCATAAAAAAACATGTACAAAATATAAAATTAATATTTAATATATATAGTCGCACTATTGCGATGTGGAAGCGCAGGGTAGCAGTGCGCAAAGGGGATCACAAGGAATATATAAAAATACAGAATAAAACCGCAATGAAACACATATCACGATTTCCCCATAATAGTCAATGGCATGGATGCTACACCATACTTATGGCGCAAGGGTTGCTAAGGGGCAGTGACAGTGTTATGCGCAGTAGCTAGGAATTAGTAGGCAATGCTATGCAAATGAGAGGAGTAATAGGGAATCACAGATTCCCCCGTGGTGTAAGGATGCACCTCACAGTGTAGCGTTATAACACCGAGGTGCGCCCTTGAGATAAAGATGAAATCAAGAAAGGGGTGTGTCGCCATTGCTGTAAGCACATTGGAGCATTGTTAAACCGGTTTGCCCTAACTAGGCAATGCTGCAGGACAGGGGTGTGTCGAATTGGCCATAGCTATGCTTAGCTGAGAGTACACAAGGTAACCGAGTAAGCATGTGAACGGAGATGAAAACGTGCATAAACCTGGTAAATGGGTATGCGCAGCGCGCACTGCTGCTGAAACAGGAAGGATATAGGAAAGAAATAAAGAAATGCTGCAGCACTGAAATTGGAGTACAAATGACTAACACCTAGGAGCCTACAGTAGGCCATTGACAACAGCTAACAAGACTGCAAGCAGCTACCTGCAGAACAGGAAAGGGGAGGGGCTGTGCTGCAAAGAAAACAGTAAAGTGTCAAAGCAGAACAAAGCCGATTTGCAGTATATCAGCTACAAGGCACATTTTGCCATGACTGGGTAGGGAAAGTACAAAACAAGAAAGATGGCAGGTGGATGCATGCCTGATAATGGGAGAGGATCCAGGTCTAAAAGTGAATTAAAGGGCAACAGATTAATCAAGGCAGGCAAGTAGATCTCCACAATAAAGGCCCCACACTTGCAGTACTCATTGCAAAACCCATAATTAAGACACGTTGCAGCTGGAATAGCTCATACACACCCACTGACATCAGTAGCATCCATAGCACAATACTATAAAGTGAGAAAGCACCTCACACACATTTGTGTGTTCCCATACACTCTGCACCAGTGGTGTATACAGACGGGGGACTTTTATTATGTACATGTTCGGGGCTGCCATAGCTTTGATCCACCAGCATGTGTTGGAGACTGAAGGTGGTGTGGAGGATAATGCACACGACCACCTCAGGCACCAGAGGAGAAGGAGAGTGTTCAGACCCAGGGTAACCTACCAGGGGCTACATGATCTGGAGATAGTAGAGCATTACAGGGTGGAAAGAGATATCCTACAGCAACTCGTGGAGCTGTGCCAGCCACCTTCAGAGCCAGAACAAACAGAGGGGAACCCATACCAGTGGATATGAAGGTATGTGTAAGCCTGAGAATACTAGCTACAGGTACCTTTCATAGACCAACTGGGGATATCATGGGGATCTCACAGGCATCAGCATCCAGGGTACTACACCAGTTCCTGGATGCCATGTTACCACATGCCAATGAGCACATATACTTCCCCCGAACGCAGGAGGAGTTGGCCAGCAATATGCGTCTCTCCCACTGTGTGGCAGAATACCCGGAGGTACTGGGTGCAATAGACTGCATGCACATACACATCAAGTCACCACCCTAATGGAATGACCATGCAGTTAGTGGCACTTGGCTGGAGGCCGGGACGTTGACACCATGTGACATTCTGTGTGAGGCCCCTTGAGGGATGTCTGTGTCAGCTGGACTATAAATCATGGCTCCCAGTTCGCAGTCATTGCCAAACATGGTCTGCCATAGTCCACCTGTGTTTGCCTGTACCTCTGAGACATATATGCCAAACAGTAGGGCTCCCAGGACTGAGTCCTGTGGGACACCAGTCATGACTGGTCAAGAGTTGGACCTGGAGACCGCTAGTCGTACCATGTGGGTTCTGCGTGTAAGCCAGTTGGCAACCCAACCTGTGATGTATGGGTGTATGTACAGGCTGGTATGTTTATCAAAAATACCTGAGTGGGGCATGGTGTCAAAAGCCTTGGCAAGGTCCAGGTAGAATGTGTGAACCACCTCCCCCATCATCTAACGTCTTGGTGATTGTATGTAAGATGTCAAACAGGTTCAGTAAGCATGAACTGCACTCAACCAAACTGACTTGGGTTAGGTCACATGTTCGGAGGTTACCAATGTCTTTGTTAATGAGTGCCACAAGGATGCGAACCATACCATTGCAGACCAGGCTAGCCAGGCTTATGGAGTGGTAGTTGCCATGGTAAGTTGTGATTCCACCTTGATGGAGTGGAATAACTGTTGCCACACGCCATTGTATGGGCATGTAGCCTGTGGAGAGGCTGAGGTAGGAAAGCTTAATTAGGTGGGGGGCAGGTTGTCTTGTACAGTTTGCAAGATGCAGTCTGGGATAACATCTGCCTCCACTGACGCTGTGTTCTGCTGTTAGAGAGGGCCATTTCCACCTTGTGTCTCTGATGTGTGGGATACTGTACCTTTCGGGTAGTGTTGTAGGCTCTTTATGGGGTGAAGTATGCGCTGAATGTATCTGCTAGGATGTTGATGATATCAGTAGGGTCAGCATATTTTGTGCTATATTTCACTGGCACAGTGCAAATCTGTGTGTCACCACGTAGATCTTTGACATAGCCAAAGAAGGCTTTGTGGTTATCTTTCGAATCCTTGCGTATTCTCCTGCTGATGTTAAACTTGGATGATGTCATGAGGGACCTACGTATCATACTAATGGTGGTCACGGATGTCTGCCCTTCATGGGATTTGATGTTTGTCTGGAACACTGTCCTACTTCTGTAGTATAGTCTGTTTATTGCAGAGGTCCACCAGACCGGTGTCCTTGTCTAGGAGGAGTGAGTCTTGGTTTACCAGTGATGGCACGATCCATACAACCGTGTAGGTGCTTAAAGACTGCATTTGTAAATCTGTCTGTATCTTGAGCAGTTTCTCCTTAGAGTGGGGGCTGTGAAACCCCCCACCCCCTGTCACTAGTAGTGTAAATTTAGCTATAGGAAAGGTATACACTGTGGTATCGTGGGTGGGGGAGATGCTTGGGTGTGGAAACAGTGAATAGATCATGGTCAGATCTAACCAGTGACCAGTTAACCTCTGCTGTGGTGCACCTGTTGCCCATGTTGGTGATGACTACTTCTAGTAGTTTCCACCCCACGTTAGGGAGGTTACCACCTGATACAGGGCATATGAGGTGATAAATTCGAGGAAGCGCTGGGCCTGGAAGTGAGTACCGAAGTAAGTTTCCCATTTAATGGTATGGTAATTGATATCGACCAGTGCCAGGGTGTGCGTTAAGACTGTCATGTTCATCACTGTCTCCAGGTAGGTGGAGTGGTTGTCCTGGGTCATGGAGGGTGATCCGTAGCAGGCCACAGTTTACATTGCAATTGTGGCTGATGTTAGCTGCACATGGATGATCTCAGAGGTATCATGCTGCCCCACTAATCTGGAGATGTATATATCCCTGATGAATATGGATACATCTCCTCCATGTCTGTCAGTCCATATTCTGTGGCTGAAATGTATGATATGGGTTGTAGTCTGGTAGTGCTGATGTGCTCTCAGGAGCCTTAAAATAGACCTCAGTTACTGCACAGATGTTGATGTTGTCCATCCTGAGGAGTGCTGTGAGTGCATGTATGTTGTGATCACAACCCCTGGTGTTGAGTAGCAAAACCCTCACTGAATCTGCTACTGTGCTGTTTATGGAGCTGGTATTCACCTTCAAGACTCTCCTAAATAAGGCACCATGGGGGCGCCAATAGTCTTGGCCAGTATTCCAAAGCCTATGGCTGACACATAGGCCGGTATGGTATCATTGCATGCATGTTCCCCATCTTTGCTTGTTTTTCATCTCTCCTGTAGGTAACCTACTGGTAAGCAATAGAAAGCTTTAAACTTATACAAGTCTTCTAGCTTCCAAGATAGGCTTTTGGAGTGATTAAGTATCAGTGTTCTGTATGTTCCTGCTGTACTTAACTGTTTCCTGACTACATGGTGATTTCTCACTGTATATTGTGATCTGAAGGTCTGTTTATTCACATATTATGGCTGTGATGGCCTGCACTTTAGAGGTTCACAGATAGCCTACTACCTATCTGCCCAAGGGCAATTAGAAGCATAGCTACAGTGTGTTGGCTTTCCCCGCAGCACTGATAAAGTAACTGAGCCTCTGTCAAGCATAGCCAATGAAGCAATTCCAGACAGAGTTGCTGGAAGCTGTTGAAGACTGGGCTTGTGGAGGGTGATAGGGGCACTTAGTGATCTAAAGAGGGCATGTTAATATGACAGTTCAACACCACTCAATTCTCCCAACAGGTCTCGCAGCTATCAAATTGGACAGGCTCCCCCACCCCCGGCTGTATGGTTCTGGGACACATGATCCCAGGGGTGTATATTCTGTTACCCATTCACACAACAAGGTTTCCCTTGAAGTGTGTCATTGAGGGGCTATGCCTAATGTAGCTAGGAATGTAATGTATTGTCTCACAGTACATTTGTTATATGTTGTTATTTCAAGAGTAAGTGAAGCTCAGTGAGTTTGGAGGCCTCCGACCCTTTGCTTGGCCTAGCTTACACATAGAAATCATCTAAATAGGAAATAGGTGGAAGCAACGTTAACATCAACAGTGTAATGGTTACAGCATCTGCATAGTATCTGTGCATTTGAGTTTCCAATCCCGATAAAGGTAGGGATGTTTATCATGTTCAAAAGTGTACCTTAACCACAGCTTGCATATATAGGTAGTAATCGTCTGTATAATAAACATTCGAAACACCCATATAAACCCATGTGTGCTGGAGAGTACACTCAACAGAGAATGTAATGTTATGTCAGCACATAGTGAGATGTTACTTCACTGACATGTATATATCCTGAGTAGTTAGCGGATGTGGCCATGTTTGCGTGCACAGGTTATACGTTACAAAGTTTGTTTAACTGTGTTTAAGCACTGCTATAATGTCACACAAACACTTTTAAACATGCTTACAACTGCTTAAATGAGCCATATTCTGGAGTAAAAAACATTTGTAAAGCATCGCAGGTGTTGAACCCTGGACCATGCACACTATAGTCATGGAACTTATCACTAAGCCATCCAAGGTGTATACATGTTTCACAGTCTTGAAACTACACCTTATACCATATGCATTTCATTGTAATGATCAGAAATGGGACAGTCACTTTGTGTACATATGTACAGTACATTGTAATGCACTGTAGTTTGTGAACCAACACATTCCAGTCTACATATGTATTACTGTTACAAATTAATACAAAAAAAAAAATTATATGTATATATTTATGCATGTCAGTGATGTCTGCACATAGCTATATATTATACAGTTACATTAATAGCCATATATATATATATATATATATATATATATATATATATATATATATAAAAACATCTATGAACACACTTCGTGACACAGAAGCACTCCAAAGGAATTGGAGTGTACACAAAACACATGCAGCTCTGGTATTATAACAATTAATATTAACCTAATTCACCATAAAAAGGGGTGGTTGTTGTGTATGCGAAGATTGGGGTGGGGGAGGAATGATGGGTAATGCAATCATGCCTCAAGTAGGGCCAGGGTCAGATGTCCAATAACTGAACTGGAGGGGTATACATGGAGTATGGGGACAATATAAAAAAGACACAAAGCAAGAACCTTTCTCATTCATAATACACCCTGTCATGTCACATTGCAACACCTACTATCACAAAAATATGAACATTAATATGTATCAGACATATGTGCACCAACTGACTGTCACATTTGTTTTCAATAGTGAGGAATGTCTGTAGTACAATGTATATTTTAAACACCATAATATTTGTACATATCTCAGATGCCTTAGTGGTAAAGTCAGTGACTGTGGTGTTCATGGTCCCGGGTTCAAGGGCTGTTATGTTATTTTGAGGGCCAGAATAAGGGCTGTTGGATGCAGGTGGATTAAAGCACTCTTAAGCAGTTGTAAGCAGGTTTCCATGGGTTTGCGTGACAGTAAGTGGCGCTGAAACATGGTAAACGGAGAAGCGCTTCACAGGTTTAACCTTTGCTTAACGTCACGCAGACCACGGGCAAACTAGTTTACAGTCATGTTAATGTGCGTTATTCACACTTTCCCTACCAGTGCCTACTCTGAGAGGTAAAATAATAACACCTTCAAGGAGTAGAACCCGCAACCATGTACTCCATCCTCAGAGTAACCAAACACTAAGCTACCTAGGATGTACTTATCCCAGTTGTGTATGCAGACAGGTTAAAACATAAAAGGGAGGAATGTGTTGAAATAGGACAACCCGCCATGTACCCAATTAAAGATGTATGCTCATATATATATATATATATATATATATATATATATATATATATATATATATATGTATATATATATATAGAGAGAGAGAGAGATACATAGAGACATGTCAATATATACAGGTCTATATATATATGTAGATATATAGATAGGTTAAAAACATCTACACATCTATGGAGGTACAGATAAACATATGCAATAATATATATATATATCTACATATATATATATATATATATATATATATATATATATATATATATATATATATATATATATATATATATATACACACATACATACATGTCTGTAGACAGCATCTGAAGTGGTCATATCTGAGTATAACATGGACCATAGCAATCACACATTCCGCCCCCCTCCCCCCCAAACAATATGAACATAACATATGAAGAGTATATGCCAATACACTATTACAAATATGTTCTATGGACACAGTCACCAACACAACTGCAATGACTGCAAATATTCATGACAGAAATACACATACAGCTTTCATTTTTGCAAAACTTTACTACATTCTGATATATTGCCAAAAGGATTTAAGGACTAACAGTACCTGCATGCTATACAGGAAGCATTTAACAGTGCCTTAATGAATCAGCCTGCAATTGCCATAGTATTACTCCACTAAGGGATAGGTGTTCACATAGAGAAAGAACGCCCACACACATATAGACACTGTATAAAAGGGGTTCCTACATACCTGCATGTGCTATGTACATCCACCAACATCTACCCCACAACCAAAATAATTACATCAGTACATACTGTCATACCATAACCAATTATTCAACTAATGTACAACATCTGTGATATAACCAAGCACGGAGGAGAGAACACAGCTAGGAACTGTATGAAAATACTTCAAAGGCACATATAGAATCCAACGAACTTCAAATTAAAAATACGAAATTTTATAAAATTTCGTATTTTTAATTTGAAGTTCGTTGGATTCTATATGTGCCTTTGAAGTATTTTCATACAGTTCCTAGCTGTGTTCTCTCCTCTGTGCTTGGTTATATCACTATTGTTATTACGTTGTTTGCATTAGGAGGAGCGTTTACTCCACGTTTCATATATATCCTTTATTAATGTACAACATCTGCTGAAACCTTAACATACCTGGGCACAGACACACTAACATGGCCCTATGTGAAATAGTTGCCGTTATACAATTGAAAAGCTGCTGATGTAACAGAGGTTTATGAAATAATCCCGTTTCAGAGGGCTGAAAGGTTCGTACACCAGGAAGTGTTACCAAGTACTGATTATCAGCACAGTATGATACACAGTAACACTAAACTAAATATGCCTGGTAAGCACATTGTAAACTCCCTAACATTATATGCATAGCTATGCAGCCTTGAGCTGGTCAAACAACCTGGCCAGACTGAAACATATGCAGAAGTATTAGGTACAGACAAAACCTGCACAAGTAGCAATGCTCAGAAATATAACAGCAGTACTCACATTTAGACTGAATCCTCTAGGCATTACACACAGCTGTTGCAATAGATTCCAAACAACACTTCCACGCTGTCTTCCTTACAAGTAAGGCAAAGGGACAATGCCCAAGTGGAGTACTCAGTTATACTCCACTGTAGCCATGGTATTGGCTAAGGCAGTAGCAGCGCAGCTAATGTGCATGTAATTAGCTACTTAGGAACACCAATTGGTTATCGGGATAGCACATGTTACTGATCTGTAACTATAAAAGGTGGTCTTGTCACACATTCAAACCATCTGTATCTACCTGTAGGACAGTACAAAATACTGAAAGACGAACCGAAAACGAGTATTATACTAGCCAATAACACCTCCGATTACTAAGAAGGTATGTATAACATGTAGTATGTCTGTGTATGTAGTACCTGTTCTGTAAGAATTACAGTGTAATCAATGCATCTAGTGGAAATAGCTATCTTGTAGCAATGTATTGCTGAGCAATAGTAATGCTTGTAGTATTCTATGTGTGTACTGCTGTAGGTCACATGGCAAATGCCGCATACACCACAAGGGATGATATGGGCTTGGAACCCATCATTTCGCTGCCAGCCACTGTCAGTGTCAGGATTGGTCCAACAAGTACGTGCTATAACAAGGGATAGTATATGTCGATATATTGTAACAGTCGGCATATGTATGGGTGTATAAGTAAGGTGAACATGTTAAAGGTGGGCTTACCATGCAAATAGGGTGTGCATTGTGGGGTATTGTGCCAATAACTGTGTAATGTACAGTATTTTAGGCAGATCTGTATTCTATTCTACATAGCAGTTCTGTTATGTTATGCAAACAGTAGTTATGTCTATTGGCAATTACAATACTCAATAACAGGATACATATCATTTGTATTCATCTGACAGTTTAGCAGCATGATAGCAAAGATAATTGGAAGAGCAAAGTAACTATCCATGCACATAATGCATGTAATATCTACCTCTCTAGTATCATTTGCAAGCAATAACAGCTGTGCATGTGTACATGTTATGCAAATGTGTAGTGACCCTTGTTACAGGGCTGGACCTCTCTAGTATTGTTTGCAAGCAATAACAGCTGTGCATGTGTACATGTTATGCAAATGTATAGTGACCCTTATGCAAATGTATAGTGACCCTTGTTACAGAGCTGGTCCTCTCTAGTATCGTTTGCAAGCAATACGAACTGTGCATGTGTACATGTTATGCAAATGTGTAGTGACCCTTGTTACAGGGCTGGTCCTCTCTAGTATCGTTTGCAAGCAATAACAGCTGTGCATGTGTACATGTTATGCAAATGTGTAGTGACCCTTGTTACAGGGCTTGACCTCTCTAGTGTCATTTGCAAGCAATAACAGCTGTGCATGTGTACATGTTATGTAAATGTGTAGTGACCCTTGTTACAGGGCTGGACCTCTCTAGTATCATTTGCAAGCAATACCAGCTGTGCATGTGTACATGTTATGCAAATGTGTAGTGACCCTTGTTACAGGGCTGGACCTCTTAAGTATCATTTGCAAGTAATAAGAGCTGTGCATGTGTACATGTTATGCAAATGTGTAGTGACCCTTTTTACAGGACTGGACCTCTCTAGTATCGTTTGCAAGCAATAAGGGCTGTGCATGTATACATGTTATGCAAATGTGTAGTGACCCTTGTTACAGGGCTGGTCCTCTCTAGTATCATTTGCAAGCAATAACAGCTGTGCATGTGTACATGTTATGCAAATGTGTAGTGACCTTTGTTACATGGCTAGACCTCTCTAGTATCACTTGCAAGCAATAACAGCTGTGTATGTGTACATGTTATGCAAATGTGTAGTGACCCTTGTTACAGGGTTGGGCCAAATGGCTATGTGCACACCTACATAAAGTGGATACTGAGAGTAGAGACACACTGGTTTTACTACCAGGTTTGTGTAGCCCAACCTCTCATTGCCAACCTAACAGTCGCTTGCACATACTGTATGTAAGGTAGTGCACAGCACTGGTAATGAAACAGGTTGCATATCATCTTTAACTCCAGTGTAACATCTGCAGTAGGAGTGCAAGATGTAGGAGACAGCTGCCCATGTGTAATAGCCACTTCATAGGTGATGGCTTACACTGTCTGATTATATCCTGATCATGTTGATAGTGGCATCAGAGTTTATTGATACAAGACTCTGTTTGGAGAGTGGGTGTCTGTGCCCAACAGAGCTCATGGTCCTGGTGGATATGTGAGTATATACCCAGAGAAGGAAACAGACCTGTAGACACTTGCATCATCTGTAATCAACTAACAGGATGTGATGTGCTCCTCAGAGGAGGATTGCTGCTAAAAGTAGCTACAATGTTTCCGTAATAGCCAGTGTTGTCACGTCCATAACACAAATATTTACATGTGAGCATCACTGTCTAAAACATCTTCAAAAGCAATACATAAACTAAATACATTACTTGGTACTTGCAGTACTGAATGGTCATACAGACATGTCCACTAGTCAGCTACTGGTGTTTACTAATGTCAGCTTTGTGTATGTGGCCATCCTGGGGGAATGTAATCTCTATGCCATGTACACTGCCAAACCCACCTAACACCATGCCCCACACATTGTTTGGGATGCAGCTACAGGGGTAAACTGGAAGGCAGCCCAGTCTACATCCATGACTGGACTGGACAGTCATGAGGTGTAGGTTAACACATGCAGCTCATCAACACAACCAACACATACCCTTATCAGAACACAGTAAGGACACCCACACATACTACCAGAAATCACACACATTCACAGACGCTTCGAAGTATCTGGCCAAACAAATGACCCCCCCAAGCAGGAAGAGACAGGCGCTGAAATACACAAACTGTATGACATAATTTGCATAATTGTGCCACACCTCAGAACACGTGGCTGGAAACATGCCCAACAGTACTCATTTGTGAATGCAAACTCTAGCACTATGTTACACACCAAGCTATACGAGGGCAAACTTACTGTCAGCTGCCTGTTTGCCATGATTAGCCACATAGTCATACACTCAGACCACCTTTTGAACTATACACATGGCTCTGGCATATTCCATGTTGTTGTGCAGGACTTGTGATGCAGTAGCCTGGACTGCATGGAAACACATGTACGAACTGTCAGGTCTTGTAGCCCATGCAGATATGTCCCAAGGCCTGGGTAGCATTCTGCCATTGGCCAGAATGATACTGCAGTACAGGGACAAAAGGATTGTATTCCACAATTGTCTAGTGTAGTGGTGCAAGTCAAAGGGTTTTCAGTACCTGTCTGCCTGGGATAACATGGTTGACAGACCATGATGCTTTGCTAGACAGGGCCTGCACCTGTCACCCTTGGGAATCTGGATACTGCCTAGGGCTCATGCTTCCCCTATAGTGTCTTCATCATACACAGTTCAAGTGAAGTTCCACTGCTGTTACAGAGACAGCCAAGTAATAAACTGCAGGTCTCGCTACACAATGATACATGTCAGAAACACTATACAGACACACATATGTCAATCCCTAACATGGATAACATATCTGTGCAGTGGCTGAGACAAGTTTCAATACTCCGGAGAGCAGACCTGCATGACCATGTTATAACACATACCTCATCTATTGCCCATTATCCTTTATTGGAACACACGGGCCACAAGTGTGTCCATATTCCTGAAGGATATGTACACCCCCACACTAGTTGCACTTGCATAACTTCAGATGCATTATGCTGAGCAACTACCTTTGTGCCAAAGTGGAATTCAAATTGCACCTTGTGACAGATCACCCACCAGTACACACCCATGCTAGTTGCATTTGCATAACTTCAGATGCATTATGCTGAGCAACTACCCTTGTGCCAAAGTGGAATTCAAATTTCACCTTGAGACAGATCACCCACCAGGCCTCGGATTTCCCAACTGTCATAATGTGCTGTAATGGGGAAGATTAGGTCTGAGACAGAACCATAATAATGGCTACTCTCAACTATTCCATTATGAACCAGGAAGACTCCTCATGTACCAACACCTGCGCTCAATGCATGTTGGATTCCATCGACCCCACTGTCCTGGATTACAGTAGTCACACAAACAGGGCTAACAGTATGCTACACACAGTTAGTCTCCAATGCCAATGTTATGGTTCCTAACAGCAGAGTGGTGACTGTTATGGCACCCATGCAAATGGACAATGCATGTGCAAATACTGAATCCTACACAAATGAACCTTAAGCAGTCACATATGTGCAGTGATTGTGCCATTGAAACAGAACCAGGATTCAACCCAACACAAACAAGAAGGCAAACTGGTGGTACCATGCTTTAAACTGTACCACAGATGGTAGTAACTGTTGCAAGAGTGAACACACATGAGTGTAGGTGATCCCTGGTCAGCCTCTGTAAGATGCAGATACACCAAATAAAACCACACAAAGCTACTGTGAAACTAATCAGCCACATATTATGAGGCCAAGCACAGACCATTCTATAGCTGTGTCATTAATCATAATGGCAACGACAAGACCTGCCGTGCTGCACAGCACTATGGTGTGGGAAGTACTACACCTACAGGAATAGCACCCGTTCATCCAGATAGGGTCTTGGAGAAACCCCCCCCCAACAGGTACACTTAGTAATACATCCATGTACACTACAGGGCCCCTGTAATAATGACTATGCAGGTACAAGCTGCACTCTCTAAAGCCATACATACAGCTTTCATGGGACCTGTCAACATCCCAGGGTGTATCCTACACAAATGTAAGAACATTCAGCTATCCGCATACACATCATGTTCAATCATAGCTCCATATCAGGCTGTGTACACACCGAATGGTGCACAGCAACAGTTATCACACCCCACAAAGGGGGAGACACCATTGAAAATGGGAAATAGTGCACAACTACCCTGCTAAGTTTTGTCTGTAAGGCCATGAACCATGATCAACATATTTGATGTACTCGGTACAGATATAGATGACAGTAGGGTTGACTCACGCTGCATATCATGACCTTGCCAGGTGGTAGGACATCATCACCCATACTGTGTTCCAGCTACACTCAATAAACTAGGTGCATATTCCTATGTCAAAGGAGTGGTTGGCAACTGGACTGCTGGCAGAACCAACACTACAGAAGGTGTCTGACTAATACACGCACATCAAGTCAGTGCCAGTTACAGTAATACAGGGTTCATTCCTGGTACTCCCCCTCTTTGTTATCTATACTACACAGACTAACACAGAAGGCATCAGCCTATTGATGTTTGCAAATGACTATGAACTAGGAGCAATAGTTGACTCAATGTGTGCTGCATTCAACATACAGAAGGGCCTTAGTGTGTCAGATGTGTAGGGTGTGACGTATGGCCATAATCTGACAGCTAAGTATTGCATTGTCATCCCCTATGTTACAAACCCTGTACCCATGAACTACCACCTAGGCAGCGGTCAGCATAATGGCAACTGTGTGTATGGGATGCAGCTGGACAGTACTCTTTCATTTGATAGTTACTTCACCACACCTGACAGGTAGTCGAATGTGGCACCCCTAATCATGACAGGGTGCCATCCAGGAATATAGAGATAATTGCTCAGCCATAACACCCATGTGACCCATAATAGATCACATATTTCCTTTAAGGTTTATTGCCCATGTGTAGATGGCCTACACTGCCCTGCCCAATCCCTAGCTGCACTATGTAGCATGCAGCCTACCCTGAATAAAGCCATGTCTAACCCAGAGGTGTTGGACATGTTACACTTAACACATCCTAATCCCAAATAAACACATACTTCATAGACATCAACCTTTCTAGTACAAGGATCACAACATGCCTGACAGATCTCTGTCCTATACACTTAACATACTCTTGCCATACTATGCATCCTTGTCCAGTGAAGCTACATATCGCCCCTCTCTGTGACATGGTATGATGACTGCATGCCAAATATATCAGTAACCCTGTGGATCTGTTCTGTGGCACTGCTTGAACTGGCCACTGA
Organism: Protopterus annectens; assembly: GCF_019279795.1. Lineage (NCBI taxonomy): Eukaryota > Metazoa > Chordata > Ceratodontiformes > Protopteridae > Protopterus > Protopterus annectens. The sequence goes on along the minus strand of NC_056725.1, from coordinate 753,374,248 downwards.
AACTTACCTGTCTCATAAATGGCCCAGGGCATATAGCCTACTTGATCACTATGACCATACATGCTAGAGTTGATATCCAACCTTGCATATACCATCAGGCTAGCTATTGTCCCATGTATTACACATGTGCAACACAGGCAATACATGGCAAGATGCTACACAGCTGTGCAGTGCCAAGTAGATGTATATGGCAAAACACATACATGCTTGCAAGTCTGCAGGGTCACAGGTCATGTCCCTAATGGCTATGTATGACTATATATGTGACATATACACAGAATTAAGGTCAACTGCATTAATGTGAATGCATCCAGGCATGTGCTGACAGGTAAAGACACCAGTACAGGCAAACAGACATGACCACGTCAAGACAACATCCACATGGTGTATGAGCAATGTCATCACATGACACACACATATATGGTGACAACATCACATCACCAGTAAGTGTCAAATGTTTGTGACTTATACATGTCAGTGGTGTTAGTGTCATGTAGATTTGCAAAGACATATTTGTAATCTTAACAAATGTGATATGCATGTATGTTCAGATGTACTTCTGTACTTCTCTGTGAGTTACTGTAAACTCTCTCCATCATTATGTCTTCCAGGTATGCCACATAGCAGACTGCCAGTGTACAGACGCTTGGAGGATGAGGTCCTCGTCCCATACCTCCTCGACAACCATACAACACTCTTCAGCCATGTGCAATAGGATGCACAGCAGCAGGATGCCCTGTGGGAGGAACTCTGCACGAGGGTAAATGATAGTGGTCACAATCGTACCTATCAGCTGGTGCGCCAACACTGCACTGACCTCATAAGATCGGCGAAACAACGTGCTAATGCAATCACCAGGGAACAAGGTGAAACATGTGGGGGGCCATTCACCCAGCCCCCATTCGCACACACCAAAGAGCTACTGGCCAACCTGGGGACACCTGCAGACCTCCATCCAGAAGCTTTAGTTGGTATTGTAGAGGTGGGTGTCTCTCAACCACTGAGCCTGGAGTTGCCTGGCAAGTCACTACTGCACATATACCACAACTATATTTCACATAGTTACATGTGTTACTGTACAATATGTAATGTAACATCATATGCAAGGCATGTATGCACACATGCCACATACTATAGTCTGCTACTCTATGTTTGCACAAATGTGCATACTCCATAGTATAGTGTATTGTACTGGCTTATGTGCTAACAAGGACATTGCACCCTGTAGCTATCACACAGGTGTGGATAATGATCTTACTGCTGTGACACTCCTGTTTAGGTACCTCTGACATTTTGCAGTGACAGCAGCCTATGTTAGATGAGATTGTTATTATTTACCAGGCTTGATACTGCATGGAACATATTAATTGCATGCTATCTGCCCTAACACATGTACACATAATGTATGGTGGTCCTGTCAATGGACACTGGTCAGACCTGCAATGCATCACAGTGTTTACCCATGTGAAACAATTGAAGACTATATGAAACACCTACACTAAACCTTCCAAACTGTCATTGCCAGATGTGTGGACAACAGTGAATACAATGGTGGAGGTGTGTCTCATTGTAGGGACAGGTACTACATATCAGCATTACACATGTTGGGAATATGAATAGTACTGTAGAGAGAGCATATGTGTACACGCACTCTAAATGTGTTGGAGCTGGGGTATGACCGGCCCACAGGATACACCCTTGTAGATTATACCATTGCTATGAATGTCACACAATGTCATGTGCTATCTGACATGTCCATGACATGTAGTGGGCTGACTGCAACACTGCTCAACTATCCTACAAATCATGTCTCACATCCCATACATACCACCCTTTGTCTGCATAACCCTGTTCTCAGAGGAGCATATGACATCTATGGGTGTATGTCATATGGGATAACACTGACATATGAAATAAGATGGCCATCATGACCACTGGACAGAAAATGTGTGCACATGGCCATGGAGGATGGCCAAAGACATGGAGCAACACACACAGAAGAAGCGACGTGCATGTGTGTACACCCTGTTGTACATTGGCTCAACACAATACAACTATGGCCTTTTTGTAATGGTGATATTGCAGATGTGAAACACTAAACATCATACAGGCCTGTGCATAGCTTGTGTAGGCATAACATGAAACCACCACATAAAATGTCTTGAACATCTTGAGTGTGTCACAACATGAAAGCATTCACCTATACAGTATCCAAATAAATACATGTGTTGCACACATACATATACAACCACATCAGACCACAGATACAGTACATTCACCTTGCTGGTGTCAGACATCACTGTCATGCCTGCTCCTCATGTGTTTGAGGTACACAGATGGCATGTGGGACATAGAGTACTGCTAAGTTAGGCATGTGTGAGCATAGTTGCCAGGTAGTAGTAATATGGTTGCAGATGTGCAGGGGTGTCATCCATATACCCTTCTGTGACCTGTGTCACACATTCCACATTAGGGTTTAGTGTGTATACACCTCAGTGATGTGGGTCACATTCCACATTAGAGATGTATTGTATGTGAACATAGTCATGGCTATGAACTGGGTCAGTAGCTCACACTGTATAGCTATTGTGAAGCCACATGATGCCCTGCAATGGCTATGCGTATCAGCTCAATGTGCAGTATGTCCCTTCATATTTGTAGGGTGGACAGACAACACTGCATCAGCTGAAGGCCCATGTTAGTATAACACGTCCCTGCATTGGGACACCATTACTGTACTGTAGACTGGAAAGGACACCATTATGTTACACATGTATGCATGTCATTCAACATTTTAGCAGAAGGCATATCATACTACATGTGATTGGCAAGGTCATACGCCACACAGCAGGCCAGTGTACTGTAAACCTGTGCTGGTCTGTGGCACCATTGCAAAGTAGGGACAGCCATGTGAAATATTTGTGTACAGCCACATGCACAATGTCTAGACTTAGTCAGGGGTAGGCAGAATAATGTTGAACACACATGCACTGCTTTAGGGAGATATGCAAGCAAGGGCTCAGGCAAACATAGTATGCAGTCAACATACCCTACAGCTCATGTCCTCACACATAGGGGCAGTGGCCAACACAAAGCATCAGTGGCAGATGTACAAAGGTCAGCGATGGTCTGTTGACATGTGGTGTATGTTGCACACACCATGGCAGTGCGGTGCAATGGTGCAAAGTGCATGCATTGTGTTGCAGGTATGGGGCATAGGCTACTAACACAAATGGTGCAATACAGATATGTATGCTAACCACCACTATAATTGTGTAAGGTGGCATGCCGTCTGCTATAACATATGCATGCTGTTGTGTGTAACTCAGGGATGTATGATAACTACCACGATAATTGTCTAAGCTGAAACTATAATTGTCTAAGCAGAATGACATCTGCCATATCACCTGCATGTAGCATGTGTGTTTGTGTGTCTGTGAGTGTGTGTGTGTGTGTGTGTGTGTGTGTGTGTGTGTGTGTGTGTGTGTGTGTGTGTGTGTGTGTCTGGTATAACTTGTAATGTACAGTTCATCTCTTCCCCTCACAGGTGTTGATGTAGGTGCATTGCCCTCCTGTGGCCCACCTGATGTTAATGTCCCCACAGACTCTAGCAGTGATGATGATAGTATGATTAAGGCACAGGCAGGGTTGTCAGGGGCTGAATCTGTGCCATTGGTTGCCATTCCACCTGTCTCTCCGTCATCCTTGCACACAGTTCCCCTGCCTACACATACCCCATCACCACTGGCCATAGAGGAAGGACAGTTGGTGGGTGGTAGCATGGAACAGGGAAGTGTGGAGACTATGGAAGGTGTGCCTGCACACCATGATCCCAGTCAACTGACTGGTGAAGTCCCACACAGGCATGTGCCCAGCGCTGCTCGTAGGAAGACCACTGGCCAACATGCCCCTGCGAGACAAAGCACATCAGCTGGAGTCACCAGATGCATGTTTCAGGCTGTAATGGAGGCACAGGCACGTGCTAAATGGCACATCAGAGAAGGTATGAAGCTTCAGAGGGCTGCTGTCCGTTCATTAACTGACAACATCCAGGCACTTGCAAATGCTCACCATCATCTTGCAGAGGTTTTGGATAGATGATTGGGTGACATGGTGAGAGTCCTTGACCGTGGCATGTCAATCCTCGAGCATGGAATGTCTGTGCTGGAACATCTGGTGAGAGTGAGGCATCGGGCACATGGACGTAGGTCAGCTACATTACCTGTTGAAGGTCTACATGAACATGCTACTGCACATGCCCACTCCCATAGTGGCAGTAGCAACAGCAGTGCAGCTGGTGCTGTGCAGTCCACACCAGAACACAGCAGGCCACTTGCACGTGGTCCTGGATGGTTCCAACAGGGACACAATTCCAGTGGACATGTGTCATCAGACAGTACCCAATCTGGACCTCTAACTGGTAGTGCCTGTGCAACCCCTGGCAGGTGCAGGTCACGTGGCCATGGCGGGACACTGTGAACTGTGAAACCTACCTTGTACAGTCTGCAGCTGTCAGTAATACCCCTGTGTAGGCTAGCCACATGCCAGACCTGTGTGCATGCATGCACACACACCGGAAACAAACGTAGGGCACCTCAACACACACACACGCATAACATCCACACATGCCCAATGATATCACAGGCCCTAACACACACACATGATGTCATCCAATGGCGCAGCCTAGGCCTCTGGCAAACATTATCACCCTGTGCATATGATGATGCCTGTGCTGCATCCCTGTCATCCACACCATTGGTGCAGGGACATGCTCATATGGTTTGATGCACAAGGTGAACATACTAAGTAGACAATTGTAGATTAATATTGTTGAGTAGTGTTGACAGGCAGCAGACATACCATGTATTACAGTTTTAGAATGCATTTTGTACATTTGACAGTATGTATCATGTGTAACAACACTAACAGCATGTTGATCTTGACGTTCTGCCTTCCTCTTTCAGGTGTAGTTGCATGTGCAGGGGGTTGTCGGTGTTTGCGGTTAGTGTCCCATATGTACATGTTGACTACCCACAGGTCAGTATGACAATACTTACATGCACTTTGTAGCTTCCACATCACAGTTATATTCTCCCATGTTTATATTATGTTTACTGTTCTAATGATCCAAGAGCATGATAGCTGTGTAGTAATCTACTGTGTTCAGAGCCATCACATCCATAGTGGGTGACATCACAGGTATAGTTACCTGGAGTGGGGTGGAGGTAAAAGAGTGGTATGTCAGATGACAAGGGTAAAGGCCAGTGGAAATAGTGGCTTCTCATTGGGAAGCAGTGATACTCACTGCCATGACAGCATGAAAACACAGACACACCCACACACTCAGGGATTCACAGACACAACACACAGTTGCGAGTGCTCAGATGAGAACCCCTGCCTATGTGCATATCATCACTATAGTACTATGCAATTACAAGATGCACCACAGAGATTACACATGGACAGGTAGTCGGAATGGCCTAAGATCGAGGACATAGACAGGGATACCACAGTGCAATGAGTGTATGTGGGGAGTGGGGGGTCCATCAGTAGGCTATGTAACAACAGGACACACCCCAGGGTGTACATGTTAACAGGCAGTTAAAATGCCCATCTATGACTGATGATATCAACAGGGATGCTAGATTGCATTGAGTGGATAGGGGGATGGGGCATTAACATTTTACTATGGTAAAATACAGCCTCACTCCAGGGACCGGACAGCCATACACACGGACAGCCATACACACACATGCACACACACACACACACACACACACACACACACACACACACACACACACACACACACACACACACACACTGTGGCATTCACAAAGATATATACCTATGTCACACACATACAGACACTTTACATGTGTGAGATTCAACCACCTGCATATGCCTTTCTTTCTACATTTCACTTTGTGCTGGTGTCAACAACACTGTTCAGGAGAGTAATAACATGTGGGATGTATTTCCAACCGTACGTGACATATATGGACACACACCCACACCCACATGTGCCAGTACTCTGAATCAAACACCTGATTATCTAATGATAGGTATTACAGAAGTACAGCACTATAGCATCCGGTACAAAGCTTACTGACTATTTCCTTTGCCAACTGTGCTGATATATGCACAATATATGCACAGGGGAGGTATTACTGTTACAGGTGTCATGAGGTTTGCCTTCAGTGTCACCCTTACAGCATTCTACATTGTCTGGCTTCCACTTCAATTAACAAAACCTGACCTTAGCAGTTACACAGGTTATTATAGGACTGGTTGTAACACACTAGTGAGCTGTCAGTAATTATTCATCTACAAAGAAGCCCCACCACTTAGTAGTCATGTCCAAACATCTGTCCATACCTCATGTATGGTTTACTGTACTTAGAGCATATCACCATATACAGTTGGCAATGTTGAGGCTGTACTGCAACAGCATGATGTACTAAGACAACAGTCACCTTCATACACCAGGCACTGCACACACATGGAATCTACACAAACATAAATACATGTAGACATATGCGGTCTACATCAGTAAGTGCACTAGCAGGTCAGGAGGATACATTCCACACCTTCCCCACACCATGTGTGAAACATAGTCGAGCATTACACCATAATGGATGTCTTATTCATGTATTGGTAGGACACCACCACATTCACTGAGTAGCCAAGTGTACATATATGACAACAGAGAAAAAAACAAGATTAAAAACCAAACTCGAAAAACCAGAAAACAAGTGGTAACAACACGGAAACGAGGAGAAGTGCATGAAAGCGCTTACAATAAATCTTTATTCGTGGATTGTTTCCGTGTTGTTACCACTTGTTTTCTGATATATGACAACAGCACATATCAGCGAGACACACACAGCATTATTCCATGTCATGCTCCTACAAAAGTACAGTTGTGTACACTTACCATAAATGTAGATGTTTGAGTGTATTCACTATTGCAGTCCTGGTTACCCTCCCTCCAGCCCCCTGACTTCTGTTGTCTATACCTCTATTCTTGTTTACTATGCTTAAAGCTTTCTGGTGTATTTGCTTTTTGTTGGAGGTGTAACCTTGTACATAATTGCTTCCCATTATGGGGGCACCTGACATCTGGGGCAAGAAAAACTGATAAAATGGCATTGGCTGCATGTTTTATACCCCTGATGACCTGACGTCATGGAAGAAGGGACAGCAACTGATGCAGGACCCAAGACTTTGTTAATCAGGCCGACTGAGGGCAACCTGCCAGCAGATTACCCAAATGTAATGACTGCAACAGTGAAACACGAAAAACATCTGTTACTTGACAGTGCCATGGTGAAGCCAGGGCACTGTAATGGTCAACAGTGAGCACATCATATTTGCCCCACACATCTCATGTGTACTAGAAGAGTGCCAGCAATGTGCTTTGTTAGAGCTAGGCAGTACACTCATTCAAGCATGTGCGAGGTCTGTGGCTTGTAAATATCTCACCCCAGCATGTACTGGCTATTGTGGTACTAAGGCTAATGTCCAGACAGCACACAGCATGCATGGTTTGCAATTGTTGGCATGGGGTATATGTAGGAGCTGTGGCCACACATGGCTGTACATGTCATGAACATATCACCTGTGACTACTCAGGAACATACAGAGCAGAGCTGGATTTCCCTGAGTCTGTCAATACAGGCCTTGTGTAGGTCCTATGATACTGTTATTTGGGTATGTTTGTAGGCATTGCATTATGTGGACATGTCTAATGACATACATGTCACATGGGGTGTTGTATGATATGATAGGTGTCATGGGTGACCAGTAGAAAGGGAATATTACCTTTGTTAACATAGATATCAAACATTATGTACTGTTAGCATGCTATCTGCCATGTGCATGTGTGTAATGACTGTAGCCACCTGTATGTAGAAAGGATAATGAAAGCTATGGTAATGTCATTTATGTTGTATGAGTGTGGGGGGACGCACATATCCAGGGCAGGTACAGTTAGATCATATCCAACCATGAGGGTGTTGTTTACTGGTGTACAGCAACAGTCGACTGTGTTAATGCTGACAACATCCGAGGGTCCCTGGTATGTGTACAACTGAGCTGGTTGCAAACAGTGGTATTATTGCATTGCATAACACATTATGCAGCTGTGTCTGTACATGGGTACTTTGCACAGTTGATGTAGGCCTAGGTATAGTCCACCAATGGAGGGTTATCTGGTGGTCTACCATACTATGTCATACCACATATGGATGTGTGTTGGTAGTCTGGGGACAAGGTGGTGGATGTATATGAGGATACAACCTAGAATGCAGCATTTGACACTGTCACCTGTACCTGACTCATCAGTGGTGCATTTTGTCGGAGTAGTGGTCTTTACATGTGAGTAGCCTTTATGAATATGTGTACACCACCACCTGGAATGGTCCATACCACTGTTATGGCCCACATGTCTGGATCTGAGTTATATGGTGGTAGTGCAATTGTGCACTACAGAGCCTTCAGCCAGGTGTTCTTCACTGCACAGTTGTCAGTATTCCCCATTGTAGGTTCTACATTGAGCAAATGGATTACTAAAGCCACACATCTAGCACTGGTTGGCATAAGCATCCAATGCAATTATCTTGTAGGTGTCAGGGTGTTACTTCTGGGTGTAGGACATTTGCCTTGGAATGCGGCTATATGGGTAAATGCGACCTAGGTATTATCCACACAAACGTGAAACATGGATGCATGTGCTCTGTGTTGAAGGCTTGTCATTCAGTCATGACAGCCCAGAATGATAGACACTGGACAACCTCATAATAACAGCAGGACATTGGATCATTGTTTTGGTCTAGCAGTTGCCACTCATACCACAACATCACTGCGAGTGGCAGTAATGTGCTTGGTAGGAAATGCCTCATGTAAGGTGATGGACAGCAGCAGAAATTGTGTATATGACCAATGTGAGATATACTTAGGGTAGCAGTCCTGCTAATAATGACTACTAACACAGCCGGAAGAGGTGATCTTGACACCTGCACCTCAGTACCATTACACAATGTGGCTCACACATTATGCTTGCACATGCCACTTTTCCACGTATAATGTCACTGTCCACAATGCTTTTCAGGGCAGCAAGGTGTGTGACATATGCCGTAGGTAGCATACACCTGTGTGTCCCAGGTAAGCTATTGTCTGTCACGTCCACACATGCATGATTGTGTATACTTAACATATATATGTCAGCACTTCATGTACATGTATGCATGTGTATCACACAACACATGCACAGATATATCATTTACGGGCCACATACAGGTATCAGGTAGTAAACCAGTATCATGTGCATATATACCTTCAGGTAAGTTGTGCATATCTGTAAACCTGTGTGTTTACGATAGGAGTCCATTACAACGTGTTCTGTACATGTAAGTGTATGAGCATGCACACTGTGGCTTTCTGTGGTTAGAATCGGAGTGCATCCCAAACAACCCTGTGCTTCTAAGTGTATGAGCGTACGCACTGCCACCTTGTGTAATTTGAGTCAGTGCATCCAACAAGTCCTTTGCTACTAAGTGTATGAGCATGCCCAGTATAACCTTGTGTAGTTGTAGTCATAGTGCATCCCAAATGGCCCTGTGCTACTAAGTGTATGAGCATGCGCACTGTAACCCTGTATAGTGATAGTAGTTATCCATTCCACAGATGGCCAGACTCCAGTTCAGGTTCCTGTTGTGCTACAACTATACCTCTCAGGCCTACCTGCAGATTATGTGCCTTGTTTGTGCATACAGGTTGTATGGACACATAATGTAAACACACAGGTTTACAGCTATGAACTTTGTGACTGTCAGTCTCCCTGTTGTTGTCCTCAATCTTAGATGGGCAGTCTGACTGCCTTGAAATGTGTAATATGTGTGGTGCATTTCGTAACTGCATAGTACTGTAATGGTGATCTGTAAATAGGCAGGAGTTCTAATTCCACCACTGGCAACTGTGTGGGTGTGTTTGTTTGTGTGTCATCATATGCCAGAGTGTGTGTGTCAGCAAGTGGTTGTGTTTGTGCATTTGTGTCTGCATCCTGTCATGACAGTGAGTTTTGCTTCTTTCCAAAGAGATACCTCCTTTTGCACTGGCCTTTATCCTTGTCAACTACTAAACTTCTCTCTTCCCCCCTCCCCACTGCAAGTAATCGGTCCTGTGATGTCACCCAGCTCAGCAGTGGAATCAGAGTAAGTGTAATTGTATGTGTTCTGTAGCACATACCCCAACTGCATACCACTGTACTAGTTACCTTTACATAGGAAAGATGTGTATGCACAATACTGGCAAGTGTGTGCGTGTTTGTGTGTGTGACTACCCTGTAGCCAGGCATACACATGTGTAATGTCTTTTAGCACATCATGGTAGTCATCTGTGGTGACCGGTGTCTACAAAGTATTACATAGTTATGAATGGTAAAGAATACACAGTCAAGCATGACTACAGTTGGGTATGTTATTTTCCTGTGCCACTGTCGAGCAGTGACACAAAAGTGGTCACTGTGGTGTAAGTCCATACCCATCATTCCCCCACCCTAACTCCACAATCCCCGGGGTCGATTACATTAGCCATCATTCCCCACCCCAACCTCTACATACACGACAACCATCCCTTCTCTGGTGAACTGCATACGATTTAAATGTTATAACACAAGAGATGCCTCTGTTTTGTGTACACGTCAATTCCTTTGGAACCCGTCTGTGTCAGACGTGTGTGTGTGTGTGTGTGTGTGTGTGTGTGTGTGTGTGTGTGTGTGTGTGTGTATATATATATATATATATATATATATATATATATATATGGCTATAGCTGTGTCTGTGTATATGCATATATATATTTTATATATATATATATATATATATATATATATATATATATATATATATATGTGTGTGTGTGTGTGTGTGTGTGTACACATCCTGTAGGTGCATATATATATATATATATATATATATATATATATATATATATATATATATATATATATATATATGTAGTTATGACCGGTATACAGATGTAGACTTTTCTTTGTTGTTTCACAGAGTACAGAACATTCAAGGGTACTGTACATATGTACACAAAGTGACTGTCTCATTTATTTTCAGTAATGTGGAATACCTGTAGTAAGATGTGCATTATAGACTCCATGCAACATGTATACAACCCAGATGGCTTACTGGTACGTCCAGTGACTTCAGTGTGCATAGTTCAGGGTTGAAAACCTGCAAGCCTTGTTGATACTCTCAATTAGAACTGCATAAGACAGTTATAAGCAGGTGTAAATGTGTTTTCCTGACAGTAAGCAGTGGGTACACACAGGTAACAGACATGTACAACTCGCAGTACACTTGAAATGCCCTTCTCTGGCAATCCTGCTGATGTTACCCACCTACGAATATACCTCTGGTAGTGCTGTAACCCAATAATCTCCATGGCGTTTGCTGTAACTGTGTAATGCTGTAGTGTGTTAAACTAGTTTTGTAGGTGTTCTAATCCCAGACAGGCCAACTGTGCATGTATCTGTCTGCCTGCCTGTTAAAGAAATGATGCTTTTTAGAGTATGCACACTCTTTACAATTCACATACCCACCTTTGGAAATCCTGCTGATGTCACCCACCTAGAAATACACCTCTGGGAGTGCTATAACACAGTATTCTCCATAGGGCATCCTATAACTGTGTATTGCTGTAGTGTAATAAACTAGTTAGGTAGGGGTTCTATTCCAAAAAAGGCCCAACTGTGTGGGTGTGCGTCTGTCCGTCTACTTGAGAAAATCATGCTTTTTAGAGTATGCACACTCTTTACAATTCACATAACCACCTTTGGCAGTCCTGCTGTTGTCACCCACCTAGTAATACACCTCTGGGACTACTATAACCCAGTAATCCCTGTAACGCGCGCTGTAACTGCATAATGCTGTAGTGTGATAAACTAGTTAGGTAGGGGTTCTATTCCAAGACATGGCATGTGTGTGCATGTGACTGACAGTCAGAGCTTTTGTGGAGGTGACTGTGAGTGTCAAACCACTGGGCATGTTGAGGAGCGGATTTTGTAGTTTTCCTATATGGTGTCCGTATTATATGTCACAATGTCCACCTCACGAGGAGTACAAATGTCAATCAGCCAAGGGACTGTGTTGGCAAGCCATACCCCTACATCTGGCAAAAGGTCTGGTGAACAAGGTATGCAACCCCACTATTACCCGAATACGTTTTGAACCCATGTGTCATACACAAACACACTTGCCTAGAATATTCTGCTATGTTGCTAGTACCCTGCACATTGATGACAGATAGTAGGCATGGTGTGATTGCAGTGGGCTGCAGAGGGCATGGCACCCTGTCCAGCAGTACAATAGGCACATAATTGCGGACGATGTGCCTTCACTGTGTTTCCCACTGGAGGCTGCAACATATATGGTGCCATCAAATGTGATCTACAGAAGCCATATAATGCCTTACACGCGTGCCCTGTATGGACTGATGCCACTGACACCAGGGGATACCTGTATCATGCTAAGAATGCAGGTGCAGGGTCAACCTGCTATCTATAAGCAGGTCCTGCCACACTAGGCCAGTACTGGCATATCTGAGGATAACAGTCTGTGTACACAACATGTGCCGGCCAAACCAGGTACACTTGTACATGTCACTGTACATTATTGTGGGATGTGCACATCCCAGGCAATGTCCATGTCAAGGACTATTAAACACAGACACAGCATGCATCACAAAGCAATGGCCATACACAATGGTAACCAGGATTCCAGGACAGTTCATACAATACCCATCTGTGTGGGACATTGTAGACACTACACCCCTGTACCACACTGCACACCATTGTCGGGTGGCATGATGTCAAGGATTACCCCTCACCCAGGCTTGTACAGCCATCTTGCACAGCCACCCACTACACACCCATGAAGCAATGCACACATGCATGTCAGTACTGGCACCTTGTGTCTGCATGTGGGGTATTATGCTCCCAACCACAGTCACACCCATTATAACTCCCATTGGCATACCGACTAATGTCAGACAGGTTCACATGCCCTAGCCCATAGAACCTCCGGATATCCCCTGTGGTGCATGTAGTACATGTGCATTACTGCAGTGTGGCAAACTAAGTAGTTAGGAAGTGTATTTGTGGGCCTGGTAAAGTGTGTCAATGTGAGTCCATTAGAGAGTGTGGTTGTGTTGACAATGGCATCCGTTCATGTGGACAGCCATGTGTGCTACACCTAATGTATGTCTACTATATCTCTGTTGCAGATGTTGCTCACCAGCACACATATATGTTCTTACAGCTCACCAACATGTCAATTTTGTGGCACATGGAGTAACTGCATGCACTTGTAACAGTAATGACTAGTCAGTCAGGGGTTTGAACCCCTGTACTGGTAGGTGTGTGACAGACGATTCTTAGGTTTTAGTCTCCAAGACTTTCTCTGATGTACTTTGCCTCTGTCTGTCCCTCCCACACACTCTTTTGTGGATGTGGAGTTGTACACCTGCTCAGCAGCAGCTTGTGTTTTGTAAGTGATGGTCATGATCAGGTGATGGCCTCTGCACCTATTACAGTCCTCCTCTAGCTGATTGCATGTGGAACAGCTGTAATGATGTTCCCATAGACAATCGCATGGAAACACAGTACAATATCTAAGAACATCATGTTGGTGTTTGCCCATGACAGTCGCTATGAGTGGAACCTGGATCTGGTGTTTGGTAAACGACATCACAGATTATATCTGGATGTACCTCAAACAACATACACAGTGGAAAATAGCCTAAAGACAGGAGGGTGATGTGCCAGACATAACTACAGCATGTAAGTGTAGCTATGCTTCAGTGAGACTACTGCCAGTTTAACAAGTTGTGTGTGGTAATAGCTATTCTGCATGTTTTAAAACTGACAAGACAGTGATCTGTTTGTGAGGGAACTCCCATCTGTAGGGCCATCTGTGGAATGGTCAGTGTGTGGAACCATTTGTTTCCTATGTTACTCACTGAACACACATCTGTGAACTGCAGGAGCATAGTGTGATGATTGCAGTCAATACATGGTGATAGTGATGAGAGTTACCACCATTGCATCCCTGATTGGATATATGTCACATGAAACAGTGGTATGACAGTCACTGCCTGGGGTTCAGTGACATGTCAACAATGGGCCACTGTTCACAGCTGCAGCCACAAGTCTTCTACACTTTGTACAGATGTCATGCAGTATATATGATGTGTTGTGCTCCCTCTACAAATGTGTTGGGTTGATGGTCATATTTATGCATGCTGTTATAAGTAATCATGAATGCTGTTTACTAATACTAAGCCATACGTGTGTTTAAACTGCAACACCATGGGCTGTATGGGTTTGGAGGTCCCGGCAGAATCTCCTGTCCCAATTCAGCTGGCCATGGCACCAGGCACCAGCACATCTGGGGCCCAGCCTTGGACCTCCACCTCTGTCGGCTCTGCACCCCCTTCTGGTGGAACTGCCACTAAGGATGGGGCTTGCCCCCTCTGGGAGCAGTTCCAGACAGGAATTTGCCTGCTGTCGTACAGTCCTGGATGTGGTGCATAGGGGGCTCAATAAGGGGTTTTGAGGCCAGTTACGCCAGCTCAAGGGCAGAGTGTCACATTTACAGGGTGAGCCTGCCCACCTAAACAACTCCCAGCACTGCCACCTTTGTGGCTGTTTTGGTGCAGTGGTGGCTGCCCATGGCTGGGGACCTCCGTTCCACTGTTTCCACCTGGGGGCTCATGGGCTTGTGACTGCCAAACACCCCTCCCTGTCCAAGGTGTATCCCTCCACATGTGTCATATACTGACCCTGTATGCTTTCTTGTCTGTCATTCTACCCAACCTATCCTCCACAAGCATACCTACTCCCCTTCCCACACATCCCACTCTCACCCTACGGAAACAAAAGGCCAATCAGTTCCTAGAACAACATTTGCCCCAAACATAGCTTTCCATTTCACACACGTGTCCACTGGACACATGTAACCCTTTTAATATGCATCACAACATACTCCAGTTGTCCTCACCCCTGTCTCTCAGGCACACGATCCTGGTATGCACATGACTCCTAAAGGTTCCAGGTACACGTGATGCAGACAACCCCATTGTACACGCAACACTACCAGTCCCTCTATGGTTACCCCATTTACCTTTTTCATGATGATGATGTTGCACACAGCACCTTGCAAGAGTACTGTTCTCACATAATGATTGGACAGGAACTGTTGCGTTAATGTAAATACAATGCACAGAGTGATGTATTTGGCCAATGTACAAATGTTTGCGTGTATTAATGACACATGTCTGTCTGAGGGAGTCTTGATATTACATAGGACAACACCTCTACATAATACAGGCATTGCTGGTGTTTCCCTTTTCATTCCTTTATAATGCTTTGCTGTCACATGGTATGTTCTTGATATATCTATATATATGTATGTATGTATATCTGGACATAAACACATACACATACATCTACATGATGGAATACATTTCCTATAATGTTGAATGACTGCGCTGGATGATATGTTTGTGATAACATCTGATGTCTGTGTATGTGCCATGGCTTAGTGGTAAATCACAATAGCTGTGTGTGCAGGGTCCTGGTTTCGAGCCTTACAGAGGCTGTTTATTTTGTTGCTGGGCAGAACAAGGCCATTGGATATGGAGTGATTAAGGCACATTAAAGCAGTTGTGAGCAGGTGTGTGGGGGTTTGCACGGAGCTAGGCAATGCTAACCTCCGGTTACAGTTTTTTACACTCAGTTTGCCTCTACATTGTTTCACCAATGTAATACTCGCATACTGGTGGCCAAACAGGCTTACACCCGCTTGCTCCCACACTTGCATATGCACTGCATTTTGTGTTTGCATCTGACACTCACACCCCTGGGTGGGAGTGAGGACTACGATATTACCTTGTGATGCCTATTACATCGGATTACATGCCTACAGTATCGGGAATGGCTGCCCATTAGGCAAAAGCATGCCGTTCGACTGTACGGAATCCACGGCCTGTCCAGAGTTTGATTCATATTACTGGTGTGTTCCTCTTACAATCTGCACCTGTCTGGCTAATACATGGGAACTGACACTCTTCAATACAAACAAGTAAATGTTTTTTGGAACCCACATCCTTCAGCCAAGTCATGCTACTGCATACCTAATATTCTATCATCTTTCTAAGGTTGTAAGTGGAACATGTGCTTTCTGTCCCTATCAGATCTCTCAAACAATTGGGGACAAATATCAACTGAATCAGGGACACGTCATAACAACATCAGGGACGCATTTAAATTATTAGTGCTATTAACCTGACACATTGACAGGCTCAGAGCATATGAATTCATACACATTTTCTGAGGTAAATGATGTTTATAACTCTTACTTGTTGTCATTATTCATTACGTGTAATTTACCACCTTTCCTCCAAAAGTCACTAGTTTTAGAAGGGATTAAGTGGGACAGAGTTAGAATTTGAGTCGAAATCAGGGACATCCCTGGAAATTGGGGACATTTCAGAGGTATGGTCCCTATTTGTTTCTCCAATGGTTTATGTCCTGTCCAGTGGATTTGCTCTTAGGGGTTGGAGGTATGGGCATCAGCTATGCCCATTTTGGAATATTAATTACATCCCTGGGGTGGTCCTAATACGACTGCACCAGCAAACACCTGCATGCCTAGGCCCGTAATTGCATACCCATAGTTCCTCCACCTGCCCCTCCTCTACAGCACTCATTCTTACTGTGGGTGCAGGTGGGGTATAAACACACCACTATGGACTGCCCATTCTCCGCGTGTCGGCATACATGTCATACATTGTGTCGACCCATGGGTTATCAGGCTTGCACAACATACTGGTCCGTGTACGTCTACAGCCTGGTTTGATGAATCATTACTGGGACTGACTCAGATGATGATTAATTTTTGGGTGTCCCACAAGGGACATCAATGTCTATGTTTCAAGATTAGACCTGGCAGGTCTCTCCCACTGGTAGTATCCTGCCTGTGGTCTGGGAAGCAGTGGTGTGTTTACTTTTATTGTGTGTCTGTATGTCTCACCGGCCTAGCTGGGTGGTGGGGTGCTGCTATGTGTTATACGTTTGTTTATTGGACCCCTCACCCCCATATGCAAGGCCTGTGAACATATGTAATTCATAACTGCTGTATCATATCCTAGCTATATACATGTGTATATTTTATATATATATATATATATATATATATATATATATATATATATATATATATATATATAGGTTTACTATTAAAATTTCGAACGGCAGTCCGTCGACTGTACTATAGTCGAACACGGAAGTTCGAAAATGATAATTGCGAACTCAAAAAAACAATCTAGGAATGGGTTTTAACATGGGTCGAGGAAGGGGAGATGTTTGTAGTTCAGAATAATACTGACGACCAAAAAAAAAAACACTTCCAAGCTGATAACTAATCCCTGTACACTCAAAGGAAACTAACTGGTGTGAAAAAATACCACCGGTCTTTAAACACATTTTATTACATAAAATAACAAAAGGTCAAGCGCTTTCATCAAATAGACTTCCTCAGAACAATGGGTATCTAAAATCACTCAGCTTTTATACCTTTAAAATCAATCAATTGACCAATTAATGAACCATTTAAAACTACAGGAACACAATATAAATAACTTGTGTATATACTCATTTAAATACTTTTGAATTATTTGATAACGCATTAAAAAACATAAAAATAAGGATGAAAATATAAAACTTAAAAGTACAAAGGGTTAAATCAATAAAATATTGTACTTAAAGTACATATACCAGTTATTTTATTCTATTAGCCCTGTATCTCAAATCAGGTTTGATACTAATGGCATCATTGATGCCCAGGAATTCACATGCATTGACCATAAGTTGTCACCTAGTTTCTGCCCTGAGCAACTTATTGGTCCAATCCCCCCTCTAGGATCCTTACTAACTATTTCCAAAATACCAAACTTGAAACCATGAGTAGGATTACTTTTGATATGTTTGTACAGGGCATTTTTCTCATCCATTTTTATAACACTGTAACAGTGTTCATAAATCCTACGGTTCAACCTTTTTTCTGTTTTTCCAATGTAAAAACATTGGCAAACCGTACAAAGAGCTAAATAAACTAAACCTGTTGTAGTGCAGGAGCCAGAAACCAAATTTATCTCAATCCTAAAGGGGCCCAATCTCACCTTGGGGGTCTACAAAATGTATTTACATTGTTCACAGGCTCCACATTTATGTGTCCCTTCCTTTCTTTTCTTTCCTTGGTAACTATGTTCCAGAATATTCTTTACATTTTTATTTACTTTATAAGTAAATAGGGGTTCAGTACCCAATATTCCCAGTACTTCCTTATTCCCCTTGAACATGACACAATTATTCTTAATAATCTTATTTACTTCTTCGGATGTTTCCCCATAGGTAAGAACCATAGCCTGGGTAAAGTCCTTCAAGTCTTTAGGATCTCTTTTCATGACTTCCTCACCCATTCCCAATAAGGGAATATATCTGTGGTTCCATTCACTCATAACCTGATTCCTAATTTCTTCCAAAAGGTCCGATGGATACCCCCTATTCAGGAACATATCCATTACCAATCTGGTTTCTTCTTCTGCATATTCCATCTTGGAACACATCCTTACCACCCTCACCATTTGTCCTTATATATGGGGGGTGGTTACTGGAGTATTCCAAATAACCATTAGAAAACGTAGGTTTCCTAAAAATTCTAGATTGAAATTTATTAATTTCAGAATCCCTGGAAAGTTGAACATCTAAATAGGAAATCTCGTTTGAATTACCATTACCTGTAAATTTAAAATAATCACACACTTGGTTAATATATTCCATAAAAGAATGGAACGACTCTACATTCTTCCATAAAATAAAAAGGTCGTCCAAAAACCTAAAATATAAATGCCAATCATTATTGTATATCGAATTTAAAACATATCTTTTCTCCCACTGCTGCATAACTAAGTTTGCAAAAATGGGGGCACAGCTACTACCCATGGCCACACCATTAATTTGTCTGTTTTTTTTAATTTTTTTTTTTTGGTCGTTGGTGTATTTGTTGCTTTCCCACCAGTGGTTCATTTCTTTCAGAATAATACTGAACACCTACCTCGACCCATGTTAAAACCGTTCCTAGATTGATGTTTTTACTTCGACATTCGACGTTTTCGAACTTCCGTTGCCGACTATAGCACAGTCGATGGAGTGCCGTTTGAAATTTTAATAGTAAACCTATATATATATATATATATATATATATATATATATATATATATATATATATATATATATACACATTACTTTATACAGATATATCTGTGTATGTATGCATACATGTATATATTTATATATTGCTGTCTATATATATATATATCTTCTTCTTCTTTTGGCTGTTCCCGTTAGGGGTCTACACACACACACACACACACACACACATATATATATATATATATATATATATATATATATATATATATATCTCCAACAACATATGGGTCTATGGGTGTCTGCATATGTATATATCTATATGTGGGTATGTATATGTATTCTGTCTCTGTATGTATACATTTGTACTATGGAGAGGGAGAGGCTTATCTCTATGTTGCTATGGGTAGAAATACACACACATACCTCTACATGTATACATCTACATCTGGTTATTCTGTTCCTTGCCATATAGATTACACTTTGCTGCAGTGGGACTCTTAGAGGGTGTGGCTGCTCATTGGGCAATGCCTCTGCCCAATGAACACATTTGCTTACATCCCAGGGGCTGTCCATATAGGCCCACAAAAGCCAACACCTGCACACCTAGACCCATAAGTAGCTACCCATAGTTCCCCCACCCGCACCTCCTCTACAGCACCCATGCTTACTCTGGGTCCTGGTTGGTTATGGACACACCACTACACTCTGCCCACTTTCCACTTCACGGGACTCATACAATTGTCTTGACCCATGGGTCATCAGGCTTTCCCACCCTTGTATTTCGGGTATGCATACACCCCAGCCAGAATGTTCAGTTTATCAGCTTCTTTTGCTCTTGCCAATTTTTGGGGTGTCCCACAAGGGACACTCCTTCTGTGTTCCAAGATTAGAATTCATGGGTGCACTGTGTACCCCCCCGGTTGTATCCTGCCTGTGGTCTGGGGAGCAGTGAACTCTTTACATTGTTTGTGTGTATGTTTCCCGTATCCAGATGGGGGGGTGGCGGATGGTCATGCTACGTGTTTCCTGTTTCTTGCTCTGGCCCCTCTCTTCTATTGGCATAGCCTTTGAACATATGTTATTCTTGTGTGCTGTTTCCTATCATAGCTGTATATCTGTGTATATGTACGCACACGCACACACACACACACACACACACACACACACATATATATATATATATATATATATATATATATATACGTATATGTATATGTCTGCAACCATGCATATATATATATATATATAAAAATAGAAAAGGTCCTTGGAAAATGATATGAGAATCTAAAGAATATTGGTGGCAGGTATATTTAAATGCCACGCAATTTCCAGGACTGAATGATTCCACCTCTATTACTAGTATTTTAAAATTAAAGTCTTTTAATAGGTAAATTGTATGATGGGTTTATATTTAATAATATGTTCAGGTAAAATTTAACATATTATTTATGGCTTCTTGTAATATTTGCATACACAGTCATAGACTCCCTGTTTCAAACCTATTTATATTGTTAAGAAATTCATATATATTTATTTTATTTTATTTTATTTCATTTTATGGTAGGATTGAATTTTAAATTGATTGATTAAATAATTGAATTATTGGTTGTATTATGTGCAGTATATAATGTTTCAACCAACAGTTTGAAAATGTCTGATGAAGGCTGGAGTAACGCAGCCGAAAGCGCTTACCATTTTATTTGCGTTTTTTGTCGCAATAAACTCTAGTACACTTTATCTGGTTGTTCGTTTTGCTATTGTGCTTCTGGATTTGTTCTTCAAGTTTGTGGTTCATTTTTACAATCCCTGTATTCTTCCCTTACAAGACCGATTATTGAATACAATGCCCCTTTCAGCATGTAACTCACAAAGCATATGCAGCAGCTAGAGAGACCACAGAGATTTCTCACAAAGAGAATCCAGGGCCTCAAACATCTACCCTACACAGA
>NC_056725.1:753270514-753348014 GCF_019279795.1 Protopterus annectens | reverse complement strand
TTATCTCTGGGACCCACATTACCCGACACCAGGATAAACCCTGCTCATCTCTGGGACCCACATTATCCAACACCAGGCTAACCCCCACTCATCTCTGGGACCCACATTGCCCAACACCAGGATAACCCCTGCTCATCTCTGGGACTCACATTGCCCAACACCAGGCTACCTCCTGCTCGTGTCTGGGTCTAGGCAGGGATGATGCGCATGACCATCACACAATATCTAGCAGAGGACGAGGGATGGTTGTGCAGAGAAGGAAGAAGTGTGTCTGCAAGTTTTTTTTAAGTTCAGTGTTTTTCTTTTTTTTACTGCCAGCATACAAGAATATAAGTACATAATTTATTTAAATGTTTATGCGTGTGTTAAATAGGAATGTATGGGTGTGTGGGAGTGTGATGTGATGTAGATTTTCTTAATTGTTCCTTATGTTGCAAAATGTCTGTGAATGTTTGCCTCATATGTCGGTTTGAACCTTGTAAAATTTGTATCTTTTCTGGCAAATCAGTGAAGTTTGCATTTAAGCTTCATATTAAAAAGCATACAAATGCAAAGCTAGCAAGTTTCTAAGTGTATAAAGTCTGTAGCTGTCCCCGATTTTGGTCCATTATCCACCATTATTTTAGCTTTCTGCTTGAGTCATGAGCTAAGAGGTTGAGTATGTTTGTTGGGGGAGGGGTGAGTGAATTACACACTGTATTCTGACATCAGTGAGGTGACAAGATAAACACATGTGTAGCAGTTATTTAATTGCAATCAAAGTCCTGAGGAATATAGTCATACAACTGGATTAAATTGATGGTTGTGTGCGTGTACATATATGTGTGTGTGTGTGGGGTCTACATTATTTTGTCAAATGGCAGATCATCAAGCCACAAATCATCAAACCATCATTCATCAAACCCCTAATTATCGAAGCTGCTAATCGCCGGAGTTTTCAGTGAAATTTTTCTAGGGCAATCCAATGGTTGGCCACCATCTGGAATCTGCCCTTTTCATCACTGTAGTATGATCTCTCATTTGGTATATTTAGTTGGAGGGGTGGGGACAAATCCCCCCACCTGGGTAGGTTTAACATTTTATTATTTTCTTTGCTGTTGTTAGGGTGGCCTACTGTTGGTTTACCCTAGGAAAACTTTAGCTGAGAATTCCATTCGGCGATATGCGGCTATGATAATTAGGGGCTCGATGAATGGTGGTTCGATGAGCTGCCATTCAACAAAGTGATATAGAACCTGTGTGTGTGTGTATATGTGTGTGTGTGTGTGTGTGTGTGTGTTTGTGTGTGTCTGTGCATGCATGTGTATGTATGTATGTATGCCTGTGTAAAGACTGGTGTAGATGCTTCCAAATTTTACTTATTTTGAAGAATGTTGATTTTTTTTTTGTCTCATATATTGGTCTGCTCCTTGTAAAGTTTGCAGCTTGTCTGGTAAGTTGGGGTAGATTACAGTCACAAGTAAAGATGACAGATATTTAAGGTTCAGATTTAAAAGCATGCTAATGCTAAGCTATTATGCTAATGTGCATCTAAGTAGATAAAGGCTGCAGCTGTCCCTGATTTAGGTCAGTGCAAGTATTAGCGCATTGTGGGCCCTCAGTACCTATCAAGTATGGGGTCCCCAGGACACATCCAGTCTAAGTATCACTCTGACTTTGCCACCCCTTTTAGTTCATGCTGCAGAGTTTTAGGAGCAGTACACACAGACTGAACTGTAGTTACAATGCTCTTACATTACAAAAGTCCTGTGTACCACACCATCTTGGCTCTTCTCACACAGGGACATTCACAGTTACATTACAACAACCCTACATACACTGCCAGTCTTAGGTCAAATGGAGCCATATGTGAAAGCCTTCATGGCACCCCATACTGCCTATTGTTTCATCTCCAGCCCCCATACACACACACATTGTTCAGTGCCCCCCTTGTTTTTCCCCTATCCAGGCCTCCCCAAACCATGCATGTTACTTTTTTTTCCTTTTTTCACATTTTACCTTACTCTTCAGGTTTTCCAGAAGCCATGGCTTTTTAGATGCCATGAAGTGCATTTTAGGGTTTTTTAATCAGCCTTTTTATTCACTGATGGCCTGGATAAATATTATGACCAAGGAATGAAATACAAAAATTCAGAGTTGTTGAAATGCACTTTTCCTTGTAAACTTTTAACACACCTTAACTGACCAAGACAGCACAGTAAAACCTGTGTAGAAAATAATTGAATTACGTTGGGGTGGCCCCAGGAGACATAGGATTACAACTTCTGTGATGTACATTTTAGAGAATTTCCTAACCTTTTGATCCAGTGGTGGACTGAAAAAAAAATGAGTATGAAAAGAAATTATTTTTTTTCTTTCAGAGAAGAAGTAAGTTGAGTCTAAGGCTTAATATTCAAAGCTGACAAAACTGTAGCTCACAATAAACTAACAAGATAAATGTTTGTGAGGATACATAAATCCTGTCTGGGAATAATATCTGCCTCTCTACCCCACCAAAAAGATAGTTACTCCTTGTGCATTCACCTCATGTTAGACTGGAAAGAAAGCAAAGGCTCGAATGGCTATAGTTATGTATTTCAGGTTACTGTTATCATGCAAGTACATAGCATGCCTCCTCACCTTTACCCCTACTTGTCTGATATGTGATTATTTAAAAAATAATTATCACCGTAATTTATTCCATCTTGTTACTCTAAGACTGTAGACTGCCTCTACATAGTGACCTTCTTTGCACATCTCCATGGTCTGTGAGACACAACGACCAAACTGTCACCATCCCCTGTGCACACCTCTGAAATTGGATTGTGAGGAAAATTAAAGAAGTAATAACCACACCATCTCCACTCCCCCACCAAAGCTACAGCAACCTTTGTACACACATACCTCCAAGCAGGCTTAGTTTTAGAATGGCTGCAATTGAAAGTGGAAGTCACCACTATCTCCATGTCAAAATCAATGGCACAGTCTGGGATGTGGAAGCCACCAGGTCCCTAGAAGCTTTATTTATCTTTTGCTGACCAGGTTAGTCCCACTAGTATAGTAGCCCCTTTTCAGGGGAGACCCGAGCTAGTATTTATACTACTAGGGGAAATTCGGCCAGGGCATCAGGGAACTTGCCCTACATGTCATTGTTGCAAGTGGGACCCATTTTGCATGGCACTTCCTGTTTCTGTTATAGGTGCAGAGGTGGCCTGGAGAAACAGGGAGGCAGATGGAGAGAGGAGGAGATAATGGAGTGGGGAAAGAAATGGAGGAGAAAGCAAATGTCGAGAATGGAGAATGTGTGCAGGATTCTGAGGAGATGATTCAAAGAAAACTGTTTGATTTAGATGAATCAGAAAATAATGGATATATAATTACAAGCCTCCAGTCAGGAAGAAATGATGATGCAGAGTGAGTTAGAGAATGAAGGAGATGTTTCCTGGGGGGGGGGGCATTATGGAGAAATTACAAAAGAGGGTGCAGAGACAGTTCTGAAGAATAATGATGAGATTGAAAAGAAAATATATGTGCAAAAAGTAAAAGAAGGCAAAAGGGGAGTAGCAGAAAGGAAGATAGAAGAAACTGAAAAATGAAAATATGTAGTAAGAACTCAAAGTAAAGAAGGCAAAGAAATGAATAAGCAAGAAGTGTGAGACAATTTAATAGCTACTTAGGGTGTAAAATCACATGAGGTAAGAGCATTTATTGTAATTAATAAAGAGACATTTTGTAACATTATATTTGAGACTGTTTTTTCAATAGAAACAATTTTTGGAGAATATGAAAAATGAAAGACCTTTACCCGTGGAATATTTATGTGATTAAAAACATTTAACGGGAAACAAAACATAAAATTGATATACACTTCTGAACAGAGGTGGAAGGACACACTTTGAAATGACATTTGAAAACTTTATGTAAAGAAGCACTGGACACCACAAACGTTTATAACAAACGGGGTTTATGGACTGGTGAATGGGATTGTAATACTGTGTTAAAACAGAAAAAGAAAAATATATATACATATACCAAACATGATAAATGTAGAGAGGAATATGGATGTTGTAAAACACTGGGGACAACACAAAACATGTTTTTTTTTTATGGAAAGGAAGGACAGTTGATAAATAATTGTGACAAAGGAAATTATTACATCTGTGGAGAAATGGGGCATGATGGGAAAAATGTAAATTTCAATGCTATAAATGTAACAAAATTGTACATGTATGAATGGATTGCAAAAATGAAAATATGAGTAAGGAAAAGAAAAAAAACAGATGAAAATCAAACAAAGAGAAGAAACTTTAAAAGTTCTGAAATAAGTGAAGAAAAAGACAAAGTGGGAGGTAGTAAAAGAAAGAAAAAAAAATTCTATTGGTAAAAGGGTAAAAGACAGAAAAAGAAAATGTAAAGTGATAAGTGCAAGAGAAAAAAAGAAAGGAA
Organism: Protopterus annectens; assembly: GCF_019279795.1. Lineage (NCBI taxonomy): Eukaryota > Metazoa > Chordata > Ceratodontiformes > Protopteridae > Protopterus > Protopterus annectens. The sequence continues at coordinate 753,343,589 of NC_056725.1, read as the reverse complement.
ATGGATGAAAAAGATTATGTGCAGCTAATGACTGAGGGTTGGTGTAATGGTTACAATGTTTGACTCTCAGGCCCAAAGTGCAATGTTTAATTCTCACCTTTTTTGAAGAAAAATTGTCTAGGCTTAGAACGGCCTAGTAGGTACCTAGTAAGGTAAGGTAATTAGCTATAAGCTTATGAGACTATAAATCTAAGGAAAAGAGAAAACGAAAATTTCTGAGTGCTTTCTATAAATGTGAATATGGATCTATAGAAAAGGTAAAATGAAACTGTGTTTCTGTAAATATGAATAGTATTAAAAATATAGCAAGAATAATAGGGATTTTGAAGTAGTGTGCTACATGTGATGTACATGTAATTATATTCGAAGACAAAATATTTTTAACAAATGAAGAAAGATTACAGAGAAACTATGGGGAGGAAAGATCTGGAATTTGGGAAATAAGAGATGTTGTGGAATAGCTGTATTTTGTTGAAATGCAGTAACAATCAAAATGGGAAGAATAACCATTATAGATTTAAACTGGAAAGAACAAGTATATAGAATTCAAACATTACATGCTTCTACTAATTGTAAAGAAAGGGAAAGCTTATTTCATCAGGTTTATACTATGTCGTTTTAAGTATGAATATTACAATAACAGGAGACTTTAACTGTGATTTAAGAGGCAAGCATAAAAGGAAAGGAAATTATATAATAAAATCGTCAGAAGTTATAATATATAGTAAAAAAATGGGACAAAAATTCATGGACTTATATAAATAGTATGTATAGAGATGAAATAAACATAGTATCAGAAGGATTAGTTATAGGAGAAGCAGGGTAGTTGAAAAGTACACTTGTGTACACTTACCATAAATGTAGATGTTTGAGTATATTCACTGTTGCAGTCATCACATTTGGGTTATCCCTGCCAGGGTAGCCCTCAGTTGGCCTGAATACCAGAGGCTTAGTATTTCTGTGTTGGTTGCCATTGGGACACAAACACGAAGAACATAGTACAGTTGTGTACACTTACCATAAATGTAGATGTTCAAGTGTATTCACTGTTGCAGCCCTGGTTTCCCTCCCTCCATTCCCCTTGTATCTCTCTCTCTCTCTCTCTCTTTCTTTCTTTCTCTCACTCTCCCTACAAGGAACTTTTGGTATTTACTTTCTACTGGTGGTGTTCTTCCACCATAAACTAGTTCCCTCATGGGGGATCCTGACAGTTAGGGCAAGAAAAACTGATGTAATGGTGTCGGCTGCCATATTTTATACTACTGACGACCTGATGTCAGTCCTGGAGCGATGGCAACTGATGCAGAAATACTAAGCCTCTGGTATTTGGGCTGACTGAGGGCTACCCTGGCAGGGATAACCCAAATGTGATGACTGCAACAGTGAAACATGAAGAACATCAGGATTTTCTAATCATCTTGCAATATGGCTTGAAATAAAGGAAAACAATAAATATATAAAAATAGGTAAAGTAATAAAAAGGATAACTGAGAAAGCATGGAATGAATAAAGAAAGAGACTAGTAATAGAGTTATGAAAAGATCATATTACTATGAGAACATTTTATAAAAAATGGCCTGAATAGTGGATGATATTTAAGGAAAAAATACAAAAACGTTTTTTATAGTGGCAATATAATGTGAGAAAAGTAGAGAAAGAAAAATATACAAGAACATATAAAAATGCTTTGGAAGACTTAGAACATAATGATAGAAAGTACTTTGACAAAGAAAAAAATTATATGAAAGAATTTAAGAAAAATAAAAAAACTGTTTTATAAGCAAAGATATTTTTTCTAAGGAAAGAGATAAGAAGTACCAACTTACTTAAGCAGATTAGCAAATGAAGATGGTAGTGTAGTAATAGAAATAAAAACATGTAAAAGGAGAAAGGAAAAGATTATGAATGGTGTAATACAATAGGTACAAAAAATGTTTAAAAAAAGAGGTAACGGGAAAAAATCATGGAAAGTAGTGGAAAAATCATGGAAAGTAAAACAAGTTAACAAAGGCAATAAAGAGTTGGAAAAGGAGATTTCTTCAAATGAGCTAAAGTATTAGGACAAGTAAATATAGATTCAGCTGCAGGGCCAGACAGAATACGGTATGAAATGTATAACAATTTAATAAACTGGCAAAAATATTTTTTAAAGATTTTGAATGAATAGTTAAAAGAAGGTTTAAAGAATTATGCAGTGGAATACTTAAATTCATATGGAAGAAGGAAGATAGAAGACAATTAAAAAACTGGAGACCAACAGAAATGAATAATAATGATTATAAGATTTATATGAAAATAACACAAAAGAGATTTGAAACTAAAATGGAAAATATAATAGAAGATTGTATATGTCATGTTAAGGAAAATGGTTTTCAAGAATTATTAATGATAGTTAGAGAAATTGTGGATGATATTATGAATAGAAAAGAAGAAGCAAAAAAAATGATAGGAGACCTTAAGATATTTGATACAATTGGACACAAAATCTTGTGGGAAATAATGAAATAATATAATATAAGTGAGACTGTTAGGAAATGATGTGTGTCAGCATACAGTAATAATAAAGTAAAAATACTTGTAAATGGCTGGTTAAGATAAGAGGTGTATATGAAGAGTGGTGTAAGACAGGGATGTCCAGTGAGATGTATGCTCTTTGCATTAGTTATGAATGCGATAGTATGTAAAATAAATTACAAAATGGAGGTGGTGGGGTATACAACACCTGAAGGGTTAAGAATTCCAGTTCAGTTAACATATGTAGATGACATTATAATAACTGCAAAAAATAAAATATAGATATAAAAAAAGTAATAATTTGCACAAATGTCTGTCTAGAGGTGATAGTGATGGGATTAAATAAAGGGAAAAGTAAAGATTTAGGTGATATAATAAAGACAGCGGATATATATTTTACAATGAATGAAATTTCTGTGTTAGGTTTAAAACTTGGGAATAAAGATGCAAGTAGAATTCAGTGGGAAAAACAACAGAAGAAATAAAACAAACGTGCCTTTTCTGCAGAACATATAAATTATCATTCAGAAAAAAAGGCTTATTTGATAAAGTCAGTACTGATGGGAAAAATAGCACACTTAGGAAGTGCATTTATGTTGCCAACAGTATTTGAAAAAAGAATTATTGCAAATATGTTTTCATTTCTATGGGGTTCTAGATTAAACCCAGTAAAAGTTTTGTATGGAAATAAAGAGCAAGGAGGCTTGGGGTTAATTAACACAGCGGTATATGCTGCTTCATTAAATGTGTACACAGGGTTAAAGTGGATAAATGAAAAAGATGAAAATTAGTAGTAAAATTGTATAAGTATGATACATTTGCGGTATGGTAAAAAAAGTGTAAAAGAGAAAAAGTGTATAAATGAATAATTAAAATGTTACCAAGAAAAATATTTTTGTGGAAAATAAAAATTGATGATATAGAGAAGGATAGAAAAGTATGGTATAAGAATGTAATGATAAAACATTACTATCCAAAACCATGGGAAAATCTAACAGATGAAAAAATTAAAGCTATAAAATAAGCAAATGGTGCAATCAGAAGGTAGAATATCAATATTTTTTGTGGAGATTGGTAACAGTAAATGGCCAGTAATAGGAAATATGCAATATAAAAAGAAAAGTGGTAGTATATGTTTATTTTGTCAAAATGAAGAGACTACAGAACATATGTTTTGGAAATGTTATAGGAAAACTATATAAAGAAGATTTTTTGAAGATATAAAAGAAGTGGATAAAATAAACATGGATATGATTAAATATCTATATTATAAGAATACAAGTAAGAAATTTGCTAAAAGAATAGCTAAAACGTTATTTTATGTCATATGGGTTATATGCAAAGAAAGAATAAATGAAATTATGTTTCATGGTAAATGGATTTTATTAACAATATTAAATAAAATCAAATGGGGCTTATTGACAAAGGAGTGGGGGTCTAACAGGGATGAAAATTTAGTATGATTGTAAAGGAAATTATGAGTTTTTTGTATAAAAACTAGAGAACCCCTACTCTTCTCAATAGATAACATGGGACCTTTTATATCCACCTGAGCTACCATCATCTCAAGAAGATGAGGTCTTGGTTTAATATCTCATCTGAAGGATGGCACACTCAGAAGTAAAGCATCTCCCTTAAGCTATTCTGCAGGGTCAATAATCAATCAACCTGGTATTGGAATAGAACCCACAGCCTCTTATACCTAACACAAATGTGTGCATCTGTTGCACCACCAACACTGTTCTAAGGATCTGAATATTCTGTGATGCATTTAATGTCTTATTTTGAAAGAATAAATATATATATATATATATATATATATATATATATATATATATATATATATGGGTCTATATCAGTTCCGTGAAAATCCATTTCAGCGAATACCAAAAGAGCGACACGTATTAATCGAACCACGAATAGATCGAATGCACTAAACCACAAAATTTAAAACATCGAACGGTCATAGTCGGCCAACCCCAGCACCCACTACATACTACCTACCAAAACAAAATAAATCACATACATACACTGACCAAACCCTACTCCTAACCTTGAAGTAAAGCACCAAAACCCAACTTCTAACCCTACACTAAACCCCACATACACAAATCTATGCACTATCCTTAACCCTTCCCTAACTCTAAGGTCAATAACCACCGCACACTTCCCCTAAGGAGATATACCCAAACAAAATAAATAATACACATAAATAAATTTAACAAAACCCTACTTCTAACACTACACTAAACCCCACATACACAACTATCTATGCACTATCCTTAACCCCTCCCTAACCCTAAAAGGTCCGTAACTATCGCACACTTCCCCTACGGAGATATACCCTAACAAAATAAATAATACACATAAATACATTTAATAAAACCCTACTTCTAACACTACACTAAATCTTACATACATTACCTATCTATACACTTACCTTAACCCACACCCTACCCTAAGGTCCATAACTATCGCACACTTACCTTACGGAGCTATACTGCAGATGGGCCAACCAAAACACTTCGACATTTTGGATTTCGCTGTTTCGGATGTTCAGCATTTACATAGTTCGCGCAATACATGTTGATCATTTCATATTCACGGAAACAGCATTTTGATCATCTGATAGGGACCCATATATAAATATATATATATATATATATATATATATACATATATATATATATATATATATACACCTGTCAACCATATTTTTTACTGCTATGCAGAAAAGTTATGCATGCGCCCGATATTATAGTGTGTGTGTTGGCAGATAAAAATTGGTGATATTTTTTGCACACACATTCAGACATTTATACACACACACACACACACACACACACACACACACACACACACACACACACACACACACACACACACACACACATGCATAAGCCATGGTAATACCAGTTTTATAGTGACTTCAGCAAATAACAATACATTGTGTGACTGTAGTACTACCACACTGGAGGGTGCAGTCATCAACAACAGGAAGGGTAAGCCACTTTTACTCACCTCATCGATGAGTAATGCATACCTGTAACTGTCCCTTATTTCAAAGAGTGCCCCTGATTTTGCCTCAGTTTTCTGCTCTGTCTTTCTTAAACATTTTAACTTGCTGATAAATCATTCAGGACTAGAAAAGTACAGTTGTGTACACTTACCATAAATGCAGATGTTCGAGTGCATTCACTCTTGCAGTCATCACATTTGGGTTATCCCTGCCAGGGTAGCCCTCAGCCAGCCCAAATACCAGAGGCTTAGTATTTCTGCATCTGTTGCTGTCGCTTCAGGACTGACATCAGGTCATCAGTAGTATAAAGTAAGGCAGCCAATGCCATTACATCAGTTTTTCTTGTCCTAACCTGTCAGAAGCCCCCAAGTAGGAGGCAGGTTCTGATGGAAGAACCCCACCAGTAGAAAGTAAATACCAATATGTCCCTTTGTAAGGAAAGAGAAGAAAAAGGGATGGAGGAAGGGAAACCAAGACTGCAACAGTGAATACACTCGAACATCTACATTTATGGTAAGTGTACACAACTGTACTATGTTCTTCATGTTTCACTGTTGCAGTCATCACATTTGGGTTGATTCCCAAAGCTGAGGAAATGGGTGAAGGCAGTCAAAGAAACTAGGGGCTGGCTAGGATGCCCTGCAAGACTGCAGAGGTAAACCCTGCCCTGGATTTGGAGAAGAGAGACAGGTGATAATGTTTGGTAAAAGTGTGAACAGATGTCCAGTTGGCAGCCTCCTAGATGTCCCTGGTGGGGACTCCTCTGTGGAAAGCTACAGAGGTGGAGGCTGCTCTGGTGGAGTGAGTCTTGACCCCCTTGGGGAGAGGCTTTCCATGTTGTTTGTATTAGAAATGGATGCAGTGTGCTATCCATTTAGAAATGGTTTGTTTAGAGATGGCTTTGCCTTCTCCCCTTATAGCAAAGCTAACCAGCAATTGATCAGACTTTCTGAAGGATTTAGTCCTGTCTAGATAGAATCTGAGCTGTCTGTGCACATCTAGAGAGTGCAGAATCCTTTCGCCTTTGTTCTGGGGATTAGGAAAAACGGTGAGAAAATGAATGGATTGGTTGAGAGCCACACTGGACACCATCTTGGGCATGAAGGATGGGTTAGTTCTGATGGATACCCTGTCAGCATGGAAGATGATGAAGGGTTCCACAGCCATGAGCTCTTTCAGCTCGGAGACTCTTCTGGCTGATGTGATGGCCAGAAGGAATGCTGTTTTCCAGGAGAGAAATTTTAGCTCTGCAGAAGAAGCTGGTTCAAAAGGGGGAAGGGTGAGCTTTTCCAATACATAGTTAAGGTCCCAAGCTGTGGTTGGTGCCCTTCTGGGTGGCCTCACATTGCTAGTCCCTCTTAGGAGCTGTTTGATCAAAGGGTGGGAGAAAAGGGGCTGCTCCAACATTGCATGGTATTCCCAGGCAGTCTCCCATCCAAGTACTAACCAGGCCCGATGCTGCTTAGCTTCTGAGATCAGACGAGATTGGGAGTATTCAGGGTGGTATGGCCGTAGACTAAACTCAGGTAGTGGCCGACTGGCACTCGTGCGAACTGCTTCTGCTTTGGGCTCCACAGCAAGAAAGACTGATGTAATGGCATTGGCTGCCTTACTTTACATTACTGATGACCTGACGTCAGTCCTGAAGCAACAGCAACCGACGCAGAAATACTAAACCTCTGGTACTTGGGCCCGGCCGAGGGCTACCCTGGCAGGATAACCCAAATGTGATGACTGCAACAGTGAGACATAAAGAACATCTGTCAGTAATACCAGATATTAGATTTTATTTTTTCTTATTTTTTTGGAAAATTGAGACATATTAATATGTAAAAAGTATTTCTCATTATGAGGCTTTATTTCTCCATTATTTTTGTTTTTTGCACATGATTCTTGAGCATATAAAAATCCTTGTAAAAGAAAACCACCCTTGAAGATCACGAAAGCCTGCTCTTCTTAAACTCTCAGGTAAGATCTGAAATCACTCACGCTGGCACGATGATTTCTGCTATTACCTCACTCATGTTCATTCACTGATTATCAGCTTTATCCTTACAGGATCATATTACGGCCCTTTTTAGCATTGTGCATAATCAGAGAATAAGTGCATTATCTGTTTTCAGCTCACTTTCCTCCAGTCAACAGCAGTGTTTGAGGGTCTCCCACACCGTCAAGAATGATCAGGGGGTCCTGCAACCATGAGTATTGTGGATGACTAACACTGGCTATGATGTTAGCTTTGTGGACAGAATGCATACCAGCAGGATTAAACTAAGTCAAGGGCACTCTATCAGTGGTTAAACATTTAATGAAATTTTGAAGCCTGCTACTTAGCAAAACATTGTTACTACAGCTAGAAATATATTTGAAATTTAAAGCAGAAGAACTGGTGCCTGATCCTTAGGATTCTTTATCCTCTGAGTTGTTATTACCAACCCAATTTGTTACGTACACAAGATTGCTGTATTAGCTTCTGTTGGTTTTAACAAACATGCAACAAAATATTAATACAAGACAACTTGGTGTGGTTGGGGGCCCCTCAGGATCAGGAGGCCTCTTGCAACTACAGGATTTGCTGGTGCCTAAAACTGGCTATCACCATTAGTTTAGCATTTTCCTTGAGTCATGAACTAAGAGGTTGCAAGGTATGTGTTGGGGGTGTGCAGTGAGTTACAAACTATATTCTGACAGTAGTGAGCTGGCAAGATAAATATTCCTGTATGGTAATTACATGTTGTCAAAAGATTTTTAATACTCTTAACATATACTGGAAGAATCACGCAGCAAAAAAGGTAGGCCAAAAAAGAGTTTATTTTACATGCATGGAGACCTGCCACAAAAGTTCTTGGTTGTCAGCAGTCTAATTTCTACACACTTTACATGGGTTTTTATACCCTCTTTTGTGCATACACAGCAGCTGGTTACTAGACAAGGAATTTCAGTCAAGGCTATAAATTCACTCACTGGAGCCTTAGATGGTAAAAATGTCAGACACAAGATAAGTTGGTGCCTACATCAAGGTAACATCTATGCACTCCTCCTTGGTCAGAGGTCAGTCCAAAGATAGGCCTGTGCCTGGACCAAAGTAGCATCTGTGCATTCCTTTCTGGTCAGCAAATTCCTTACAAGAAAAACAACTCATTTTAGCTTATTTCTTTGCACGCAATGCAGTTTCACATTTTAACCCTTCCTATACAGGATACAAAGATGTTGAACACAAAGATTCTTACTACATTTCCCCCCTCACAACACTTTGTATCCCCAGTAATACATTTTATTCATACAGGTTTTAACACGATTCATTTTCTGTATATTCAGAATAATAAGCTTTAGTTGCATTGGCAGACAATACACTTGATATTATCATTCGGATGCAAGGAATGCAACAACAACCCAACAGTAGGAATATAATGGCACCAACACATACAGCAATTAAGACATTCATAAATACTGTTCCCCAATTTCCAAACCAATTCTGGAAAAAGTCAGTCAATGGATTCTGTCCTGGTTTTGTAAGTTCAGAAACTTGTTGTAAGATCTCCAAATGACTGTCTATATCGTGCTCATTGTCAGGAATGAAAGAACAACACTCCTCCTGGATAAGAGCGCAAGTACCTCCTTTCGCCGCTAGGGTGAAATCGAGCGCCATCCGATTCTGCAACACTACAGTCCTCATTGCAGTTAGCTCATCCGTCACCAACTCTAGCGCAGAAAAAGTTGCATTGCTCAGAGTTTCTAACAGTTTTGACAGTTTTCTGAGCTCCCAAATAGATTTTACTGTCCCATAGGCTGGAAGAATACCAGCCCAAGAAATGACATCATCGCCCAAGTCCATGTGTGACAGTCCCTTGCTGCTACTGTGGGCCAAATCGTGATGATAGATCCAGGATGCATCAATGTTACCTACGGGATTAACAGGTTTATTCACAGCACGTACATTTCGTATTTTACCTTGGGGAAGAGTAAATGAATGTCTTATAGCTGGTGCCAAATAACCCAAAAAAACTGCCTGACCAATTCCTTGGTAACCATTTGTATGCTTTTTTACCACAGACAAAATAACAGTCATTCACTTTAAGAGTGATATTTACTGGAATAGAATGATTTCCTTTGTCTTGTATCCCTTTAAACAAAAGATCATACACAGATAACATTTTTTCAACAAAACTTGTGACATTAATAAGCCCTGTACTATTAATAAGCACTCTTATAGGCTTGAAACTTGTTGCACAGTGCCCATCTAATGTACAGTTATGAATTATGGTTACATTACATTGACTCCATTCAACCTTAATTTTTCCAGATCTCTGGAAACATACAGTTCCATTCTGATGACCCATGAGGTGTAATGCTATTTTGTCCTTTACGGCTACCTCCGAAGTTTCAAATAGTAAATTGGTCCATGTATCATTTGCCCCCAAAGGGACTTACCTAACATCAGACCACCATGTACAGTCGGGATAGCTGTGCATATCCAACAATTTGAAACATTAAAAGACAAAGCATATGCATATTTAATAGCCTGATACGTGTTAAAAGGTGGATGCCAAGCTGTATTTTCATCTCTCTTTGTTTGGCTTGTTTCGTGTGAAAATAAAAATGGCCAAAACAGAAAAATAACACAATCACTAATAACAAAATTATTTTACAATGCCTTTGTGGGAAGGGCTGCTCCCTTCTGGTATTTTCCTGCATTGCTACAACAGTCAGAAAAGTTCATACAAAAACAGGATTGCTACTAATCAGTGTTCCTCAGGGGAACTCAAATTCTTTTCCAACTCAAATTTCCTGACAATCTTGCAATGTGTCAGGTGGATCCAAGATGTTCGCTCCTTTATTCGAACTGCTGTGGGTGTCGAAATCAAAACCTGGTATGGACCTTCCCACTTCGGAGAGGCCCACATCTTTCTTTTAACAATTTTAATCCACACCCACTCGCCAGCCTTCACTTCCAGGATCCTGTTGTTCTTCTGATCTGAAAAATAATCATTCGTTAGAGAAGTGTTAGTTTTGTCAGCATTTTCCTCATGTAATCTGCTATCTCTTCACCCCCCTCACGTTCCGCAGGCAAAAGACCTTGCCACTGCGGGACGTAATAAGGTCTCCCATATAGTAGTTCAAATGGTGTGACCCCTTTGAAGTGGGAGTGGTACGCATGGACAGGAGTGCCAGAGGTAAGCAGTTTATCCAAGACTGATGTGTCTTGGCCATGAGTTTACGTAACTTGCCTTTGAGAATGCCATTATGGCGTTCAACCAACCCTGCTGACTGTGGGTGGTAGGCACAGTGGTGTTTTAGTTCAATCTGAAAAACGGCAGCCAGCTTTTGAATAACTTGGTTTACAAAATGTGTGCCATTATCAGAATAGATGCGTGTGGGTAGCCCAAAATGAGGGATAATATTATTCGTAAGGGCCTTGGCTACCGACAGGGCATCTGGATGTGTTACTGGAAAAGCTTCAACCCATTTTGTAAAAGCATCAATAATGACTAATACAAATTGCTTTTGTTGAACAGGAGTTAGTTCAATAAAATCCATACAGATTGTGTGAAATGGATACGGAGGCAGCGGGAAAGCTGCTGGAGTGATTCGTACCCCACCACCATGGTATCGTGCACAAAGCAGGCATGATAAACAAAATCGTTTAGCATATGCTATAAAGCCCTTGGTCCAGAAAATTTGCTGGGTCATTTGAACCATAGCAGCAGGGCCCAGATGAGATGGGCCATGCGTCACTAATGAGGCATACCTAAAAAGGTTTGTTGGCAAGACATACTTATCATTTGGACCTACAAAAACTCCTTGCTTCTGAATAGCCCCATATTTAACCCATCGCTGTTTTTCCTGAACTGTACTAAGTTCCTGCATTACTTGCAAAGTTTGTAGATCAAATTTATCTGTAGGATGAAGTTCCTTCTGTGTGGTCTCGAGTGCAAAAGTAGAGGTTAAGGCTACACTTTTTGCAGTTTTGTCAGCTAGTGCATTTCCAAGTGATACTGGATCCTTGGCATTTGTGTGTGCTGCGCACTTACAGATGGCCAATCCCCGTGGCAGTTGGACAGCTTGTAAGAGGCTAAGAATTAAATACTTGTGGGTTATTTCCTTTCCTGAGGCAGTAACCATTCCCCTATTTTTCCATTGCTGTGCAAAGACATGGACCGTGGAAAAAGCATACTGACTATCTGTGTAGATAGTAACTGCCTTATCCTTGGAAATGGTACATGCTCTGGTCAAAGCAATCAATTCAGCTGCTTGTGCGGACAGATTCCTGGGGAGAGGTTTTGCCTCTAGTACCTTAGTCTCAGTTGTGACTGCATAACCCACTTGTGTAATACCTGCCTCATTCTTACGTGCTGACCCATCTACGAACAGGGTCCAATCTGAATTTGCCAAAGGCTGATCCTTAAGGTCTGGTCTTGGTAAGACATTAGAGTGTATTAAGTCTAAACATACATGAGGGGCACCGTCATCAGCTGTAGGTAACAGCGTGGCTGGATTAAGAGTGGTGCATCGCTCAATGGTCATGTGTGGTTGTGATAGTAATGTTGTCATGCAGGACAAGTGTCTGCTAGGAGAGAGAAAGGTAACTTTATCCTGTAGAAGTATTACCGCGACAGAGTGCGGTACCCGTAAAGTAAAGTCATGAAACAAAACTAGGGTTGCAGACGCCTGCACAGCCAGTGCAGCTGCGACTACTGCTTGTACACAGTGTGGCAACGATCGTGCCACTGTGTCCAGTTTACTGGAATAAAAAGCTAATGGCCTCAACTTATCCCCATAAATTTGCAAAAGAACTGATGTCATAAAGCCCTGCTTACAATCTACTGTCTGAACAAAAGGTTTTGTATAGTCAGGGAAGCTAAGTGTTGCAGATCCTGCTATCAGTTGCTTTACCCTAGTAAATGCCTGTATTGCCTTATCTGTCCATTGCAGCGCATCATGTGCTGCCATGGGAAGTGCAAAAATAAGTTCTGAAAGTGGACTCACTTCCTCTGCATAACTGGGAATCCAACTACGGCAAAAGTTAGTTATTCCTAAAAATGACATCATTTCTTTTTTTGTACTGGGCATTGGTGCCTGTAAAATAGCTTCTTTTCTACAGCTATCCAGTTGTCTACCAGCATTTGAAATGGTATAGCCTAGATATCGTACTTCAGCTTTACAAAATTGTAATTTAGATTTGTTTACCTTATGTCCCTCTTTCGCCAAGAAATGCAATAACCGAATAGTTTCGGACTCACAGACAGCCTCCGTGGGTGCAGCCAGTAAGATGTCGCCCACGTATAACAGTAGATGACAGCCATGCTCCAGTTGAAACTGTGCCAGGTTTGTTGACATTTCTTGCGAAAAGATTGTAGGGCTTTCACAATATCCCTGCGGCAGCCTTGTGTAGGTGTACCGCTTGCTCATGCACGTAAGCGAACCAAAACCTACTAGCGTCCTGTAGAGGGATGGAAAAAAATGCGTTACTGATATCAATGACAGAAAAATACTTATCTGTGGGAAGGATATCATTTAACAAAACAGATGGATCTGGGACCATAGGAGCCCTTGGTACCACAGCAGCATTCACAGCCTGCAGATCCTGTACCATTCTCCAGGTCCCATCCGGTTTCCTTACTGGGAACAAGGGTGTGTTACACGGTGAATCTGTGCATGGATTAAAACCCCAGCTTGTAATAGAGCCGTGATTACTGGTAGAATGCCTTCTTCTGCCTTTTTACTTAACGGATACTGACGCTTGTGAGGTCTAAAGTCGGATTTTGGAGTTATTTTAACCTGTCCTGCTGTTCTTATTAGCCCAATGTCATGTTGCCCACGGGACCATAAGGAGTCTGGCACTGATTGTAACTTTAATTCTTCCTGTGGGGTTAGGAGATATAGTCAGAATGGCCCTCCCCCGGGTGGCGTTAGCCTGTCTTCGCGGAGGTGCACTGTTGGTCTAGCCTGGGTGACCCAATTTAGTCTTTGTACCTGCACGCCTTTACATGCCAACTGTTCTGGCGTTATTTTAGCCCATTCAGTAACTTTCTTCCCCACCAGATACCATGCCATTTGTTCTTCCCTTGTTACAGAGACATGTGCAATAGAATTATTGCGAAAAAGTAACTGCATATCTTTTGTAAGACTGCATGTAACTGCAGAATTTCCTACTTTATCCCAATATAGATTTTGTAACAAGATTTTTGTGACCTTGTGTTTAAAGAATTGCTCTTCATATTTGTCGTCTGGTCCTACATACTTTATGTAGTACATTGTACAGTGTAGTTGTTTAGCTACCACTGGCGGTTGTGTGCCATATTTGCTTAAGGCCAAATTAGTTAGCTCATTTACTACATTTTGTGGTCCAGTTTCGACAAGATCATTACTGTACCAGTAGTGTAAATCACCCTGCCCCACCTGCAACATAACATCTTGAATTTCTACTCGTTTGGCTAGAATCCCTGATGCAGTCGGCACAGCTGCTATGCCAAACACGTGCATCAAATCTCTCCCTAATAAGTTTACAGGGCAAATTTTGGAAATAATTACTCGAAATCTGATAGTTTGGTTAGTTTCAGGGTCCGTGAACCATAAGGGTTTAGATAGTGGTTCTTTATAAATGCGGCCATTGGCTGCCTTGACTAATACATAGTCATCAGAAGTTACATCAGATGGCACTGCAGTGGTTTTTAGCAGGGTCCTGGAGGCCCCTGAATCACACAAAAATTCTACATCCTTCCCTTCCACTTGAAGTGTGATAATCGGTTGTGCCTCTAGCTGCATAGTTACAGCCAGCGCTGTTAAATTAACAACCTGATATTCGCCTTCGTCTGAAAAATCAGTCATTTCATTCTCCCATCCTGCACATTCTCCCTTACCCTCTTCGTTTATGTCCTCAAAGCTTCCTCTTCACTCTGCCTTATTGAGTCTGGCCCATCAGCCTTTTTGTCCGGGTCTGATTCACCTCCACCACCATCATATAGTCATGCTGACTCGTGATCCGGGGTGGTTTTAGTTCTTTCAGAAGACCGGCAATCCCTGGCAAAATGTCCCTTTCTGCCACATTTGAAACATTCTCCTCTTTTCTGTCTGCCTTCATAATCTTCGGAATGTCCCACATTCCCTCTTCCTCTGCCCCTTTCTCTGCCCCTTCCTCTACCCCTGTTAGTCGGACCTTGCAGTAGCATAAGTGTCCCATCTTCACTCACCGTAAAGGTTTGAGCTTGTTTCCTTTTCCTTTCTTCTAAATATTTTTCTGCATGTCTTGCATACTCCAGTAAGGGTTGCAGACGTGCCGTCCTATGGTCTATCATATGTTTGTGAATGAAGTTACTGATTGCAGTCCTACATCCTTTTAAAAAGGCATTTTTTAACTGTTGTTCATAAGGTGAATCCTTTTCTTGATTGGGTGGTTTGTCTATTCCACTATGGTTATCAAAGCACTGGTTAAGTCTTTGTAAATAATGATCTACTTTTTCATCTTCAGTTTGTACACACTGATTAATACAAGTCCAATCTGCCTTAGGCTCCCACTGTTTCATAATACGCTTTAACAAGTCCTGTGTTTGTGTCTTATATGATTCAGACTCAAAGGCACGTGGTTTACTATTTGTCCTAGTCAGGGGATCCCAATTCCCACAAATTAAGTGCCAATCTGGTCCTAAGATTTGGCGTATTACCTGTTCCACTTCAACGGAATTTAATTTGTAACTTTCCATCATACCTGCAATGTCATCGCAAAATTTAGTCATGTCTAATTTTGGGTGTGGTATGCCCTCCACAGCTTTTCGGATGTCTTTCCGTGTCCAAGGTCGGTAAACTAAAATAGTGGGACCTTGACCGGGTGTTCCTGCCTGTGGATTTGCTACTTCTATAAGGGGATATGAGTCTGTAGATACTATATTTAATTCATCTTCTTGCATTTCAGCTTCCTTACGCGTCCATTCTGATTTATCTATATTACGGTTCCGGAGTTCCAGGGTTTCACCTACTTGTTTTGTCAGTACTACAGAGGGTACAGTTTTATCCTGATTCTCTGTGTCATCTTCCTGATACTGGGGTGGACTAACCATGTCTTTTCTAACTTCGGGATACAAGGGCGGGGCTGTCGGTCTATGACAGGCAACAGATGTCTCGTCATCCTCTTTTCGGACAAAAAATGCATCTTTTGCACTCGAGCCACCATCTCCCTTATTTGAAAATTGTTCCCTATGTCTCTTATTAGCTTCTTCTAACCATTTCTGTGCTTGAGGAAATCCTACCTTTTTTTGCTTCTTAACCTTACCTCCTGTGTCCCTGCGCAGGTCTCTCACTAGATTTTGACATTCTGATTTATTCAAGGTACCACTAAACCCATAGTCTTTCTTCCATTTTTTTATATATTTCAAGTTTTTCGGATGTAATTTAAACATATATTCCTCATCCTCAGTCCTTTTATTTAAGCAGCCCTTCCTAACACAACAACTGCTTCCTGTTCCCATTTTTCTTATTTAAAAGAAAAACTGTTTCCTTTCCTGAGATCTCTACCGGTCTTTTGTAAAATTTTAAACAAAAGAAATTCCTTTATGACTAGTCCCTTTTAAATAAAAAAACTTTTACAAATAAAAAGCTTACCTTACTGCGGATCTTCCGCCCTTGTTAAATCACCGTCCCACGGATCGAATCTAAGAGTGACTGGCCTCTACTTACGGCTTCTTCGTCGGAGGTCTTTCCATTCAAGGGAGCCCGAGATTCGTTCTCCCCTTCCTGTACAGGTTTTTCAGTCCCTCTTATGCGATTCGTACCGTGAAGAGGTGGCCCCACGTTCTTGGGCACCAGAAATGTCAAAAGATTTTAATACTCTTAACATATACTGGAAGAAACACGCAGCAAAAAGGTAGGTCAAAAAAAGAGTTTATTATACATGCATGGAGACCTGCCACAAAAGTTCTTGGTTGTCAGCAGTCTAATTTCTACACACTTTACATGGGTTTTATACCCTCTTTTGTGCATACACAGCAGCTGGTTACTAGACAAGGAATTTCAGTCAAGGCTATAAATTCACTCACTGGAGCCTTAGATGGTAAAAAGTCAGACACAAGATAAGTTGGTGCCTACATCAAGGTAACATCTATGCACTCCTCCTTGGTCAGAGGTCAGTCCCAAGATAGGCCTGTGCCTGGACCAAAGTAGCATCTGTGCATTCCTTTCTGGTCAGCAAATTCCTTACAAGAAAAACAACTCATTTTAGCTTATTTCTTTGCACGCAATGCAGTTTCACATTTTAACCCTTCCTATACAGGATACAAAGATGTTGAACACAAAGATTCTTACTGCACATGTGTATGCATGAATTGACATTTGTGTGTGTGCATGGGGGAAGGGGGAGGTGTTGTCAACTGTTTCTGATTCTGCAGAATTTCTCAGATTTTTTTAGCTCATATTTTGGTCTGCTCCTAATAAACCTTGTGGCTTTCCTGGCAAATTGGTAAAGATTGCACCCACTAAATAATAATGAAAGAGTTCTGCGTCTCAGACTTTATAGCCTTCAAAAATCATGCTAATGCAAAGCCTGTCATTCCAGAATGTTTCTAACTATATAAAGGCAATAACTGTTGTTGATTTTGGTCCTTTGTCTACCATTATTTTTAGTTTTCTCCTTTAGAGGTAAGAAGTTGAGAGTTATGTGGTAGTGGAGTTTGCAGTGGGTTAAACTGCATTCTGACAGCAGTGATCTGAGAAGATAATAAATTCCAGGGTGGCAGTTAGTTATGTATTTATTCATTTGTTTAATTGTAATCAGACATCTAAGGTTTACAATCCCAGTCATACAAGTGGCTGTAATTCATGGTCATATCTCTGGAGTATTAAAATAGATATGTTACCAAATTATAACTTTTCTTTAATTACATTCTGATATCTGAGGTACATACTGTTAATAAAGTTTGCTGTAACTGATTATTGGTAGAGTATTGTGTTGAGTAGTGCTTCCATCCAGCACCTGCTTGGGTCTCTAGTTGAGGTTTTCTGAACCCATCTCTGTAGACTCTGCATGTACTTCCTCTCACTGTGTTTGCTTGTTATTCCTTCTTTATAGAGTTGTATGCAGTCCCTGTTTTTACATAGATTTTTTTCATGTGCTTTGGTTTCTCTTCCCAGACCCTCAGCTCTATAATACGTGCTTCTGGCTATTTGTGCTTTTACTTTCCTCCCAGTCTACCACTGCTGTGGTACACACAAGATGACTGCCTTTTTGTAGGGGACACTATTCCCAGACAGGATTTATATATCTTTGCATTTATCTTCTCAGTTTACTGGGGGAATACTATTTTCCCAGCTTTGAATGTTACAATTTAGACCAAACTTACTTTTTCTCTACAGAAAGAAGACTGCATACCTTACCTTATTCATGATTACAGGTCACCATTAAATCAAAAGGCTGTAGAAAAGCTCTTAACATGCACCTCAGATCATCTAGAACTCAATGACTCTCTATGACTTAAGGGGGCCTAGTGATCCCCCCAGACCACTGGCTAAGTTCAGTTATTTCCTCCAGACTTATTACAGAAGTCTTGGCTAAATCATGGGGGGAGCTAAAAAGTAAGACAATGTGTGAAAAAATAAGAAAGAAACAATCTATGTGGATTTTGTGGGATCTGTATGAAGGGAAAACTGGGAAGAGCAGGGGAAAAGTGCAGGCAGCACGAATGGACAATAGGAGAGCCCACGGAGTCCTTTGTCTAGAGTTATATTTTGCCTAAAGTTGGCCTTGATAATTGCAGACAAGCACCTAAAGTTTATATAGTCAGTAATGTGGCCATGATGAGTACATATACATATTATTACATATTACATATTGATGTAGTCTATGAAAGAAAGTGAATAACTCCATCTGCTTGAACACAGATAATAGTTATTGACCTACTGTAATAGAACCCCACTACATTGCATTAGCCCCACCTATTCAATTGCTTCCTGCAGCCACTCCTTGCTTTGAAGTCACCACCTGCCACTGTTTACTTGTGCTGGAGACAACAATTATTTATCCAGGCTCTGGAACTGATTTATTGCATCTTAGAAATAATTTTATTTATTTATTTGACATTTGTTAACTGGGTTAGTCCAGCTGAGACAATGGCCCATTTTCAGTGGAGACCAGAGAAGAAAAGCTCCAGTAATACAAACATAAAAAGATAACATAGAAGGCAATATGCAAAACCCAAGAAAAACAGTGCAGCAATACAACATAAGCAAAAGTTACATATGCAGTAATTCAGGTGAAACAAATAACTGTAATAAAAATAAAACAAAATGAAGTAAATACAACTAGCACATTAAGTATTTACAATAATGACATATCTTTCCCAAGTAGCATAATGTAGTATTGTCTAGTGAGCAGATTAGTCACTGAATTATTAGATGTAGACAGGTTGTGAAAGAAAAAGAAAGGAAGATGCAGATTATGGAGGATTTAGGCAAGGATATGCTTTTGAGTTCAGAAAGTAGTGCTTGACTTCAGTTTTAAAGCAGCTGGAACTAGTGATGCTACAAATGTGAGGTGGTAGCCTATTCCATGCAAGGGACACAGAGTGTTTATAAAGGAGTTTACTTTAAGTTTCATTGGGTTTATAGATGTCTACAAGGTGCTGGTTGGAACTACGAAGAGACCGGGTCAGGGTATAAGGGGATACTAAGGTAGATAGTGATGGGCAAGTAAGCGGTTTGTTGAGTAGGGAGTGTGTCAGCTGCAATTTGGCAAATAGTAAGAGCTGGGGGAATTTTAGCCATTGAAGCTATTTCAGGGTAAGGCAGTGAGCAGATTTATAAAGTCGGTTACTGGCGAATCTGGCTATGTTATTGTAAGCTTGTTCTAGTCTGGAGAGAAGGTTTGACTGGAGGTGAGTTAGGATAGGGGAGGCATAGAGGAGACATGGAAGGATATAGGCTTGGGCAAGGGTGGGTTTGGAGTTGGGAGCAAGAAATTTCTTATTTCTCTAGAGAAAACCCATTTTTATGTTAGTTTTTTTTTTTTATACAGTGTTGGATATGGATGTTGAATTTGAGTTGTCATCAATTATTATACCCAGTAACTCAGTGTGAGTCTTAGCTTTGATTAGTGTTATCTAGTGAAGAAATAGTAAAGGTGGATTTAAGGTGGTGGTAAGTTTTGGGGAGAAATTGTAGGAACTTAGATTTTTTTGGAGGTGAGTATAAGCTGATGCTCTGTTAGCCATTTTTCCACAGATGAGAAGGAGTTTTGGGTGACAGAAAGAAGTTTAGAGGATGTTGTCAGCACAAGAGATAAGAGTAGAGTTATTTGTATACTGTATGAGGGAGGAGGTGTTGTAGGAGGAGTAAAGATGATTGGTGAAGATGGTGAATAGGAGGGGGCCAAGGATTGAGCCTTGAGGGACACCAGTTTGTATAGGTAGGAAAGGGGAGCAAGCAGATTGCCATCTGACAGACTGGAGCCTATTTGATAGATAGCTTCAGAACCAGTGAATAGTACAGGGGGAGAGATGAAGGTCAGTAAGCTTAGTAAGTAGCTTGGAATGGGAGACAGTATCAAATGCGTTAGAGAGGTTGAGAAAGAGGCAAGACATGAGGAGGTTTTTGTCCCTGGTTTCAGCGACAGTGTGAGTGAAGGATAGGAGGGCAGTGGAGGTGCTGTGGTGTGGCCTAAAGCCATACTGAGTGGGTCAGAAGATTTTCATTAATAAGGTGAGTTAAGAGCTGATTGTAAATACATTTTTCGAGGATTTTGGACAGAGGAGATAGGATGGCAATGAGTTTGTAGTTAGAGGGCTCAGTGGAGTTATCTCCTTTGTGAAGTGAAACGGTGTAGAATGATTTCCAGATGTCGGGGACAGTAGACTCTTGGATAGATCTATTTATTAGGGTAGAGACAGGATAGGCTACGGAATGAGTAGAGAGTTTAAGAAAGATGGGAAGGAGGTTATTGGTCGAGGGAGAACAAGGTTTCAGTTTTAGTAGAAGTGACTTGATGTAGACTGTGGAGGCGGGGTTAAGAGAGAAAGGGGTTGTGTTGCATCTGTAGTGAGTGGTGTGAGGGTGGTTATGGCTTTGGGAGGGTTTACTCAGTTTTTGAATAGATTCAATGAAGTAGGTATTAAATAAGGTGGCAGTTTCTAAGGGAGAATTATTAGGGTAGGGGTTGGGGGGTAGGTTGATCTAGATATAAGATTTCATTGATGGTATGCCAGAATTTTTTGGAGTTAGACTTTTGAGAGAACTGGGGATTATAAAAGTAAGTTTTCTTGTCTTATTACATGTTATTATGCTACAGTGTAAACTGCAGAGAAAAGACCCCACCCATCAAAGATATTTTATACTGAGTAGTTAATTACATTAATGACATATCATCTAGAGGCCGATGCAGACATGTGTTTGAACTGGTGCAGGTGACCTGAGAAACAAGTAAAATGAAGCACTTCAAAAGATGATGTTCTAAAACAGCAGTTGTTAAATAAATGATGCATTTCAGGCATATGCTACATTTAAAATGATTAAAGCAAACATTAAATGCAGGTTTAGAAACCTAGACTTGGGCAGTGTCAGGTATGTATGGGTAAGCTTCTTAATCAGACTGCATGCTGAAATAAAACTCCAAAAAGGTCTAAGAACTAAATGCAGTTATAGCTCTACCAGTTTGTCCCAGGTTTTGTGGAGGGAAAGCCTGACATTTGTGGCACAGGCTGTGAACATTTATCATCCTTGGTCCTAGAAGAAACATTGCCAGTGAGTTCTTGAATGTTGCAGAGCTTAAAGTCCTCATTTATATGATTGGTGTGCAAAAAAAAAAAAAAAGACTCGCAAAACTTCACTCAGAATGTTGTGAAAGGAAGAACAGGAGTTCTGGTTCTAGAACATCATGCACCATGATGGATTTTTAAAACGGGTCTATATCAATCCGTCGAAATGGCTGACGATCGAACACCAGAGGTTCGAACTGTGAAGTTCGAACACTGATTATCGCGAAGCAGCGGAACACCAAATTCTTTCCGAGGGAAAGAATTTGGTGGGCCATTTCTGTGGCTTAGCGATTATCAGGACTGTGGTGGGAAGTTATGGGTCGGGTTCAGGTAAGTGTGCGATTGTGTGGACATTAGGGTTAGTGCACAGGTTAGATGAGTTAGGGTTACGGCGTGGGTGAGGTGGGTGTGTGATTGTGACAGATTTTAGGGTTAGGGCAGGATAGGTGAGTTAGGGTTAGGGTGCGGGGTGAGTGTGCGATAGTGATGGACCTTAAGGTTAGGGTTTGGGTTAAGGTAAGTGGGTAGATAGTGTATGTACAGTTTAGTGTAGAGTTAGATGTAGGATTTTAAGTGTTGTGTGTGTGGATTGCTGTTTTTTTGGTGTGCTTGTGTTGTGTTTCTTGGAACAGTGATTTTTTTTCCCTGTGAAAAAAAACGCTGTTCTAAGACTTCGATGTTTTTGTACTTCGTGGTTAGAAGTTCGAACATAGAGTGAACTGATATAGATCCTTTAAAACACATCCCATAGCAAGGAGCAGAATTTTTACAAAGATTTTGGAAGGAACTGGTTCATGAGGCAAAGCCTTGCACTGTCAGACAGCTTGATGTGACTTAAGCAAACTTCAGCATATGGTATGTAAGGAGTATGTGAAGGTCAACCAACTGCCTTTAGTGCCAGACTAAGATGTTACCCCTCCCTAGGTCCTGAGCATAACCTAACTATTTTTGGTAGAAAGACTGGAGTCTAACAAGAAGCAACTTATGAATGCTTGCTAAAAACAGGGTGACACGTACTGATGATAAGCACATCTGAATTTAACATAATCAGCTTGGACACGTAAGCAAACAGAATGCACAGAAGTTAGATGATGGCTGCTCTTTAGTGATTCATATCCAGTGATATATTCTGCACCTCTATTTCACACTTTTACTGAGAAAAAAAATCCTTTGTATATAAACATTGGGATTTACTTACTTTCTGCATGTGATTGCATGACAAAGAATTAGAAATTTGTACTGTCTCACCTGGGTTCAGTCTTATAAGCCTGAATGAATCAATTCCTTTCTTGGAAGAAATGAGGTTTAGAACGGACCCTTTTGTCCTGGGACATCTTCAGTGTGGTGCTAGATATATAGGTTAGCAGGAATTAAAAGGTTAAGGGTTGGATAGGGTTACTTGGGAGGGAGGGATGTTAGGAGGAAATGAGGTAAGGACAGGGAGGGGATTAGAGAGTTTTGTCAAGTGTAGCAGGAGTCACATTTTGGCATGAACTTGCTACATGTAGGTTCATGTCCTGACGACTGGTGTGTTCCTTGGTCAGGTAGGCCTTGGTTTGGTGGTGGAGATAAGGAGGTGAGTACCTGGGGTATAGTGTATGGTTATATATATGCAGGTTAAAGTTCATGTCTTTTAAGTATAGGGACTAGTTTTTTTTTTTTTTGAGGCTATGGCATCAGTGGCTTGGATGCGTTATCTGTCTTCACTCAGGAGATTTGTGGTGTATGGTAGAAAGCACAAGTGGGGGCATGTTTCCTGGCCCATATACAGTGCACGTCCGAAAGCTCCTTTCTGTATTTTCCTTGCAAGCCAGGCTACATGCTTTCACATTGGGCATGGTGCACCAATAGGTTTGATGGTGTTTATGGTGGAAAGCACATGAGGATCATGTTTCCCCAGCCCTTATACAGTACACATCCGTTCAGTTTGGTGGTTGGGTGTGTTGGTGGCATAATGGTTGGAGCAAGGGGCTGCGATGGTGCTTGGCCCTATAACTAGTTTATTTGTTAGGATTTCAGGGTGGTGGGGAGGTTTATAAAAAAAATGCTCCGAAGAAGTTTGGTTGGTTAGCTGGAGGGTAGGGGCAGGAAAAGTATTTATCCCTTTAATACGTAGAGTGCTCCTGCTTTCTCTGTAGCCTTTGGGGAGTAGCTGTTGTTAGTGGATTTTCACCTCAGCCCAAAGGGCTTTTTGTAGGTTTGGAGATATGTTGTTAGCAGGTACACTGTGCGCATGTGTGCCGGATTTTCCTTTTAGCAGTCCACAGCCTCTATCATTACGAAATACGTCAGTCACACAAAAATAAAAAAAAAAATCTATATAATTAGAAATAAACCAAATGATAGTATTTTAAACCGTATACACATTTACAATACCATCATGACACCCCAGCTCTTTACTAGTGTCCTGATTGTTACCATGTGAATAACGATTACGCGGAATGCACATTGAATTAACTGCAATGGGGAAGATGTGAGAGCAGGGCTGTTGCTAGGCAGATGTGACTAGTTGTGATGGTTAAATTTTTTGTTCCACTTTCCCAGCATCTACTGCATATTAAAAAATGCAGACCTCTCCCTTTTGCAATAAAAAAAAAAATACTAACTTATGAGGCGTTTCCTTCTCAGGCCACAAAGTAGGGTGATTTCCTGGGCAATGCAATATCTGCAAGTAATGGCTGCTCTTGACAAAGCCTGGGAATCTTGCTACTGATTCCTTGGGTCATAACACATCACATGAACAACTTGTTGCCCCCTTTTACATTACATGGATCTTTATGTCTGAAGGAGCAAAATCGGCAAGTAGCTATTTATTTTAAGTTACCAACTTCGATGTTTGCTTGGTTTCTCCTGTTTGGTGTGTGTGTGTGTAGAGGGAATGGAGTTGCTGCGGTTGTACTTCTGTCAAGAGAGGGTGGAGAGTGTGTGCCCACGAACAAACCACGCAACTATCCAAGTTTGGTTTCTGTTACGGTTTTTGACGAAGCGAGTTTAGTTATCGCTGTGATTTGTGATAAGCGATTCAACTATGTAGTAATTTTTTTTTTGGTGTTTATGTAAGGAATAAACAAATTAGGATCAAAACAATGCATCTAAAGTGTTGTATAATGTTTTATAGGTAGTCGTCTGCTAGTTCGTGAATCATTGAAAATTATACTGTACCGTATTTAAAGGGGAATGATGGCTTTGTGGCCATCTCCAAATCCGTGTAAAAGAAACTGAATGGCTTTATTGAAGTTGACAGGTGTGGCTGTCCACAGGTATAAAGTTTTAAACACACACCGCGGTTGTGTTTGGATTCCCCTAGGACGAGTTCACTGTCCGTGTCGGAAACCATCATGGTTTCAAACGACAATGTAATAAACGTTAAATTCCTCAAATATTTGCTCACAAAACAAAAGTTACACTAACCTAAACTTTGTCCTTGCTACTTAAACTGCCCTGTTCTTGCATGTGTTGTAACTCCGAGGGGCTCTTCATACTTCCCAGATTCTTGGAGCAAGAAATCTGGACAAAGCCATAAATAAAAGTGGGGCTGAGGCCCGAAAGTATGGACAATTTTTAAATACTTTTCTTACACACATAGTTGATAGAATAATATATTTTAGCATGGATTTTTCCTGAAGGGTATGAAGTCTGAAACTAAAATGTTTGTCTTTGTTTTCTAACGTTAGTCTTTGATAACTTGCAGCTAATCGGTCAGAAAGCCACCATTTTATGAAAAACAGACCAAAAATACGAGGCCAAAATCTGGGCATTCAATACAGTTGAGAGGTATGCTGATCAGTTGCAGCACCACTGATCAGAGTGATGGGATTTTTGCTTTCAGGTAATTAATTGTATTAGATCTTAAATAATGTATCTCTTTCAGCTCGTTTCTTTTTATAGTACTGTTTTCCACGATACTTTATGCACTTAATTGTTTTTCCAGGGCTTAACCTTGCCTGAAAGTGTGCGATTTTGATTTTTTTTTTTCTAAATATGTTATATTTATCAAGCAGTGCTTTTAAGGATTTTTTTTCCAAAGCTAACAGACACAACAAATTTAAATCAACACAAGTAGCAGAATGACACACGGAGTCTTTATATTTATGTAAACTATGTAAACATATATAAAATTAGTTTAATATGAATGCAAATGTCTACTTTACTTCAACTGTTAAAATCTACTGACAGTCCATACCATTAATACAGGCTTAGTAAGGGAGTAAACAGTAATGAAACAAGCAAAGGAATTAAAAGCAGTTAGTGTATGCAAAAGTAATAAAATTATAGGTAGATATAGTAGAATCATCTTGGTAGTCTTTTAATATTATTAAGCACATGCACTATAAGAGTACGCATTAGGATTTTCCCTTATTTATATTTTTGTATTGAGAATTCATTCTTTGTTCTTTTAGACAAGTGCACTTATCCAGGGGTCTATATTAGATCAGTGAATGCTTAAAAAAGCGAACGCTGATTAATCGAACTTATGTAAGTGAATGTTTAAAATATCGAAGCAACAGAAACCCAAATTTTTTTCCTAGGGAAAGAATTTGGTTGTCCGTTTCTGTTGTTTTGGTATTTTTAGTGCTGTGGTGGAAAGTTATGGGTCAGATTCAGGTAAGTGTGCGATTGTGTGGATGTGAGTATTAGGGCGGGTTAGGTGAGTTAGGGTTAGGGCGGGGGTTAGGTATGTGTGCGATTGTGTGGACGTGAGGGTTAGGGCGGGTTAGGCGAGTTAGGGTTAGGGAGCGAGTGAGGTGAGTGTGCAATAGTGACGGACCTTAGGGTTAGGGTTTGTGTTAAGGTAAGTGGATAGTTAGTGGCGTGTGTATAGTTTAGTGTAGGGTTAGGTGTCAGATTTTAGGTGTATGTGTGTGGATTGCTGTTTGTTTGGTGTGCTTGTGTTGTGTGTATGTGTTTTGGATCAGTGAAAAAAAAATCGCTGATCTGACAGTTCGAGATTGTAAGCTTTCACTTACACAAGTTCGATCAATCAGCGTTCGCTTTTTTAAGTGTTCGCTGATCTAATATAGACCCCTTATCCAGTTAATAAATGTATAAATGCATATTCTAAACATCTCCTTGATACTGTCTTCGTACCTATGTGTTGTATGCTTCAGTATATGTGCTGTTCTGACAGATGTGCTATTGCCCTAAGTGTGAGCATATGATGGGACACAGCAGTTTCAGTCTTCACATATTTATTAATGTTTTACTCTGTATGTACACTTGGGGCACATTCACAGCAAATGGCAATGCAAACTAATGAAGCGCTTACAGCTAATCCATATGGAAGCAAATTGTTTCATGCAGCACTTGTCTTGCATGATTACAGTATACTATGTTCAAATTGTAAATATAAAGAATTTGTAACACTGCTGATCTGTAAATTACTTGTACATTTTGTTCATACTTTTGCTGAAAAGCATCTTTGGTCCACTCGTTGCCAATCACCCAGTAAACAAGCAAGTATACCTTGATCAGAATGCAGACTAAGTGGTCACGTGAGTGAAATAACCATAAAAAGCAACCAAAAGTGACTTTCAAAATAAAATCAGAAATATTTCTTCAAAACAAATTATGCTATGCAATTTTTGGCACCATCATCTGAATTTAATTTGCAGTGCAATTTTTGAATAGTAGAGTGCACAGAATTACAGTGAAAATGTATTAATGGCAAACATTGCAGTGATCACCATATTGTAAATTTATATGAAGTAATGTGTGGACTGGTTTCCTTATGCAGTGAGTTTATATGTACTGTCCATAAAAAGGACAAATGCATTAAAGAGAGAATAGATTATGATCCACTCAAGTGGATCAGCACTAAAATCTCTCCCTCATAATTCCGGGGCTGAGTGTTCCCTTCTGACTTCTGTCCACTGAGTGGAGTTTGCATGTAGGAAGTTACTATGCTACTGGCTCTAGGGCTTTCACAAGCTAGCCAAATGCTATATGTAGCACCTATGGCATTTGGTTTACTGGGTTATCTGAGGAACCTATGGGGTGTATTTGTGGTTTGTTTCGCAGTGTAACAAATGTACCCCTCGTGTGCAGCGTTTCACTTGCGTTTTGGGCTGGTAACAATAGGTGTTGGAGCATATGTATGAATTTAAAGTAGGTGGGATGGATGGAGCTTTGTGGGCTGGAGGAGCTGGGTTCTTTGTCAGCTATGCAGTACAGAAAGTTTTAAGTAAGGCATTTAGTTAGCTTGTTCGTTTATTGCCTGGGACTAATAGGGGGTGGCAGGTTATAAGTATGGCTTTCAGAGTAGGAGTGTTTGTTGGGATTGTAGGTAGGTGTGTGTGGCAGGAGCTGTGAGTCAGGGCATGCTTGGGGGGGATTGGTTGTTTGGCTCTTTTTGGGCGAAGGTTAACAACTGGGTACATTTTACCATTGTGGTGCCTTGTGATGGGTTTCAGATAGGTTTATTCAGTGAGATTAGCACTTGTTTATAAATGTGGCAGGAGATGTTGGGTTAGGGAGCATCATCTGGGGTTGGTGTATGGTTTGTAGGATGTCAGGAAGGATGGTTGGGAGGGATGTGGAAGATAAGTTTTGTTGTGGGGGTTGGTTTAGGAAATGCAGGTTAATGAGATGACAATATGTGGTAGCAGGAGTGGGGATGGCTTTAACTTTTTTGGTTTAATTGCTATTTTGTTGTCAATTTTTTCATTGTAGAAGAGTGATAATTTTATTTACTGGATAAGAATTGTTATGCAGTATTTTATTTCATATGTTGGGAGGTTATTCTATGGGGATCTTGTTAGGACATCTTAATTTTCAGGGGGGTTGATGCACCTGGAAATGTCTGCATTTCAGGCAGATGATGAAAGAGATATGCCACTGGTGGTGCTTAATGGTCATTAAGGAATTGGTTTATGTGTGTGTGGTATACTTACAGTCTTTTCTTTTACAGATCACTGAGCACAAATGGGGACATGCAGAGTTGGTGTTGCTTGGGGGACTGAAGAAATGTGGACTCAACAGGTGAGAGTAGAAGGTGAGGAGGATTCTGTCGACAGAGTGGTATGAAAGGTCATGGGTTGCCAGCAGTGCAGCCGAATATGGAGTTGTTTCATTTGTTATGTTTTTCATACCTGTTGCCACATGGTAATGTGATTCTGATTTTGTGCGGGGATCTCTGGGGTTGAATGTTACACTGTTTTAAGGGTAGTGGTGTCTTCTTTGGATGGGTGTCAGATAGTGTGGCAGACATCAGGGGTAGGGGATTAGTGGGTTGCATTAAGTAAATTAGGCTTGTAATCCAGACGTGGACATTTTATAGGATGGTTCAGCTTTGAGTTACTGTGGTTTTCGGAGAGACTGGGTTGGGTTTATTCACTACATCCTGGATGGCAATCATAGATCTTCTTTGATCTAGTGGCATCGGGCATTCTCTAGTTTGTTGGTATATTGTGTTGAGTTAGTTTTGCCTGTTTTGGTTTATTGTGGGTGATGCTGGCTTTGATGGTAGTGCTTTGAGGTTGTGTTGCTTCTGGCCACAATGGTGGTTTAAGTGTCTTATTGGTATATTGGATAGTAGTTGTTCTGTTAGCAATTTTTTAAATGGAATTTAGAAGAGATTTAAGTGGGGTTTTACATTCATTGGACAGCACAAACATTTCTCCTTTCATTGGGTGGTACTATGGGATTACAATGTGGTGGTGTGCTTAGTAGTGGGTCCAGTGGTTGGTAAGGCTTTTGGTCTCATTGTGAAGTTTCCTGTGGTTGGGTGGTATGGTCTAATTATATCATGGCAGTAGTTATAGTAGGTGATGAGGTTATGGTTGCTACCTTAGCATAGGCGAGGGGTCAGTGGTTTGTTTTGAGTTTTAGGTACTCGGCTGTTTTTATGAGTTATGTATAGGGTTAGGAGGTAATGATTTGGATCCAGCTGGATTAGGGAGGATGGGTACACCAAATGATGTTTGACCTGCTGCCTTACTGGTGGTTGGGTTGCTAGAAGTGGTCAGAGAGTGGGGGAACAGCCTGGTCAGGCTGGTGGGTGGAGAAAAGGGGCAGACTTGCCCTCTTCTGTTCCCCCTCTGGTGATGGATGTGCAATTCAATAAGTTTGGAAAGAAAGTGAGCAGTTGCTCTGGTGGATAAATTAATAAGCAAGCAGAGCTGCTTATATGGATGGTGGTGTAATTTAATAAATTGAACGTGAGCGGGAACGCTGCCTTTTTAGTGCAAAGATAAATGAGCAAGTGGAGTGAGCGGGAACGCTGCCTTGTTAGTGCAAAGATAAGTGAGCAAGTGGGGGAAGCTGCTTATCAAGGGTGAGTGGTAAGCTGCCCTTATGGTTATTTTATGTCTTCTTTCATGGATGTTATCACCTGTGTCATGTTTTTGGTTGAAATTTATAACTACTGGTTAACAATCATGTTTATGGAAGTCTAATAAAGGTTGTCAAATGTCATTCGGTGTTGTGTGTTTACTGAAGTGGAACAGGACAACAAGGTAGCAGATGATTAGAACATGACCTCCTCTCCAAAGAACAAAAGTCTCTAGTCTGCTGCTTGGATGATAGATGGATATTAGGTTCTACTTCATGTTGTCATAAACTGACAATATCGAGGCTGATATTGTCGGCACAACAATATCGAAAGTGAAGAACATTGTGCAAGTAAACGGAAATCTCCGTAAGGCGAGATTTCCGTTTACCTCAATGTAGTGCAGCCTCGGAGTTGGTATATTTAAGTAGGGGGTGTGGGGCGTGCAGGGGGGCTTGCCCCCCTGCCTATGCCATTTAGTTTTTTTTTATTTGTTTTTTTTTTTATGCTATTCGATGTTTTACTTAATCGATCAATAAAGTTCAACCTTTATTGATTCAATTAAGTAAACTTTCGATAACGTGATATATACATGGATATTGGGATATATAATAAAAGGATCACATCATCCTGTGCTTACCATAAGCTAGTAAAATCAATGAAAACCAGAATGGAATTAATCCAAACTTAAAGAACTGAATTTGTGACCAGAACTGGAGTTCAAAAACATCTAAACACCATGGAGCTTTCTGACACGATTACTAGTTCAGTAAACATAGACAGTTACTGGAAAGAATTTGGAGGTATTTCTACTTTTTCAAATGCACATTAAAATTTACTGGATTAAATGCTGTTGACCAATCTAGCATATACTTCTTGTTTCATGCCCTATTCCAATGTCTTAAGTACATTTTAGAACTTGAGGAGAGCTATGGTCTTTCTCTACCTTTGTTAAAAACCAGGCTGAGACTAAGGACTCCACATATAGCAAGATGACTCGTGAACTCTTTGTAGACATTTTTAAGCATACTGTCAAATGGGATAAGGATAGAGACAAAAAATTGCTACAGAGGAGTTTAGTGCAACCAAATATTGATAATGGCAGTTCCAGGGCATTATTCCATTAATTAAAAACTGTCTTTCTTAATAAAATCTTTGCTAACTGCAGTAACTGGTGAAACAGTTATGTTTGCTACAGTTTGCAACAACTTCAAGATAAAGGAGCTCGATAAAGTAGGGGAGTATAGCCGTTATTCCAAAGAAATGTATGATCATTACTAATGTAAACTCTGTTAAAAGTAGTTATGAGGGTTGTGGATTTGTCATCCTCCTGATGATTGACCAGACAGAATGAATAGCATTAAATGAAGTGCCTGTTTAGCATCACATTTCACCAGCCCTCTTAGTACTGTTGGTGCCAATGGGCCTGCTATGTCTTATAGCAGAAGATCCATGAGTAAGGAAACTAAAGCAACTGTGATAAAGTTTTACATCAAGACTGCATGCTTGAAGTTTGTACACATGAAGTCACTTTGCTGTGACAGACTCTAACTGCATGTACATCTAAGCTCATCATATGGACCCCTCTGTTCAAAGAGAAAGATTGTTGAAACCCGCCCAGACCATGTTTCTCTTCTTTGTGTAGCCCTTTACCTTACCTCCTGAGTAATTTACTGTATTGTATCTGTTCAGTAACTCCTGAAAAGGGTATACCTGCCAGTCAAGGCAATGCGTTACAAATACAACTCAAACTATTTTCTCCCATGATAGAAGGAGAAGTATGTAATCATCATCTCACTTGATGTAACCAAAGATGTAATTTGAGAAGTTACTGTAACAGCCATCACTAGAACAATTTGCAAAAAGGATTTGGAATTTTAACACAAAAGTGTATGTGTGTGTGTGTGTGCGTGCGTGCGTGCGTGCGTGCGTGCGTGTGTGTGTGTGTGTGTGTGTGTGTGTGTGTGTGTGTGTGTGTGTGTGTGTGATTATGGTCTTGACAAATCCCATTCTTCACCTACTTAACAAAATAACCAGCCAAATGGTGTCCTTTGTTCTAGCACAGAATTGTTTCAGGTGGAAACTAAGTACTTGGCTATGGTCATGATTCATGCAGTCTGATTATTTCAGCTTTAGCTAATTTTTATTTGTTAATTTGTTTGTTAACCCAGTAAGGTGGTTCAGCATAGGACTCTTTTCAGCCGTGACCCAGGTTAGAGGTGTAATGTTGTAACAAAACTAAATTTAAAACAGTTACAGAAATTTCTTTAAAGTAATGCAGACTTTGAATGTTACAAGAAAACATATATAGCTAAAGGTATAAAGCAATAAAATGAACTTGTGTGAATTATAAAATCAAGGAATGTCTGGTTATCAGAATAAATTACCAATTATCCTAAGCTAAGCAGTGCAATAGCACACTAAACAGACTGATTGATCACTTACTTATGGTGCATGGTAGCTGTCACCCCTAAAACACACTTACATAGGTTGTTGCTGAAAGACCTGCTTTTAAAACTACTTTGATTTCTTAATTTCAAAGGGGGCAGAATCCATACTTCAGATCCTAATCAGGAGAATGACCTCTTCATTTTTTTTTTATGGCAAACTTTTCTCTACAAAGAAAGGAGGGAGCTATCAGGTTGGGGTTTTAAAGAGTACTGAATATTAGGCAAGCATTAACCTAAATTGGATACTGAGAAAGTGAGGAGAATAAAGTAATACACTTGCTTGATAAACACATAAGGCTACTAATTTTATGGAGACAGTTTTGCAGCCTTAGCATTATGAATACATGACCAGATTAGAAGGGGAGTGCGTATTCCATTTTCAGAATTAGAAAGTTTTAACTAATTTTTAAGCGCAACTTGGATAACTGGATGGGAAACAGAAAATACACCCCTGGGATTCCACCTGTCTCCCTGCTGGACAGGGGCTTTGGGTGCTGACTTGTCTAAACATGAGCTAAACTCTTGGCTAGGCTTATAAGGACCTCAAGACCAATAGCCTAGTAACTTTCTATGATCCTATGATCCTATTAATGCTTCTCAGGCTTCAGGCATGAGAAATCAGTTGGTATAATCAAATTGCTTGTGTAGTCAGTCAGTCTGCTTGGAAGTCAATAAAGAGCCATTAAGGTCAACAATCTAGAGCGTCAAGACTTCAGCAAGTCTTTCCTCATTTGAAATGACAGTGAGCATTAATTTATTTTCTCACTAAATTACTTAATGTTGTTACCAGGATGGATCATTGATCAAATGTGACTATTTGCAGGCTCAGCCTGGGTTACATTAATTGGAACAAAAGATAAGTAGCATTAAAGGTGTAACTAAATTATACAGTACAGTGACACAACATAACAAAGATATAAAAAGAAAATACACATACTTACTAGAAGGTTTAAAAAGACATAGGATCAGGAGGATACAGTGCATAATACAGGTATTACCGGTGAGGTAAATGTGGTCCAGCCAAAAGAACAGATGCAATGTATACACAAGCACAGAGGGGAAATTTTG
Source organism: Protopterus annectens (assembly GCF_019279795.1). NCBI lineage: Eukaryota > Metazoa > Chordata > Ceratodontiformes > Protopteridae > Protopterus > Protopterus annectens. The sequence continues at coordinate 753,310,538 of NC_056725.1, read as the reverse complement.
GCAGTGAGGAGAGTAGAATTTTTAGAACATTAAGAAATGCAATAGAAGAGCTAATAAGACAAGAAGTGGGTATAAGATATGTAGTAGAAAATGGCCAAAGGAGGAGGAGAGAGAAATAGGTCTTAGAGATGGTCACTATCAATCTTTTGTCAAGTCCCAAATCTTATGAAATTCTACCTGTAACTTACAGTATATGTCAAAACCATAGTACTCTTGAGAAAATATCATCACATTGTCAGCAAAGGGAGCAGCAGTTAGATTAGTGATATCACTGTAGACACCATTTGTAAAAAGATGTTCTTAAGACTGACCTCTTTGAAACAACTGCCTTTACTAAGCTTACCTTAGAATAGCAATATTTAAATAACAGTTCAACTGTCCTATTAGTTTGAAAGTATTAAGGAACAATTATATATAAGCAATGCTGATGTCCCTCAGACTTTCCAGAACATGAAGAACAAACTAACATAGTCTATACTAGAATTCATAACAAAAGATAATTTATTTGTATAAAAATAAGGCATTCTTTTCCATGTAAACAAAAAAACTTTATTTTTCAACCAGCCAGCCAACCTCCTTTCACTGAAATAATAAAAGCTAACAATCTTCATAGGCCAAAAGTAAACTCAAACTAGGGTATAAAGTCTTTTCATCTTGAAGATTTATACCTTAGATAATCTTTTCCTCAAAATTAATAACTTAACTGAACAAATTTTTATGAATTCAGAGAGAATCATAGCAACATAATAAAAGAAAAACCCATTAATTTCAGGTTATGTACAAACAGATGCACGTACCACAGTGTCACAACCTACCCAACATGGTAGGTGCATCTGTTTGTACATAACCTGAGACTAGTGCCATCCTTCACTAATTCACCTAGATGCACTTTCTCATTCTTTTCATATCAGATTTACATTTCGATATGGTTATATCGTAAACACAATGCGCCTACAAATATGTACACATACATGCATATGTGTGTGCACATGTGCATGTAGGATCCTGGGAAGACTCAAGAACAATTTAACAGAAAGAAGAAGAAAGGCAATCTAATCTGGCAGGTGTTTCTGAGAAGGAAAGAAGGGTCGATACCTGTTAGAGGAGAAGCTGTTTGGAATTATTTAAGTCTGTGATGAAGTACAGGGAATATGCATTGTAATGTATTCCTCTCAGAGTGGAAGCATAAAGAGATCTGCTGTGTTATAATGATCTCTGTAAGTGTTGTTTCACTAGTCATCTTTTTACTGTATTACCAGCATAATGTCTAAAACCTGTTATGAACTGATTTCACTATACCAGTCTGAGTTATGTGATGCCTGGAGAGTGTGGACATTTCCCAAACAAAGAATTTTGCTTAAGTCAAAAACTGACTGAATATCCAACACTGAATGTACTATGTTAGCCACATTTTTTGAGCTTTCTGTAAAAAATTGGAAGTTCATACAGCAAAGCTGACACCGGTGAATCATTAGCAACAAGAGGAACTATTTGGTATATTGGTATGTTCAGCAAAAAAAAGATATAATTTTTGAATACTGTAACTTTTCCAAAGTTACATGCTTTTCCCAAGCAAAACTTTCCAGTACAGTCTACAACGGGTCAAATTACTAGTTGACCACATGAACCTGCGCTGAGTGACAAGCTTGTTAATTACTTAAGTATAACTAGCTCTGAGACCAGTTCTTGTGGATCCTTATTGTGGATACTGAACTGTGGTGGAAAACTGGAGAAACTGACTGAGGACTTGCTAAATTCCACTGTTGTCCTTCAGGACATAGATCTGGAAAACTCTAATGCCCATGATTACCAGAAGCTGAAACAAGTAATTTTAACAAGAACTGGGACTTCAGCTGAAGTTCAGACCCTTAATTTTCATACCTGGACATTTTATTTAGACAGACCAGTACGATCACAAATGGCTGTTTTAAAACACATTTTGTAACTATGGTTAGAACCTAACATAAACATTTTAAGTAACAGCATGAAAATTGTGACTGTAGACAAATGTAACAGGGCATTCCCTAGTAATGTAATAAAGTGGATAGCTCACAGTGGCCCTAAGTTTTCTGAGCAGCTAATATTTTCAGAATTTTATTTGTTGCTAAGTCAACTTGCAGATTCTGTGTCAGATTTATATGCATAATGGCCTAGAAACCAAAGCATACTTCTTTGCATGTAGCCCAAAAAAAAATATAATTTGAAACAGTTTGCCTTATGTGATCAAGAAATGGACATACAGCTAAGTGCTGTACAGTTAATGAGTGCAATATTATGCCTGTAAAAACTAATCAGCATCCGCTTAGTACTAATCAGCAGTCTGTTAAACAAAGGCTGCATGAAAGTGCACCCCTTGAATATAATAACGTTGAACTATTAGAACTGCAGGTTCTGCATTATGCCATTGTGCTATCAACAAACTTGTGAAATGTACTATGGAAGGAGAAGTAAAAAATTAATAAGACTATTGGATACAGAAAAAAATACTGCACTGGTTAAAGCACAATATATTTCCAAGCACAGAATAACTAATAGGCAGAACATTGAAGAAATATGTGTAGATGGAGACAAGAGGGAATAATATGTAATGCATGGAAAAATGCACCATCTCTTGGGTAAAGTTTTGAATCTTTCAGCTCTGATACTTAGTTTTGCCTCATGATTTAATTACTGGGCAAGATCCCCCCCCCCCCATTGTAAAGAACTGTCAAGGAAGGGAGAGACTGATGTCAACCTGAAGGAAAATAAAAAGACCCCACCCAGAGTCTTAAGCTTCTCTTTGTTATATCCAAACAGAGATTCAGCCAGAAACGGAAACAAGATTCCAAAGGAAAAAGCAAGTATGACGACACTGAGGAAGAGAAAGGGAAACCACTTGCCCACCCCAAAAGAAGAAAATTATTTTCACAAGTTTTTGAAGCAGCTGAAGCAGAAAGCCTGTATGTGTATTAGTAGAACAGGCCATGATGTTCACTTTACCTGAGAATACTGAGGAAAATCAACCTCCAAACAAGCTGTGTCAAGTTTCAGGAAAGCTGAGCAGGAAGATGCTACCCTCAGAGTAGTTAGAGAGAAACAAAGAGAAGACAGATGGAGGCAAAAGAACAGAACAGGTTAACCACATTCCAACTTTGAGGTAACCTGCTATATAGGTAATGAAAGAGAGGGAGGGATCAGATACTAGGCCGAATTGTAAGTAAGTAATTTGTTCTAAGTCCTTTTTGGAACACTTTTAATGAAATTTTCTTGCAAACTAGTTGTGAGTGGTCATTTAGGAATAGACATGTCAAAGGCTATACATTTGGCTAGATTTTATTGTCCTGGAAATATGGAGGATGTAGGGAACTTTTGCATAGTCTGTGAAGATTGTCAAAGGACGTCATCCAATCCAGAATTTAACAGTCCTCTGATAACTTTGCCCATTGTATAGGTCCTTTTTGAATGGATATCAGTGGAAATTGTGGGTTCTATTATTAGATCACGTAATGGCCATCAGTATATCCTGGTAGTTATAGATTATGCAACAAAAATTCCTGACACAGTATCCCATGTAAGTAGTCTATGTAAAGTTCATAGTGAAAGAACCACAAATGTTCTTGTACGGTGTATGAACTTCTGCAATATTTTTCCTGACTAAGGTACCCCATTCATGCCTACAGTACTGCATGAACTTTATAAGTGTTTCAAAGAGAAGCAGCTAAGGACATTTGATTAATACTCGCAAAGAGACAGGCTAGCTGAATGCTTTAACAAAACTTTAAAGTCTATGTTATAAAATGCTACAGAGCTCGATGGGAAAACCTGGAGAACCTGCTGCCATATCTTTAGTCTGCTGAAAATAAGTACGTCAAGCCTCAACTGGATTCTTACCACTTGAATTGCTACATGGTAGACATCTTCAGGCTTGATAGAGCTAGAAAAAGAAATACGGGAGAAAGAAAACTGTAAAAGTAAGGACATTCTACTGATCTGCAGGGCAGATTAATAACTGTAATGCTTCTTGTAAGAGAACATATGGCAGTGGCACAGCTGGTATAACAGAAAATAGAAAGGTTTATCTGAGTGAGTTCAACCCAGAAGATAAGGTACTTGTATTAGGGATCACTGGAGCTGACATGGTCCTCCGAAAGTGGCAAGACACTTTGAAGTGAAATAGAAGTCTAGTGAAGTGAAATATAAGGTGAGATTGCATGGTTTGTATGACATAAATGTTCTGAATCATTGGAGAGAAAGTGAAATTTCTGTAGCAAGTATGTATGCAGGGCAAGTTATGGTTCCCACACCTTATCCTGAAGTTAAATAGGAGAAGCACTATCTGGGTCTCAAAAACAAGAAGTGAAAGAATTTAAGCTCAGGAATAAATATATCTTCTTAAGAGGTGCCTGGTAAAACCAATATAATTCAACACAACATGCAAACTAAGACTCAAGTAAAAGTACATATAAAACCTCATTAAGTACCATATTCTCAGAGCCAAACAGATAGGGACAGAGTTTAAAAAGTTTTTAAAATGGGGGTTGCAGAAGAATTTATGTATGAGTGTATAGTCTCGCTGTACTAGCAACCAGAATGTATGGGTTTATATGGTTTTGCAATGATTTTAGGAAGCTTCCAAGTATGATTAATATCCCATGCCTCAAGCTGCCAAATTCATTGTGCTAGGTTTCTCTGTACTTTAACCTTAACCAAAAGCTATAGGTAAATCCCACTAGTCCCAGATGCTAAGGACAAAAACAATCTTTTCCACACCAGATGGACTCTTCCATTACAGACTGCTGACTTTGGGTCTCAGTGGAACACTTGCAACATTCCAAAGGCTGATGTACATTATCCTTAAACCCCACAGCAGCTTATCTGGATGATATTGTAATACTCTCTGAAGAATAAGATAGCAATGTATATAATGTTCATGTCACTTTAAAGTGTGTTAAGTTGAGCTGAAGGCCTACCCCAGCTAAGCACAACTTAAGCATCACTGATACTGCCATATGGGGTATGTAATAGAAAATGGTCAGGTTAAAACCACAAAGTGAAAAAAATTCAAGCAGTGCAAACTTGGCACACAATGACCATAAATAAAAGTCAAGGCTTTTTTTGGTCTGCATAGCTATTATTGGACATTTGTTCCCAATTTTTACTTAAGCTTGCCTTTTGACTGACCTGATCAAATTCAACTGAAGTATATACCGTATCTGCAAACGCCATACTCATAACCCCTGATTTCTCCAAATAATTCATAGTACAATCAGATGCCTCTAAGGTGGGCATTGACACAGTCTTACCAAAGGTAGTAGGTAGGGAGGAACACTCTATCTGCCATATTGGCAGAAAACTAAGCAATGCATAGAAATATAGAAATAATATCTGGTTACTGAAAGATAATCCCCAGGATTCACGAATCCTCCGTGTAAGAGTACATGAGTCTTACACGGAAATGCCAGTGTAAGAGTAAGATGGCAGCATGCCATTCATATTAATGAGGGCGTGCTGCCTCAACTCAAAGGCTAACACGGAGCATGCACGAGTGCAGGGGGTGTGTCGGACTGCCGAGCAGTCCAAAAATCCACGCCCCTGCAAATCTCTCAATTGGGAAATGTCAACTGACATGAGTGAGTCCGCTCAAATGTGTACATGCCCAACACTATACTCCCCCACATTCTAAACCCCAGTGCAATTATAAAATGTAAAACTTTTAATTTTTATTTTATTATTCCCGATATAGCTGTCCGTATTCGCACATGTTTGCGTGGGTATGCCCATTGCTTAGCTACAGTTAGCAGTCAAGACATCGAAGAGGATAAAAAGAAATATGCAAAAGGAACTTCGAAGGACCACCAAAAGGATATATTCCATATAAAATTTATTTCCATAAACGGTAAGAACAGGATAAGCGCTTTCACGTACACCACTGGTACGCTTCATCAGATCTAATTCCTTTTCATTACAAGCAATCTTAAATAGTTCTACCAATTAAAATCAAACTAATAATTGTTCAATTAACTAGATGAACATCAGGTGTATTAAATAGTGTATGTATATGAATTTTCTGACCATAGATAACAAAGGGGGGAAATGCATACGTATAACAAATACAAGTTAATCTAATATCTTGCACTTTCATAAAAAGCCATACCACATTTAAAATATATATTCTAGAATATATACAATTAATTTTGAATACAAATGTGAATATGAAACTATGAAATTTAAGTAGAATTCCTAGAACACATATGTAGATAAATAAATATTTATATTATACATATATAATGTTAAGATAAATAAATAAATATAGTTATCCACTTTATTTGATGACACTTAATATTTGATAGGCCACAATTAATTGTAGTATACCCACATACATATATATATATCAAAGAACATAAAAAACAGTACATAATAATAAATGAGAACATTCTTTACTTATTTTAATCTACTTCCTTCTAGAACAGGCTTGATGCTAATGAATTGATTTAAACCTGGTTGACAGTGTGCACATAATCTAAGTATCCATTCTAACTCTATTCTTTCTAGATTATTCATTCTGTCTCCTTTTTTATTTAACCTGACTTTCTGCAATACCCTAAATTTAAAGCTGTGTCCTGGGAACGCTATAACGTGTTTTGCTAATGCGTTATGCTCATCTTGCTTTCTTATATCATATTTATGATTATAGAGCCTGTCTTTAAGTTTTCTCGTTGTCATGCCTACATAAAAGAAACCTATATGCAGATTAAGCAAAAAGTACAGTTGTGTACCTACCATAAATGTAGATGTTCGAGTGTATTCACTGTTGCAGTCATTACTCTTGGGTTATCCTGCTACCAGGCTACCCGCAGTCGGCCAGAATTCCAAAGTCTATGTCCGACGTCGGCCGCTGTCGTCTCTTCCCTGACGTCAGTGCTCCAGGGGTATTAAAGTAGCAGCCAATGCCATTTTCTTCAGTTTTTCTTGCCCCAGATGTCAGGTGCCCCCAAATTAGTAGGCTGGAAAAATATGCCAATAAAAAAGCATGCACAAAAATAACATTTCCTTCATCTACCAGCAAATACACCCAATAGGTTGTAAAGGAAGGAGTAGTGCTGAAAGACCCAGCAAAGAAAAGGGGGATGGTGGGTGGGTAACCTGGACTGCAACAGTGAATACACTTGAACATCTACATTTATGGTAGGTACACAACTGTAATATGTTCATTGTGTTTCACTGTTGCAGTCATTACTCTTGGGTAGAATCCCAAAGCTGAGGATGGGTGGCTGGGCTAAATCGAATTAGGAGAGGCTATGAGGCCCTGCAGGACTGCAGTGGCGAAGCCTGCTCTGGACTTAGAGTAAAGAGGTAAGTGGTAGTGCTTTGTGAAGGTGTGCACTGAACTCCAGGTTGCAGCCTCTAAGATATCTTTGGTTGGTACTCCTCTGAGGAAGGCTGCTTAAGTGGCTGCTGCTCTGGTGGAATGCGGCCTAATGTCCTTAGGCACTGATTTGCCATGTCAAGAACAGTAGAAGTGGATGCAATGGCCTATCCATTTAGAGATAGTCTGTTTTGAGATAGCCTTTCCTTGTGATCCCGTAGAATATGACACTAAAAGTTGCTCAGTTTTTTCTGAAGGCTTTAGTTCTGTCCAAGTAGAAGCGTAGCTGTCAGTGTATGTCCAAAGAATGCAGGATTTTCTCCCCCTTGTTCTGTGGATATGTATAAAAGGTGGGCAAGTGAATGGTTTGGTTGAGGGCCACACTGGACACCACCTTAGGCATGAATGTAGGGTTTGTCCTCAGAGAAACCCTGTCTGGATGAAAAATGAGGAAAGGTTCCACAGCCATGAGTGCTTGCAACTCCAAGACTCGCCTTGCAGAGGTTATTGCTAGGAGCAGAGCTGTTTTCCAGGATAAGAATTTCATATCTGCTGTTGATGCTGGCTCAAAAGGAGGCAGTGTGAGTTTTTCCAAAACGTAATTGAGGTCCCAGGCTCTCCTTGGAGGCCTAATGTTTTTGGCCACTTTGAGGTACTGCCTTATTAAGGGATGAAAAAAGATAGGTGGTTCCACATTGTAATGGGCTGAAATGGCAGAGGCATGAATCTTAATTGATGAGAAAGAAAGGCCTTTGTTCAACATCTCAGTTAGGTATTGTAAAATCTGAGGAATATTTGGTACAGACATGTCAATGCCTTGTTCCTGGTTCCAAGCACAGAATCTCTTCCATTTCTCTGCATAAGATTTTCTGGTACTGGGCCTCCTGGCCTCCAAGATAACATCCAAGACAGCTTTTGAAAGAGGAGTGCTCTGAATGGCTACATTACTTGCCGTGCTGCCAGATTTAGGGTCCTGAGTTGGCTGTGCAGGAGCTGATTGTTTTGTTGGGTCAGCAAGTGAGAAGTTTGAGGCAATATCCATGCTGGACCTTGAGACAAGCTCTTTAGGATTGGGTACCAGTGCTGGTGTTGCCAGTCTGGTGCAATCAGTATCATTTTTGGCTTCTCTTGTCTGACCTTTAGGAGTACCCTGGGAAGGAGAGGAAGTGGAGGAAAGGCATATACTGTCAGATTTTTCCAGCTGAAGAATAGGGCGTCCACTTTCCATGCTTGCTTGTGATAATTCCTTGTGCAAAATGTCTGCAACTGGTAGCTGTGAGAGGAGGCAAATAGATCTATGTCTGGGCATCCCCATTTCCTTATTATCATCCTGAAGACTTGTGGATCCAGCTTCCATTTATGGGGATCCATGAGGTTTCTACTTAGATCGTCTGCCAGAGTATTTGTTTTTCCTGGCAGGAATTGCACTTGCAGGTGAACTTGGAAAGTCAATGCTGTGTCCCATAAGGTCATTGCTTGTCTGCAGAGGGGGTAGGAATGTGTACCTCCCTGCTTGTTTATGCACCACATGACTGTAGTATTGTCTGTCTTTATCAATAACTGTCCTGGATGAAGCAGGTCCTTGAAAGCTGTCAGGGCATTTTGAACGGCTAGCATCTCTTTTTGATTGATGTGAAGATGCATCTGGTTTGCAGGCCATGTGCCCTGAATACATTTTCCTGCCATATGGGCCCCCAGGCATAATCTGATGCATCCATTGTCAGTGTTTGCCTGGCAGTGGGTAGACTGAATGGCAGACCATTGTTGTGGTGACAGGCTTCTGCCCACCATCAAAACTCCTGTTGTAGGCTGGGAATGAGTGCAATTACTGTCTCCAGGCTGTGGCAATGCTGAGTCCAAACACTTTTTAGATACCATTGTAGTTTCCTCATATGCAGTCTGGCATATGGAGTTAGTCGAATGCAGGATGCCATGAAACCCAAGGCCTGCAGGATATTCCTTGCAGATAAGTGGGTTTTTGTTGCCAATTTCTTGAAGTAAATAGTCAAATGCTTTTGTTTGTCTGGCGTGAGATAATCTGGGCAGTTGTATTTAAGCTTGCACCCAGGAATATTATCTCTTGAGAGGGCACTAGTTTTGATTTCTTTTCATTTACTGTGTACCCTAGGCCAATTAGTAATCTTTTTACAAATGCCAGATGCTGTAGAAGAATATCTTTGTTGTCTGCTTGAATCAGGCAGTCGTCCAAGTAGGGATATATTTGAATTCCTTTTTGTCTGTAAAATGCAATTACTGGTACCAGGCATTTTTTGAAGACCCTGGGTGCAGTAGATAAGACAAAGGGCAGTGCAGAGAATTGGTAATGCATTGAGCCCACTATGAATCTGAGGTATCTTCTGCAAGATTGTCTGATTGGGACATGCAGGTATGCCTCCTTTAGGTCCAAAGTTACGAGCCAAGCCTTCTTGCCCAGCATGGGCAGTAGCTGTTGTAGAGTCAACATCTTGAATTTTGGAACTTCCAGAAACGTGTTTAGTATAGACAGGTCCAGTAGTGGCCTCCAGGTTTAGTCCTTTCTGGGTACTAGGAAGAGTCTGGAGTAAAATCCTTGTCCCTGCTTGTGTTGTGGTACTTGTTGAATGGCCCTCATATCCATGAGGGCTGTAATTTGTTTTTGTGCCTCTGCCCATTGATTGTGTGGCAGGTCTGGCATACTTTTTGACCTTGGTAGAGTGTGAAAGTGGAACCTGTAGCCTTGGGATATAATGTTCAGGACCCATTTGTCTTCGGTAACCATTTGCCAATTTGATGAAAAAAGAGCTAGGTTCCCCCCAAGGGGACTGCCAAAAGAAAAGTGCTTGGATCTGGTAGAGGAAAGTCATTGGGACTGTTTCCTGTAAGGCTGTGATTTGTCTTCTCCACTTTTGGAGGTAGGAGCACCCCATTGTTTAGGTCTATATGTGCCTTGGGGCTGAGATCTGCCTCTGGGACACCAGTATCTGCCTCTTTGCGGCCTGTCTGACACTGGAAAGGACCAATTTTTAGAAGGCCAGTTCCTGCTAAACCTGGGTGGCTGTACCTGTAAGAAATCCTTGACTGTCTGCATAGATTTGGCTTTATCCTCCATTTATTTCAACACCTCTTCTGCTTTAGTGCCAAACAAAGTATCATGCTGTAAAGGAGCATCTAGTAATTTTGCTTTAACATGATCAGGCAGATTCTGTTCCTTTAACCAAGCATGCCTTCTAATAACAGTACCTGCAACAGCGGCCCTGCAAGAGGCCTCCAGTGAATCATAACCACATTGCAATATATGCCTCCCCACTTGTTCAGTTGCATGCAATAAATCCAGTAATTCTTTGTTTTCAGTGCTTTCAGTATTTGTCAACAATTTCTGTTTAAGCAGTGACATTAAATATTGCTGATATTTAAGCATATGAAACTGACAGTTTAAAGCCCTTACAGCCAGGGTAGCAGAGGTGTAAACTTTTTCCCCCATCTGTCTAGAGCCCTAGAATCCCTATCAGAGGGGACAGGGTTTTTTGCAGTGGAAGCTTTTACCCCTTTGGGACCCTGAGATATAGTTTCTGGGTCAGCAATGGGGTTTTTATATAGAAATTTATGGGAATCCGGGACCCTATAGTATCTGTCTGGCTTAGCAGGTGCAGGGGTAAAGAGTCAGGGGACAGGCCGGACTCTGTAAATACATCATCTACAATGTCTAGGACAGGTGGAATAGCAAGGGGTCTGTGCTGAGGAAGTAGCAGAAAGTCCCTGAGCCTTTTCTTTGATTCAGAATAATCTTGGCTCTCCCAGTGGAAATGTTCCCTCATGGTATGCAAGGTTTCCCCAAAAGAATAATCCTCAGGAGAGGCTGAAGGAATGGATTCTTCAGCATCAGAATCCTCATAAGGAGGCATGGAGTAATCCTGTTCAGAAGAGGAATCACAGGAAATAGAAACCTGATCAGAAGAAATATATTCTGTCTCTTGCCTAGGCCTCTTATCAGGAGGGGAATGGGAGCCCCTGATCAAGGTAATTAGATCTTCAGCTATTTTGAGCATCAGTTTTTTAGGCATGGAAGTCTGAGCAGGAGAATGCTGCACTTGTTTCTTTGTCTCTAGAGTTGCTTTATGCTTTATCTTTGAAGCTGAAGATGGCTTTATATATAGTTGTGTAGGTCTGAAGACACCCTCAGAAGCCGATGCCTGCTCAGCGACTCTGGACCCATCTGAGGAAATGATTTCCAAGTGTCCAATACCTTGAGTATCCACAGGCCCAGTCGGCTCCACGTGGGAGTCGGACGTGGCCTGTGGCTCTGAGGTAGCGGGTGCCATGGGCTGCAAAAGCACCTCACTGAGAACCAGCGAACCGGCGACTGGCCTAGCAGAGGCCTCGTTGTCGGTTTTGGACCTCGGATGCCTATTCTTTTCCTTGTCCTTGTGTATTTTGTAAACTCCGGTTGTCGGCTGGTCCGACGGCATTATGTAATTAAATATTCGGCCAAAGTAATGAAATGCAAAATTGAACCGACGCTTAATAGTACGTTGGTTGAATCTAGCACAAAACCGACATCTAGCAACGTTGTGATCAGGGCCTAGGCAAGGAATACAGTAAGAGTGAAAGTCCTTATGAGGTATTTGCTTCCCACAAGAAATACAATTGTTAACTTTTTATGACATCGGACTGGAGCAAGAAAAGAGTTTCCCCAATGAGGTACTTAGCTTTAATGAAGACTTCGGTTCTGAAATTCGAAATTGAATATCTCAGGAGTCGGCCGACCAGCACTTGCGAACTACTTTTGCTTCGAGCACTGCGTGGCAAGAAAGACTGAAGAAAATGGCGTCGGCTGCTTCTTTAATACCCCTGGCGCACTGACGTCAGGGAAGAGGCGATAGCGACCGACACCGGACCTAGACTTTGGAATTCTGGCCGACTGTGGGTAGCCTGCCAGCAGGATAACCCAAGAGTAATGACTGCAACAGTGAAACACAATGAACATCAGCAATAGCATAGTGGTAGAACCTTCGCACAAAGAGGAGGCATTCCCGGTTTGAGTCCCACCACTCCCTTTTTTATTTTCTGTTGGAAATCTGAATAGGAAAAGAATTCCTGACATTTATCATTGAAATTATAGTAAAAATCATTGAAATGGCCTATGAAGTAGTGAACGAATTTTATATATATATAAGAAAGTGAAATGGTTCTGCATACTGATGAATGCATAAGTAATGTATCTTAAGCAATGTGAAGCACTGCTAAGCAAAGTATACCAGAATTAAGCACATTTCAGTATAATTGCTCATAGCTTAGCACTGCATTAACTAGCACAATAGCTTTGCGCGGAGCTGTGCATCACGCCAACTAGTGCAAACAGAACATGTTTGCGCATAGCTGCGCACCGCACTAACCAGTGCAACGTAGAGCAACGTAGCGCAACATTGGGCAATGTAGAGCAACGTAGAGCAATGTCGGGCAAAGTTGAGCAAAGTCGGTAAAACATGGCCACACCTCCTTGCTGGATCTGGCCAGTAGTGAAATAAAAAGCAATGACAGGCCTCGAACCCAGGACACTGTGCACCATAATCACAGTACTGAACCACTAAGCCATGACAGCTTTTCATAAGTATGCACTTTCAACACACACATGCATATCAATGGAAGTTTACCCATTGCTAAGCAGGTGTACCTTCAGCTGCGTTTTTTCAAAACTGGCCAATCACAAATAAGTGCAGCAAATGATGCACATTTAAGCTCCATAGGTGGGAATACTTGCAATAACTGGTTGTAGCTCCCATCTGCAGGCAGCAATGGCTGGTGCCGGAGAGGGCTCTTGTTTTCGAGCGCAACGTTGGGACATTGAGGAGTCAAAAGTAATGGTTTGGCTCTTTGTCCATAATCATGAGGATAGACTCCTGTGGGGCCAGTACCAGGGCATCCAATACAAAGCGGAAGCCTGGGACTGTCTAGCTCATGAACTCACCAGTGCCACAGGTGTCCCTCGGACTGGTGAGCAGGTTAGACACCACCATGCAGACCTGAAGAGACGCAAGGCAGATCAACTGGACCAGTGGATCCAGGAGGCCCGTGAAATGGCAAATGCCCCACTACAAAGTAGCTATGGAATTAAGTATGTAAGAAATGCTATTCTAGAGTATACTGTGGATAGGTATATCTCAATATCATTTCATTTACTTCACAGCTGCAGGTGTCCGTGCTGGGAATCAGCAAGCCTATGCAGACAGGCTGCTAAGGCTGCGCCACCAGGCAGGTTAGTAATTATTCTGCTTGTACTGTTATGTAAAATAAATGAGAGAGCTTGAAAAAAGTGTTTTAACACAATAAATACAGGTATAATAATTCTCTAATAATTATTCTGCATGTACTGTTATATAAAATAAATGAGAGAGCCTCTAGAAAAGTGTTTTAAGTCTTTAATAAAGGTATAATTCTTGGAGTGTGTCTGTGTCATTTTCTTTGATATGTTGTTGTACTCTTGCATTATAGAAATAGTACTGTTGTATTAAGTGCTGTTAACACACAGTTGGGTAGGCTCACATAAAGTGGATAAAGGGAGTACCAGTAGCTTTTAAACATATTCACAGTCCTCAACTGTTGGTTCATGCCCAGCATATACAGGTTAATCTGGCACATGAGTAGCTTGGCATTTTGTTCCCCAGAAATGTCATTGTGCTGGCAGAAATGTAGGGAGCTGTTAACATATAACTGATAATTCCACCTAAACATATCTAGATAAGTATAGGAAAGTAGAGCTGTTAGTGTACCATCTCAGCAATAGTGTGTCTGAGCAGCTCACAAAATATGTAGCAGTAACATCTGCATCCCGGACAGTTTGTATGTCAGATACAGCCCATGTATATAAAGATCTAGCAAAACCCATTTCATGATATAAGGACAATTGGGTAGTGTAATAATACATGTAGGGGACATATAACTGCAGTTAATAGGAATGTGGTGTAAACTAGAAGGATATATAAGTTGTTAATGGAGCTATCATTTTACACAAAAAATGCAATTCAACACCTCAATGGGTATGTCTAATCTCAAAACATTTGTTGGGACATATGTCTTATTGGTTTATAAATATCTGAATTTATTTCGATGCATGTGCCCTGTTCAAATATCACAATATTGGTGGCCTGTTGCCATCAATTAAACCGGCATGCTGTTGTAATGTCCACTGTTGTTCCATATAGGCATGTGTCATGCTTGCTGTTCAACTGTTGGAACTCTGCTGTGTTGGGTTAATGGGAATACTTCTGCATGCTGTTATAACTAATTGGGAAGGCTGTTGACTGTTACTAACCCATATTTTCATTAAATCCTCCTAAACATAGAATGTATGGGAAGGCTGGTCCCAGCGGACCCACCTGTCCCACCTCAGCTGGCGATGGCACCAGGCACCAGTAGGTCCGGTGCCCAGCCTGGGACCTCCTCCTCCTCCATTGGACCTTTGCCACCTTCAGGTGGAAGTGCTGCAGGGGATGGGGCTCGCCACCCCGTGCAAGCGTGGGTGGAGGAGGGCCTCCTATCACTCTCCGAATGGTCCGGGCTGTGGTGCATACGGAGATTGAGCATTCTGTCGCTGATCCTGTACGTGAGCTTGAGGAACAAGTGGCACGACTCACGGGTGAGCCTGCCCCTCCTATGTAGCCCCCAGCACAGCCACCCTCTGGGCTGTGAAGGTGCAGTGTTGACTGCCTATGGGTGGGGATCTCAGTTTCACTGTTGCCATCTGTGGGCTCATGGGCTTGTGATTTTCAAACATCCTTCCCCGTCAATGGTGGTCACCCACCACGTGTCATATTCCACCCCTGTATGCATCTTGTTTGTCTTGTCTGTTTACCTCCCCAACTTACCTCCCCAAATATACCTACTTCCCCTACCCCACATTCCACTCTCACCTGAAAAAAAGAAAAAAGGGCAATCTGCTCACAAAAAAAAAAAAAAATTACGCCCCATACATAGCTGCCCATTTTGCACACATGTCTGCTGGACACATAAACTGATATTTAATTTGCAGTACAACATACTTTGTTGTCCTCACCCCTCTCACAGGGGTTGAAGGTTTCAAATTCCCCTCCAAATTTATTGCATATGCACAGCTGTAGCTGTTAAAGAAATGGGCAGCTATGGGCCTTCCCTAAACCCATCCTGCACATTCTGAGCTGTTTTCCCTACTGTCTTTCCCTCTTTGTGCCCCTTTTGTGCCACTTTCCTATCTCCCCATTTTCTTTTCTTTCAAAGAAATGAGCACGGGGGTTAACGGGAGTAAGCACTTTTAAGCAGTAGTTAGCATGTTTGCACAAGTGTGCGCCTGTGTGCACTTGTGTGTGCTTAGCCAAGCATCACGCAAACCTGCGCAAACCCACTTACAACTGCTTAAAAGTGCCTTAGTCACTCTGTATGTCAGGGCCCCTGTTCTGCTCAGCAGCAAAATAAAACACCTCTGTCAGTCATGAACCCTGGACCTTGTACACACTAGACTGCATGAAGTACCACTAAGCCATGGTAGACATACAACAAATTGGTGCTGAAATAAATATATCATGCATCAGAATGAGTGAATGTAAAGGAAAAATAGGAATGCCATAACACAAATCTTGCTCTGTGGATCTTTACCAGCAGTTCTTGTGGAATTGCATTACATGACTGTGAAAACAGAACCAGCCATTCTAGCAGGAAATAATGTTACAGCAGCACTTCACAACCCCCACACAGTATCATAGCAGGACAAACACTAGCATATCTGATTAGGGCAGAGGCCATACTTCCCAACTGTGACTAATTTTCAGGCATGTCCCTGATTTTGAGACAAGTTTTAGCTGTGTCCCTCTGAATCCTTCTGAAATCTACTGACATTAGGCAGAAAGGTGGGGAATTGCACTTAATGAATACAATAAGTAAGAGTTAGACACTGCTTGTACTTCAGGAAAGGTGTATTAATCCATATGCTCTGGTTCTCTCAAAGTCTCAACTTAATGTCTCTAATATTTTAAAGGTGTACCTCACTTTTACCTACTTTTCCCTGAGTCTGTTCAAATATGTACCTGAGTGTTTGAGAGGCCTGGCAGAGGCAGAAACACACAGGCATATCAGCTTTTCTGCTGTTGCACACTGTGCAAATAGCTTTGGAAGGATTTCTACAAGCATACCCTTATGTAGGAGTACAACACTGAAATACCAAAGGATGTAGCCATGTACTGGTAGCAAATGACTGTAACAATGCCATTGTACCAGTGCTGGAAAGACCTGTGCATTACACAGACAGAGAATAACAGCCTAATGTCTGGCTACCATCTGGATAGGTCCACAGTTGGGAGCTATGCAGACTACTTGCCTTTCTAAACTAACAGGTACACAGCAACCATTAAAGTCCAGCAAGATAACATTCACACAATAAGACATAATGATCTCTGTATGTCTGCATCCCCACCCAAATGTACAATATACCTGTGTGTTCAGGGTCTACCAAGGTTATAGGCAGGCATACTCAGTACTGGAATTGTCCAGTTTTCTTGAGCATCCTGTGCTAATCTCAACAATAAAAAAGCACAAACTGTGCAGAAGTTAGTACATTAATATTCACAGTATAGCAGTTCACAAACAGTTCATATGCCAAATGAATACATCTAAATAACTACTTTTGTATGTCAGTTAATTGTATAAGTAGAAAAGAAACTACATACTCCCATGTATCTTGTGTTAGCATTTGTAGGGGTGAGTACAATTCTACACTGACAACTGTGTACTGGAAGTGGCAACATTCAGGTCTGAGTACAACATTTAAATCACTGGCTACACCCCTAGCTTCAGATATAAGAACTATACCAACCTTCTGACTTACACAACGGTGTCCATAGCAAACAAGCATGGGCCCCACTTTGGAAAGCTGAAAGGGCTATGCCTACCTGACATAGCAATTTATAGCATTGGGTTGCTATGACAGTGAGTACTGCAATTACCACACAGCAGGCTGCATGCAATTACCAAATGGTGGCCACCAATTGGTGCAGAGGCCATCACATGCACATGTGCAGATACCTATAAAAGCAGGCTGTACTTGCTGGCCACACATGCAATCATTCCATTGAAGATACTGAGAGAGAGACAGAGACAGAGAGAGACACACACCCACCCACCCACACCAGCCGAAAAAAAAGGCAAAGACACGGAACTGAATACTACCAACACATACAAAGGAAAGGTATGTAACAGATATGTATTTACTGGCATGTAGTAGATGTATTTGAAGAATACTCTACATAGTTTGAAACATCAATATGTGGCAGCAGTATGTATCTATGCACAGATGCCCTGCATAACTACTGCCATGGACAAATCAGTGTGTAGCTGTGTGCAGTGGGACATAACTGTGATATATGTAGCTCAGCATTAAATGTCAAACATCTGATCCATGTTATCTGTGTTCTGTACAGTAGTGTGGACAATGGCTGTTTGGGGGAGTAGCTCATACAGCTATATAAACATGGATGTAACAGAGTAACGCATGCATGATAGTCATATCAATGTGTAGCTTAGCATTGGCAACTGCTGTACCAGGCTAGTATGCTAATCTAGCATTTGCAGCTATGTATACACCCTCTAATATTACTGTGTGCTCACACATGACACCTGTTCATGTTGCAGCAAGGCCCAACAGGTCAGCCGTGAGGTCCAGGGACTCCCAACAGTGTGGACCTTGTGTGTGT
The DNA here is from genome assembly GCF_019279795.1 of Protopterus annectens. Taxonomy (NCBI): domain Eukaryota; kingdom Metazoa; phylum Chordata; order Ceratodontiformes; family Protopteridae; genus Protopterus; species Protopterus annectens. The sequence continues at coordinate 753,292,499 of NC_056725.1, read as the reverse complement.
ATGGCACACACATACAGAGAAATATATCTGTGTCAGATATATTAGCATCTGTACATGTGCATAGAGAAAGGGACATACTGCAACTGTTTGTGAAGGGAGGTCATATATATGTTGGTGAAGGTTGTTATGTGCATATTTGTATGTAGGTAGTAGTGTGTGGCAAACAAGACAGCATACAGTGCTGGTATATGACTTGTGGTGGTTAAATGTTGTGGGTGTGATTTGTTAGGTTTGCAGTGTTGCAGCCAGTGATGCCTGCTAAAGCCAAATGGGCTGAGAACACCTTCAATGCATTTCACACAAGACTGTGCAATATCATTACATAACTGTATACCTCACATACTTCACATAATTGATATTCACACCATGAAAGGTGGACTGTATATGTGCCTATATGTATATCTATATGTACACCAATGGATGTTTATATGTATGTGTGTGTGTATATATATATATATATATATATATATATATATATATATATATATATATATAGAGAGAGAGAGAGAGAGAGAGTCATATTTACTGCAACAGATGAACAGATGCCTGGTGACAAAGCCATGGCCTCAAGTTCAATGTCGAAAATGCATTGGAATCCCTTTTGCTAAAAACTCTGTAACCACGAACTACCACATAGGTGGTAGTCGACTTAACACTGAAAGTGTGATAGGAGACCATGGGACACAGGTGGACAGTAGTCTCCCCTTTGATAATCACAGTGCCACACTAGACATGTAATCTGTCTACGTGGCACACCTCATCACAAAAGCTGTGCCATCCAGGGAAAAAGAGGTCAGCGTTCCCCTCTACTCATCACTCACAAAACCCATTATAGAGTACAATGCCCCTTCTGGTATGTACATCACAAGACATCTACAGCAACTGGAAAGGCCACAGACATACCTCACAAAGGGTATTACTGTCCTCAAACAGATGCCCTATGCAGACCATCCCACAAAACCACAGCTAGACTGTATCGCATACCGCCAACCCAGAGGTGACCTCTGCCTAACATACAAAGCTATGTCAAACCCAGAGCTGTTGGACATGCTCCATGTAAACAGATCACAATCCCTACGAGCTACACGCTAAAGGGACCTATACCTTGTCACTCAATAAACAGAACATGTTGAAGGGATAGATTCCTATCTCAGAGACATCCCATACTCTGAAACAAACTACCTATCAATAGCAAACAAAGCTCCTCAGTAGCACTTGCCATGAATAGTCTTGATGATTGGATGGGAGATAGGAAATATACCCCAGGAATCACCTCTGTGGCTCTGCTTGACAGGGGCACATGAAATTAAATTACTTGGGTGTCAAAGGCCAGGGTACTCTCTGGCTAGGCTTCTATAGGCCCTAGGGCCAATAGCCTATTACCTACCTATGAACCAATCTACACACCCACATGTAATTGTTGCAATAATTGCTATGTGAGGTTGACTGAGTGTGATGGTGAATGTGTTGGTGAATGTGTCACAGTTGTGTATATGTGGGATAGCTTAGTGGGAAACTGTTTCTGTCATGGTATTATGTGTCCTAGCTCTGATCCCAGCAAAAGATGTGCATGCTATTGCTAGCCAGAAAAAGCAGTATGGCATACAGTCTGACGGAGTCCCTTGGTGGTTGACTGGGGTGTGCCACTGGAGGCTAAAGCAGTACATGTATGCTCATTGATTGGTACTGCTGGTGAATCCAAATCCTGTATGAACTGTAGTACTACCTGAAGCTGTAGGCCTAAACTGCACAGTATGGTGTATGTCCACATTGCTTGGAAACACTGTTTTGTGTGTTCCCTGTAGTCGTCACAGATTACATACCTCAGGCATAAGGGTTTGTAAGTACTGACACACATTACTGTATGGTACACACGTAAAGCTCATCTGGGTTGCCATACCTCTGTGTCCTGTATGTATGTCTGATGTGTGTGTGGGTATGCCTGTAACATGCCCTCGGTCATATGTGTGTTACAGGATATAAGTGGGTATCTAGCAACATGTATAGTCTAGTACAGCAGTATGCCACCTATATTCACAAATGTGCATATATTGTAGGCAGGGGTTTTCCATCAACAACTAGTGTGGTATACTGGTAATATTGTAACTGGACTTTACAATCATTGCAATGGATTACATATTTATTTATGCATTAGCTTGATATATACCTCCTGTGGCTAGGTGGTGCATTGTGTTGCATACAGTGTGCCATGTATTGTTGCATAGTCTTACATAGCAGTTTCTCTTTGTTGCTGTGCAGAAAATGGTTTAATATATAGAGCGTGCCAGGCACTGTCAGGCAGTTGTGGGTTGAGCACTGATATGTGATAATGAAAGTGTGCATCCTCTGACAGACAATAGTTTGCTATTTATGGCAGTTCAGTGATATCTGTACTGTAGAATATTAAGTGTGCCACATGACTTGCTCACACATATTGTTTCATTGTCTTCCAGGGTCATGGCCCACCATCGAAACCCTACCTATAGTCGAGCAGAGGATGAAATCCTAACCACCAGTCTCATCCAAAACTATACCCTGCTATTCTCAAGAACCAGCCAGGACCAGCATGAGCGGCCTGCACTGTGGCAAGATGTTGTCCATAGAATAAATGACATAGGCATGCATAACCGGACATATGAGCAGGTACGCCATCACTGCAGTGATTTACTTAGACATGTCCGGCAGCGTGCGTCTGATGTCCGTGGACAACAGCTTGCCACAGGTGGTGGGGTTACCACCCACCCCCCCCCTCACCAGAGTGGAGGAACTGCTCCTGAGCCTGGTGGCTCCCGGTCAACAACAGCACACATGTATCATCATGGAGGCCGGAGCCCCCCAGCAAGTTCACATGGAGCGTGCAGGTAACATGGCATATCTGTAGACTACTGTTACCTAATTTGTTAGATCATGCATATGTGAGATGTGTACTGTGTAGTTAGAAGAAGTGGAGCCTGGTGTTGTGCCATACTGATAATTTGGAACATGATGTGTAGGCCTGTGATTGTCAACCGCTGTACTACTGTAAGATTGCAAACCCACAGTAGCAATGCCACAGTTGTTGCCACTGACAAACTGTCTCATATCCTTGTAGGCCCTCTGGTGTGACAGCAAGGCAGCAGACCCATGCTGGTGAGTGTGTTCTACATTTAATATTGCAAATACAATGTGCATGTCATAGGTGAGGTGTAGGCCATGTACACATGTAACACACCTACCCATAATGCATTCTGTGCATTTTTGCTGTGAGACTATGCACATCTCAGTAACCTGAGTAGATGCCTCAAACACATGCAATACACAGAGCATCCCAAACAATTGTGGCTACACTGTAGTGGACATTGGATAGGCAGGTGATACACATCCACACAACATACACAACTTAGTCATACGCAGTACATGTTAATATGCTACACATGGCGTATTCAGAAACACACTGTAAGGTCACACTCTATTATCCCAAATGTAATTCACACAGCACACATAATATACCTGAGGGGTAGAGGCCTATCATGGGGCAGTGCGACACTCTTCAGCACACAACACATTCATATTAGGCAATGCTCCCTATTGGGCACCTTACAATCCCATGTAACAACTGGCTGTGAAATGGTGAATGTAGCCATGGTACTGCGGTTCAGGTACAGCATGATAGGTGCCGGTCTGGCACACATTAGTAGCCTTGAGTGACCACATGATGCTGCATGATGATGGCTCATGGTACTACACCCCATCCAGTTACAGTAACCACAGTACTACACATAGCATTCATTGCTATACACCACAATGGTGTGTGTGCAAACATATGCACCTATACGCAATATGCATAGCAATCACCATTTGCACAAAGTGACACATATATATCTTGTAATGCTATTGAGTGTATAGGTCACATGACACACATTGGGTATGTGTGATGTTTAATGTTGCAGTTGTGTTGTAGCATGCCATGTCATGGCTGGCACTGACATGTCCACAATATGTTCTACACTCACCATAACTACTGTACAATGGCTATGTTGAGCAATGGTATTCCATCAGGTATACACACACCACTCATCCTGTGTGTATACATAGCATGCATGAGCTAAACCTGTGACCACAATTATCTGCTAAAGACACAGATGCTCTAATCAGAAATGGATATCTATGTGACACACAGATAAACATCCAGCCATGGTATGTATAACTGTGAGTGATGGTGCAGAGCACATTGAAGAGCTTGTAATACTTGCACAGCAAAGTTGTGTCTATGTACACATTGTGGTCCAGGGTGAGGCCAATCACTGAACAGCAACACACATGCATCAAAGCCATGTATACTGTTATTAGCAAGGACTGTCTACACTCGCACTGCATGCTGTTGAGCAACACACGTCCTGCATGCTGACACATGTGATATGACTGTTTGTCTTGTGATACTGTACGCCACCATCAACCGCTATTGAGTATGTTTTGGATTGCTGGTGGAGTGTGTGTGTGTGTGTATATGTGTGTGTCTCTGCTGTAGTGAGGAGTGTATTTGTGTGCATGTGTGCATGTGTTCATGTGTGCATGTGTTCATGTGTGCATGTGTGTGTGTGTTCATGGGTGCGTGTGTTCATGTGTTCATGTGTGTATGTGTTCATGCGTGCATTTGTGCATTTGTGCATTTATGCATGTGTGCATGTGTGCATGTGTTCATGTTTGCATGTGTGCATGTGTGCATTTGTTCATGTGTGCATGTGTGCATGTGTTCTGACATCATGTACAGGTCGTAAAGTGTGTTTCCTGTCTTCCTCTCACAGGTGCTGAAGTTGGGCTGGTTCACTGCAGCAGGGAACCTGACGTCACTGACACAAATAGTGATAATGAGGATAGGTGTGTTGAGGCACAGGCATGTTTGCCAGGGTCTGTCATTGGGCCACCAATCGACAGTACGCAGGTGTCCACCCCTTCCATGCACACAGTCATACTGCCAATATATCCATCATCACCATTGCCCTTAGCTGAGGGACAGTGTACAGCTGGCAATGGCCAGGACAGTGTGGTATCTATGGCACATGCATCCGGACACAGCAGCCATACCCAGAGGCCTGGAATGGTACCAGATAGGCAGAGGTCCAGGGGTTCTCGTCAGAGCACTGCTGGTCATCATGCCCCTGGCAGACATGCCACAGGTCTTACAACCTCACGCATGTTCCAGGCTGTCATGGAGGCACAGACACGTACGGAACGGTACACCAGATAGGGACTAAGGGCACATAACATCACTTTAAATGACAGTATCCGTGACCTAGCAGGTGCCATCTGTCATTACACTGAGGTCACTGATAGATGTTGGGGTGAGACATTAGATGTCCTCCGCAATGTCATGTCCATGTGTCAGGAGAGCGTGGGATGGTTGAGACGTCAACACGGATGTATGCCAACAACATCAGCAGCTGCCAGTCGCCGCACATGTCCCTCAAGTCACAGCCGCTCCCATAGTGCCAGTACCAGCCCCAGCAATGTTGTGGGTGGGCTGTCCATAGACCATCCTAGAAGACCACATGCACGTGGCTCTAGCCAGTCCCAGCAGGGACCTGGGTCCAGTGTACATCTGTCTACCACTGAGGATAGTATCCAGTCTGGCTTAGTACCTGATACTGTCAGTAGCACCCCTGCCAGGCACAGGTACCGTATCCGTGGCCAGAGATGGTGATCTGTAAAGCCTGGCAGGTACAGTCTGTGGCTGTCCCACAAATCCCTGTATATGGCAGCCACATGGTGGAACTGTGTGCATGCAGACACACACACACATAAACCAGACACCTTTGGCTAACACATACCCGCACACATTACATCAACATTGGCCCATACCAGTACTCTTGGCCCTCACACACACACACACACACACACACACACACACACACACACACACACACACACACACACACACACACGTTGATTGTATGGCTCAATGTAGGCCTCTGGCAAACCAACAACACACCCTGTGCATATGATGAAACCTGTGCCACCGCCTGTCATCTGTAACATTGATGCAGGAACAGGCTAACATGGTGCTGATGCACAGGGTGACTTTATCGCAGTATAGCAATGTTAGCATGTTGTCAGCAGTAAAGTGTAATGATATCCTTGAAGGTGTAGCTGAGCAGGCATGATGCATTAAAGCTATGATTGTCAATGTAGTATTGTTTACACCAGTGTTAATTCCAATAGTGTATTGTCCGCCCACGGGCCACTTGGCTGATGTGTGTAGTATTGGCAGCATGTGTTAGAGAGTGGACAGTATGTGTGGGATGTGTGCAGCACAGATTTGCAGGTGTACATTTGTGAACATGGTGGAGGTGCACTGTCTGCATGTATGTGCATAGTGGACACATGGGCAGGGTGACATGCCCTGTATTACACAGTGTTAACACTCCATAGTTTCTATTGGTGGCCAGTATGCATTGTACTACACACATTTTGGAACTTGGGTACACATGTGTGTATGACATTGTTTGACACTTTGCTGTGGGTGATACTGTTACTATCTGTCATTGGTTTGCATTCTGGTAGTATACATAACCTCAACAGCCTGACCATAAACAATCATTATATGATGTCTTGACAACTAACACGCAGATGTAGGACACACAGTAACATTTGTATCCTTCAGGAACTATACTTTGCCAGTAACCAGTGGTGTTCACCTGCACCCATTCCTGGGACCACTCCTGATTGGCATATAACTCACTTAGGTACAAGCAAACACAGTAGGGATATGTCCATCCACGTCTGGAAATGCATACTGTGGCCTACAATGCATTCTCCAGATGACACACACATCCTCCACAAGGGTATCATACAGACAGATACCTGTTGTCAAACCCATGCTGTAAAGCTATAAGCCAACTAAAGCACAGTCATGCACCTTTACAAAACATAGTATCCCCACAGTATCACATAGGTAGTAGCCCCCAACATGTTGAACAAGTACCGATGTGTACATACAGCCAAGTGTTATGTCATCTCTCCTTTGGTAATCACATTTCCAAAGATATTTTGAAATCCCTCGGTGAACCACATAAGCAATAAGGGGTCTGCATGCATATCCACAAAGGTTGTTGTACACCTATAATGGATAGCCATCATTGACGGACTTTGCTGCATTTGAACAGGTCTGAAATATACCTCAGGCATAAACCCTCACTCACACTATTCAATAGAAACCGTAATGAGTGTGTGTGACACGGATGACCTAGGCCAGGGATCACTGCAGTGGCTGGACTTGTCACAAGGATACAGATGTGACCTAAGGTCTGGAAAGTGGCAGTACACTCTGGCAAAGATAACAGATGTGTTCATGGAGAAAGCAGAGTTCCCACCTATGAAATAATTGAGGTCACATGTACGTATATGTATTTGCCACACAGCTACCTGACGTGCAATGCACATACTATTATCATTGTGATATGTAATACAGTAGTAAAAGCAAAACCCACAACACAGTGACCAACTGTGTCACACACATAGAGCACACACACCCACACACTCACCAAGTGAAGGATTCAAGCCCCTACCTCACTAGGATATGATACTAGAACAGTACACATTAACACAGCGTCTTATACACATCACTGGGAGCTTTTTTTTCCACAGGTATATTTGTAGGATGGTGACATCATCAGACTTGACAAAGATGAGTATACCACTTTTAAGGTGTTTCAGTAGTCTTCAAAAAGGTTGCTGCTCTCCAAGGAGACACACACTCTCATACAGTTGTCAAGTGCAGGATTCAAATCCCTACTTAATTACTTTATGATACTAGAGAAGTATGCATTAACACAAAATGCTAAACACATGACTTGGAGTTCTTTTTTCGACAGGTTTATTTGTAGGATGGTGACATCATCAGACTTGACAAAGATGAGTATACCACTTTTAAGGCATTTCAGCAGTCTTCAAAAAGGTTGTTTTTCTTTAACGAGACACGCACACACACACACACACACTCATACATTTGTCAAGTGCAGGATTTAAATCCCCACCTAACTACTTTATGATACTAGAGAAGTACGCATTAACACGACACGCTATACACATGACTTGGAGTTCTTTTTCCACAGGTATATTTGTAGGATGGTGACATCATCAGACTTGACAAAGATGAGTATACCACTTTTAAGGTGTTTCAGTAGTCTTCAAAAAGGTTGCTGTTTTCCTCGGCGACACACGCACACACTCTCATACAGTTAAGTGCAAAATTCAAACCCCTACCTAACTACTTTATGATACTAGAGCAATATACATTTACATGACGCGCTATACACATTACTGGGAGTTCTCCTTTCCACAGGTTTATTTGTAGGATGGTGACATCATCAAACTTGACAAAGATAAGTATACCACTTTTAAGGTGTTTCAGTAGTCTTCAAAAAGGTTGCTTCTTTCCAAGGAAACACAGACACACTCTCATAGAGTTGTAAGTGCAAAATTCAAACCTCTACCTAACTACTTTATGACACTAGAACAATATGCATTTATACGATGCGCTATACACATTACTAAGAGCTCTTTTTTCCACAGGTATATTTGTAGGATGGTGACATCATCAGACTTGACTAAGATAAGTATACCACTTTTAAGGTGTTTCAGCAGCCTTCAAAAAGGTTGCTTTTTTCCAAGAAGACACACACACTTTCTCTTACAGTTTTTAAGGGCAGGATTCAAACCCCTACCTAACTACTTTATGATATTAGAACAGTACACATTTACACGACGCACTATACACATTACTGGGAGTTCTTTTTTCCACAGGTATATTTGTAGGATGGTGACATCATCAGACTGGACAAAGATAAGTATACCACTTTTAAGGTGTTGTAGTTGTCTCCAAAATGGTTGCTCCTCTGTAAGGAAATACACACACAGTTGTTGGATTCAAATCCCTACCTAATTATGTTATGATACTAGAGCAGTACGCATTTACACAACACACTATACACATTACTGGGAGTTCTTTTTTCCACAGGTATATTTGAGGATGGTGACATCATCAGACTTGACAAAAATAATTATACCACTTTTAAGGTGTTGTAGTTGTCTCCAAAAAGGTTGCTTATCTACAAAGAGATACATATAGTTGTCAAGTGCAGGATTCAAACCCCTACCTAACTACTTTATAATATTAGAGCAGCACGCATTTCCACAAAGCGCTATACCCATTACTGGGAGCTCTTTTTTCCACAGGTATATTTGTAGGATGGTGACATCATCAGACTAGACAAAGTGGGTTACTTACATTAGGTGACATTAGGTGGGCTACATAGAAGGGTTTCTAAACACTTTGGCAATGTGAACATCAAAGGAGAGTTTACTATCTACCTGGGTCCCCAGGGCCATAATTACATTCTCCGTACATACTGGATTACCACCTATGTGGTAATTTGTGTGCACTTTGTTTTATCCAAAAAGGATGACTATGCATTCTTTGGAATTCTGCTTGAGGGCATTGTTTTGACACCAGGTATCTGTCTCTGTAAGACCCTTCTGGAGGATGTCTGTGTCAGCCATAGAGTCGATTATGGACCACAGTTAGCAGTCATCTGCAAACTTGTTCAGCCATACTCCTCCCGTGCTTGCCTGTACCTCTGAGCAGTATCTACTGAACAGGTGGGGTCCCAGGACCAAGACCTGTGGGATGCCATTTGTGACTGGTTTAGAGTTGGACATGGCACCACAACTCTGAACATGTGTGTTTGATCTGTGAGCCAGTTGGCCACCCATCCTGTGACATAGCTGTTAATGTTCAAGCTGGTAAGCTTGTCCATGATGCCAGAGTGGGGAATGGTGTCGAAAGGCCTTAGTGAGGTCCAGGTGGGCGGTGTGGACTACTTTCACCTCCATCTATGTCCTTCGTAACTGTTTCAAATAAGTCAACTAGGTTTAGGAGGCAGGATCTACCTTTAACAAAGCCAAGTTGGGTAGAGTCCAGTGTCTGGACATCCCCAATGTCTCTGTTTATGGGTTCCATGATAATTTGCTCCATAGCTTTGCAGGCCAGGCTGAGTAGGCCTATAGGGCAATGGTTTCCTGGTTCTGTTGTGGCACCCCCTTTGTGGAGCTGGATGACTGTTGCTGTATGCCATTCCTTGGGTACATAGCCTGTGGTAAGGTTGAGTCTGGACAGTGAATGTAGGTGAGGGTGTAGTTCCTTTTGGGGCTGGTGTAAGTCACAGCCTGGGACACCATCCAGTCCCATTGATGCTGTGTTCTTAGCTTTGGAGAGGGCTGTTTTTACCTGCATGTCCATGAAGTCTGGTGCTATGCATTCTTCTGGGATGGACACAGGTCCTTTTGGGGGTGATGGGGGGTGAGTTTGCACTGAACTTGTTCCCCAGGATGTGGGCAATGTAAGTTGGTTCAGTGTATCTTTTTGCCATTTTGCAGTAGCTGACAGCATATTTGAGAGTTGCCACCTAAATGTTTGGTATAGCTAACAAAGGCTTTGTGGTTGTTATTCTTACATTCCTTGGCAATTTGTCTTTAGAAACTGGCCTTGGATTATTTTATGAGCAATCATTGTTTCTTCCCAATAACGATCAGTGATGCCTTTCCTTTTGTGAAGTTTGCTCCATCATGTGTTCATTTCCTCCTTCTGTTGTATAGCTTATTTATGTGCGACGACCACCAAATTGGTTTCTTATTTTTGGAGGAGTGCATCTTGGTTTTATTTGGGATGTCTCAATCCATGCATCCCTGTAGATGCTCATAGAATGCACTTGTAAATTATTTGGCAGATTGTATAGCATTATCCTATAGCAAGGGGGCTTTGGAACTTTCCATTTTGGTCTTGGGAAGTGTGCAGTTTGCTTTTGAAGATGTCTTCACAGTGGTTTCCTTGACTGGGGGGGGGGGCAGGATATGGATGTCCAGTGTGATTACTTTATGATCTGATATTACCAGTGAGGGGTTTATCTCTGTTGTGGAACACTGGTACCCCATGTTGGTGATGATCAGGTTCAGTATGTTGTCACCTCTAGTGGGCTTGGTGACCAGCTGTTCCAGGGAGTTTCAGTTTTTAAACTCTAGTAAACATTGGGCAAAGGACGTTGTACACGAGTAATTCTCCCACTCAATGTTTGGGTAGTTGTAATCTCCTAATATAATGGTGTTTGATAGGACCTTTATATTTTCCACTGTTCTCAGGAATACTGAATGAGGTTCCTGAAACAAGGTAGGTGATCTGTAGCAGGCTACAATCTGATAAGCAGCTTTGCCCAATGTTAGTTGCACTTACATGGTCCACAAGGCCTCATGCTGTGCCACTAACCTGAAGGTGTAGGTATCCATTAGGTAAATGGATACACCCCTTCCTTTTGTATTTCACTCTGGGTTTTGGGGCCGAAGATCAGAGGGATTGTGATTGTTTTACGTGGAGCATGTCCAATAGCTCTGTGTTTGACATAGCTTTGTATGTTAGGCAGAGATCACCTCTGAGTAGGCGATATGCGAGAGAGTACAGCTGGAGCATTTTGAGATGGTCTGTGTATGGCATGTATTTCAGGCTGCTAATGCTCTTTGTGAGGTATTTCTGCAGGCTTTCCAGTTGTTGTAGATGTCTTGTGAGGTACATAGCAAAAGGGGCATTGTACTCTATTATGGATCTAGTGAGTGATGAGTAGAGGGGAACAATGTCCTCTTCTATTCTGCATGAGACCCCTTTTGTGATGAGGTGTGCCACGTAGAAGGATTTCCTGACTACTGTGGGGATGTGATTATCACAGGTGTGTGCACTGTCCACCTGTGACCCAAGGTCTCTTATCACACTTTCAGTGTTAAGTATACTGCCGCCTATGTTGTAGTTCATGGCTACAGAGTTTTTACCAAAGGGGATGACAATGCACTTATTGGTATTGAGCTTGAGGCCATGGCTTTGACACCAGGCATCTGTCTCAGTGAGGCCCTTTTGTAGGATGTCCACATCTTTAGTATTTACAATTATGGCTCCTAGTTTGCAGTCATCTGGAAACTTCATTAGCCACAGACCTTCCATGTTAAAGTTTACTTCAGGGATGTAGATACAAAACAGAACAGGACCCAGGACTGAACACTGTGGTACTGCACTCATCACTGGTCCAAAGTCATACTTGGAGTCTGCTTCTTTCACAGTGTGTGTTCTGTCAGTGAGCCAGTTGACAACCCATCTTGTGACATAGCAATTTATACTTAGTTTAGTGGGTTTATCTATAATTCCAGAGTGGGGGATGGTGTTGAAATCCGTGGCAAGATCTACATAGGCTGTGCGAACCACCTTACCCTTGTCTACCGTTCTGGTGACTGCTTCAATGTCATCTATCAGGTTTAGGAGACATGATCTGCATTTTACAAACCCAACATGGTTGTGGTCCAGAGTTTGGAGTTTACCAATGTCTTTTTTTATAAGTTGTATGATGATACATTCCATGGCCTTGCAGAGCAGGCTCATCAGGCTAATGGGGCGCTAGTTCCTGGGGACCGTGGTGTCTCCACCCTTGTGTAGTGGGATAACCATCGCTGTGCACCATTCAGCAGGCACAAAGCCTGAGGTGAGGCTATGACTGAACATGGTACATCGGTGTGCTGCCTGTTCGTTCTGTAGTTTGTGTAGAACACAGCCTGGGAAGTTATCTGGTCCCATGGATGCTGTGATACTGGCTTTGGAGAGTGTTTTTTTTACCTGTGCAGCCATGTTGACAGCAACTTTGCAGTATTCCATTATAGAAATGTGCTCTTTCATGGGTGAGAGGGGGGCAAAGTTAGTACTGATCCTATCTGCCAGGATGTTGGCAATATCAGTTGGGTCCGTATATTTAGTGCCATTGAGCTGTAACTCGGAGCAGATCTGAGTGTTGCCATGACATGGACCTGTCTGTTGGGCAGAAATCTCCTGAGTAGACAGTATGCAACAGAGTACAGATTGAGTTAAATTCAGTCTTGTTGCATGGGGCAACTGTTTGAGGCCAGTAGTCCTCTTGTTGCGGTACTTCAGTGGTCTTTCCAGTTGCTGCAGGTGCCTAGTCAGATTCATCGCAAGTGTGTTGTGGTACTCTCTGATGGATCTGATGACTGATGAGTAGAGGGACCCTCCTTTGACCTACATGCAAAGACCTTGGCAGCTTGTGGGAACACATGGCATGATTGTCTGACCACTTTGTGAATGTGTTTCTGGAAGTAGAGATGACTACCCACATGTGTCCATAGATCCCTTATTATCACCTCTATATTTAGGGTGTTGGCACCTATGTGGTATTTGTATGACTGTAGCTCGAGGCCATAATTTTGACACCACCTCTGTCTGACTGAGTCCCTTTTTAGGGATGTCTCTGTTGTCCCAAACATCGATTATGACGACTTTTTTGCAGTCATCCACAAACTTTGCTAAATATAGCCCTCATGTGTTTGACTTTATTTCTGAAAATATACACCAGGCAGGAAGGGTCCCAGGACTGAGCCATGGGGGACAGCAGTTGTTACCAGCTTGAACAGGAGACCACAGTTCTTACTTTGTGTGATCTATCTGTGTCTCAGTTGGCAATCCATCAGATGACATACATATTTATGCACAGGTTGTTGATTTTGTGGAGACGACATGTGTCTGGGATGTTGGAAAAGGGCTATTCAAGGTCTATGTGGGATGTGTGTAGCTCATTTCATTGATGTATGTCCTGGGTGATTGCCTTGAAAACAGTCTAGCAGGTTTGGGAACCTTGATCTGCCCCTGACCAAACCAAAATTGGTAGGGTTGGGTGTTTGTAGGCTCCCAATAGCTCTGTTTATGAGTTCCATCATGTTAGACTCCATGGCCTTGCAGATCAGGCTTAATAGGCTTATAAGACAATAGTTCCCATGGTCTGTTGTGCACTAACACTTGTGGAGTGTGCCTAACATTGCTGTAACCCATTCAACAGTTTCATATCCTGTACAGAGGGTGAGGCTCAACAGACTGTTCAGGTGCAGGGTCTGTTTGTTCTGGAGTTCACTTAAGACACAGCTAGGGAAACAATGTAATCCCATAGACGCCATGTTTTCAGGTTTGGAAGGAGCTGTTTACCCATTCTACATGTGATATCTGTGCTTTCACAATCTCCAGGTATGATGATAGGGCCTTTTGTCAATGAGAGGGGAGTATGTATGTATGAGCCTGTCTGACATGATGTTGGCAATGTCAGTCGTTTACAGTTTGCACTGACTCAGGACATATATGAGTGCACATTGCTATTTATGACATATCGGAAGGAAGCGTCATGGTTCTCTATGGACTCCTTCACAGATTATTTTGCCAGAACATGGATTGGATAATGTTTGGAGTGCACATTGTTTATTCATGATACTGATTGCAGGTTTATCGATCTTCTTTGCTTTTTCACTTTCTGTGAACAACTTCAGTACTTGTGGTACATAGTTTGATTATGACAGGGTTCCAATATATTATATGTGTCTGTTTTCATATAACTGTGTGCACAAGGCAGGATTGGTGAATAGTGACAGGTTCCTGGGGTAAAACATATGCAACTGCCAGATATGTGTGGCCCACTGCTGTACTCAGACATGGCCTAAGTGTGTGAGCATGCCCAGTATGACCTTTTCAGTATGTTGTTGCCTGATATTTGCTTCGTTTATTTAGGTGTGTGAGCATGCCCAGTATGGACATATATACTATATGTGTGTGAAAAATCAAGTTGGTTTCTACTTCAGGGCTCACCTTTGTGTTGCACATCGACAGGAAGCACGCTGTGCCTGCAGGGCTTCCATGAGTCACTTTGCATAGACTTATCAACATTTCTACATACAGGGGGGACAGCTATTATTTGTTCATTTCTACCCGGGGGGGCAGGACAGCTATTATTTGTACATTTCTACCCGGGGGGGCACACCTGATTGTTACTGTGGGTGTACATGGGATGAGGGGTTCACCTGACACTTATACACATTTGCTAGGCCTGCACTGCTATGTCAGGTACTCCATTTCAGTCTGTACTGTTGCCTATTGTACTAGCTTGAGGCATACTACTGTACTACAGATCTTAGCTTCCAATTTCATGTATATTAGTTTGTGACTTCATAGCCTACCCAACCCACATCACACTGCCTGGCCTGCTGTTATTTGTCTGCATAGGTCTGGGAGGAAGTTTAGAGGGTATGATACAGCATTTGTTTGTGTTTGCTTTAGTCTACAAATGTCCTGCTGTGTGTGGGCCAGTGAAATGCTGTCATGGCTTAGTGGTTCAGTACTATGACTATAGTGCACAGTATCCTGAGTTCGAGTCCTATCACTGCTTTTTATTTTCCTGCTGGGCAGACCTGACTGGTTAAGGAACAGTAAAGCAGGTGTGAGCGTGTTTACCTGACTTTGCTTGACTTTGCCTGACTTTGGCCAACATTGCCCAACATTGCCCAACGTTGCCCGATGTTGCACTAGTTGCAATTGTGCTTAAATGTGCTAAATAGTGGTAAAATGTGCATAGCACTGCTTTATATTGCTTGAAATAGGGCAATCATGCCTCAGGTGGTGCTGCAGGGCTGCCTATGTTGGATGCACTTAGTACACTCCCTATACATGTTTGAAAACAGGTAGTGTCAAGTTAGGCATCCCTTTTATTGTATGTGCGAGTCAGAGAGAGGTGTCATTTCCAGGGTTCCTACTGAGTCAGCGTATGTGCTATGCGTTGCTTCTTTGCCAAGGTCAGGGCATACTGGGCACACCTCCTTCTGCCTACTGGGGCAGGCTCAGGTTGTTCCTCCTCCGAGTCATGCTGTGCCTGTGCAGGCCTTGGCAATGTTGGGGAGCTGTTTGGCCCTGCCCCATGCTGTTCCTGCTGCATCTGTTTTTGCAGGATCATATTGTGTAGCATGACACATACCATGACAATTTGGGTACATGTTTTTGGTGAGTACTGCAAGGCTCCACCAGATGTGTCCAGGCACCGGAACCGTGACTTGAGCATCCCAAACACATGTTCAATAATGTTTCTTGTTTGTGCGTGTGCCTCATTATGGAGTTCTTGATGGGTGTGTGTGCATTTCTGATGGGTGTCATCAGTCACGGCTCCAGTGCATATCCAGCATCCCCCACTAGGTGACCATCAGGGATGTCCCCATCGGCAAATCTCTGGTACAGCTGCGTCAGATGCCAGATGTGGGAATCGTGACAGCTTACAGGGCAGCCAGCACACACATTCGTTATGATGCCCTGGGTATCGCACATGACCTGGCAGTTGATGGAGGGGAAGCCCTTGCGGTTGATGTAAACATTACCCTGCTCACCAAGTGGTGCTTTGATGTGTATGTGCATGCAGTCTATTGCACCCACTACCTCAGGGTACTCTACTATTTGGTGGAAAAGACGCATATTGCTGGACAATGCCTCACTGGAATTGGGGAAATATATGTGCTCACCGACATGTGCTGACATGGCATCCAGGAACTGGTGCAGTACACTGAATGCTAATGCCTGTGAAACCCCCATCATATCACCAGTTGGTCTCTGGAAGGTACCTGTAGCTAGTATTCATAGGCCAACACATACCTTGGTATCCACTGGGATGGGTTCCCCTCTGTTGGTTCTGTGTGTGAGGTGTGGCCGGCACAGCTCAACAATTTGCTGCAGGAGGTCTCTGTCCAGTCTATAGCGCTCCTCTATCTCCAGCTCATGTAGTCCCTGGTAGGTTACCCTGGGTCTGTACACTCTTCTCCGTCTCCTCACTGTGGGTTGCTCGGCAGCATTCACAGCATCACCACCCTCAGCACCTTGCACATGTTGGTTTATGATAGCAATAGCAGCCCCAAACATTTTGTCTGAGTTAAGCTTTTTAAGTTTTCACTCTTTGTATACTGCAGTGTTGCAGAGTTTTAGGGAAAAAAACAGGGTAGACTGCTGTTTGCAGAGTTTAAAGTGCTGGGCTGGGCTGGGCTAGTCTACTGCCTGTGTAATTGGCTGATTCTGATATATTTCACCTGGCAGCTCTGCTAGTTCTCCTTGGTTACCTTCCTACTACTTATTTTCCTTCCTTTTTCCCTTTCTGTTTCAACAAGGGGCAGCACCACGCAAACAAGTGCACATGCATGCACACAAGCATACACACGCGCACACAAGTGCACACACGCGCGTACATACTGTGTGCCCGTTTGCAAGATATTTCAGATATATCCATGGCGTACAACTTTGGTTTCTTGTTTTCAGCTAGTACCACTGTAGACATGCCTCTTGCAATCCTGAGCAACTCTGGGCAAACACAAGCCACTGTGCTCCAATCACCTTACAGTCTTTCAGACATATCACCTCATGATGTCACCTATCTTCTACTCTACTACTCCCCTACTCCTACACTTACACTCTAGGGACATGGCTCACATGCTGGGGAAAATTGGGATTCACTATCCTTATCCTCATTTGCATAGGATTGCCTACTAACGCTTGGTTACATCTCTCACACTGAGCTTCCCCCCCTTAGCAACCACTACTCAGTGGCCATGTTGTTTTCAGCCTGCCATTCACCTGCAAGGCAGAACACGCTTTTTAGTGAAAATGCACATTTGTGGCTATTTTTCACTTTTTTCATTTTATTTAAAGCGCAGCACGTTTGTGCGTCGCTGCACTACGCTTAAACATCGTCGATCGGGGAAAAAATGGATTTTAAGGATTTACAACATTTGCAAATGTCAATGGCCTTATATTTCGCCATTGGCATGCTTCCTCAACTAGATGCATCCTTTATTTGGAGTTGTCATAGCTCCGTTTAGCTATTTGCAGAACGGTACTCCGTTACCAACGGAGTACATTTCTGCAAATAACACTACTCTTACACGGACAGGTTAGTGTTTCCTGGATCGCAATTTTACCTCATTTGCATAGCTTTCAGCAGCAAATGAGGTAATTTGCATACCATAACACTGTCCGTGCAAGAGTAGCTTTAGAAGCTCTCATGCACGCCCCTGCCGGCTATTACTGAATCGCTCGGCAGACATATTGCCTGTCTGCCATCTTTCACTACTCTTACACTTCGTGCAAGCCTTCATGAATCTGGCCCAATCTCAGCCATGCAGTCCTAGTCAGGCTTAAACCTAAATATGTGGCTCTAGCCAGAGCATCTACATAGTCAAAGTTAGACTGGGGATATCTAAAAAGACCTTAAGTTTTTCCAGAACCTTTGTAATGAAATGAGCCTGGAATTAGATCAAATGAAGTGAAGAGCTGAAGGCCCTTACCACCTACATGGCAGAAAGACCAAACCCTCTTGTTGTTCCAGCTGAAACCCTTGGACTTCTTGTTAGGTAGCAGGTTATAAAAGTGCTGTGTTATGGTCTCAGGGACCAGTGCTGGACCAAAGGGATTACATCAGAGTCAGCTTTGGCATCACTCAGGTGGGGGCTGTTAGAGGGTATCAGCTTTAATGGGTGCTGAAACAGCACTGTTAGAATACCTGCAGATTGATTACATAACAGCCTTAACAATGGCTATATATAAGGAATAATCAGGGCTATTCATGCCTACTAAAAAATGTCTCAGGATTAGAAACAAATTATAAGGATGCCATGGTTCTGTAGAACATATTTAATAGCAGATATTTTAAATCAAGAAATAAGTCTGACATGCATATAGTGGGATTGGCTCAATACCTTTCCTCAGTATAGGAAAACAGAACACATAAATCATCCTTTTATAGTATGAATTACATGACATCCTCTAATTAATTCTTAAAGCAACTTCCACATCTAATTGAAATAATTCATAAATATCCACACATATATTAAATGTAAACAAATGTGCTCATATTAACACCAGTAATAAAATATATATTACTCTGTAATATTTAGTAAAAAACATCATTTAAACCTGATACAAATAATGCCCCCAACTTATTAATCCAAAATTTTTCATGTTTGGAAAGAAAATTATAGGCCAACCAAATTTATTCGAACATACAGATGCCGCCATCCTATCAATATGCCCTAGGATGTTTAATTGTATGTTTAAACATTTTGATTATTTTTTGCATCTAGGATCACTTGGGTGTTCATAAACATGAACACTGAAATGGTGTGAAGTCTTTGTAATGTAAAAAGCAGAACAGGTGCAAATAGTCAAATATTATGTGTAATCATAGTTTTAATATGAAACACTTTTGCAGTATTAACAGATGTAAAACTTTGTTTTTTTAAATTACTTTTCAGACTGAACAGTGGCCTCAAGGGCAATATTCTAACAGGTTAGTTCCCTTCATGGCCTTCTGACCAATTGATTTAACCTTATCTAACTGTTTTTATATGTGCTTAACTTCTCAGCAATAGCTTGAGTCCTTCTAAACACAGATTTACATTGTGATGGTATAATATTTGAAATTTCCTTGTCTAATAACAATATATGCCAATATTTTTAATAAGCTCTTTAAACATGCCCATATTAGATGCAAAAATAGTTATCATGGATAGCATACCAAAATTTGTATAACTTTAGGACTAAGTTAACAACTGAGACCTATCTACAGCATAAGCAATATTTTTGGGTTTGAGAACTTCATGTCAGTTATATCCACAATGCAGAAATCTAGAAGTCAAGACTGCAGAACATACATCATAATCACACAGTTCTGAACTTATTCTTTTAACTCTATAGCACTCTGACAAAGGTATATTTTGACAACGTGCCAAGGATGAGCACTAGTGGCCTCCAACAATGAGTTCTTTTGATGTTCCTTTCTATATAATGTTGTATGTACTGTCCCATCAACTTGTTTAATAACTAAAACATTCAAAAATGAGATTTTTTTTATCAAAATTTAAACTAAATTCTAAACCCCATTTGTTCTCATTAAGACATCCCACAAATCCCTATAATTCTGACAAGTCCAAGGTCCAAACCAATCAACAATCATTTAAATATCTATGCCAGATATCCATGGCATAGATATAAATTTGTATGACTTATATCATAGATGAGATGATCCTCCAAATAACCCATGAACAAATCAGCATAGATAGATATAAAAGAAGCACCCACTGCTGTGCATTTCATTTGAAGAAAACATTTTTAGTTATCACATGTTCTGTAAGACAAAAAATGTATTAAACCCAGGGCTATACAAATTAGCTTTATACAATTAATACTCCAAGGCCATTAGACCAACCTTTTGAAGAACATTAACAGGCAATAATTTTACATCCAATGTGCACATAAAACAATCAGCATCTGAGTGTCTTGCAAAATCTGGAGAAACTGTGTGGTGTCCTGAATATGAGATCTTAACCATGGCTTTAGATACTGTTGCTCGTTTGTCTCTAACACACATAATAAGAAGGCTGGGGTTTCATTCAGATGGTTTAATATATACAAACACATCAGGGTGGATAGCAGCATCTTTAAATATAAACAAACTAGTTAACAAACAGAGCTTATATACATACATGTTCACATCTCAACAGCTAACTACAAAATGGCACTCAAACTTGCATGTGCTCATTATTTATACTCTAGTGCAAGCCCTGATATGTTGTCAAAAATTCAGATAATGGTTCAGTTAAAGAACCATGACCAGATACAAAAGGTCTTCTTGGTAGATATACAAAATATTTATGTATTTTAGGCAACATATAAAAGTATTAAAGTTTATGATCATTGGCAATCAATTCCAGAGCCAAATCCTTACTAATAATACCCTCTTCCACAGCTAGATATAAAAAGAATAAGTTTCAGCTTTAAGCATCTTAGTAGGATCCAAAACTGTATTTTGGTAGAACCCACCATCAGATAACTGTAACTCAGCTTCCTTTTGTACATTTCAGTGTCCCAAATTACCACAGTCCCCACTTTGTTTTGAAAATTCTAAGGCATTGATTTCTTTTTTGAAAATGTTATGAAGTTTGATCTGGTATTTAAAACTGCTTAAGGCATTTCATCTGGCTGACATTCCACCTAGAGGACTGCATGTCCTGCAAGCTTCCTTTGAGCCTTTTGCTGGCTAAGGATAAAAAGAAGGAGAATTGCCTTGTAGGTGAGTGGCAAGTAAGACTATGTATGATAGCACAGTGCAGCTGCCTGAGAGCTGCTAAATGATAACTGCTACGTTTTTGTAGGATCAGGGCATTTTTAAGCAACAAGTTGAAATGTATTACTGTGGTCTTATGTCTTGCACTGTATTCTCAATCAGATATCAGAAGTGAACAGGGGCTGGTTATAGGTGAATTATATGATCAATAAGAAATTGCATATATGGCTTTTTGGAGATCAGTATATATACATCTGACAGCATCTTGTTGACTTTTATCACAATCAACATCACAGGTGTTCACAGAATAAAGTTATTTTATGGCATAGGGATGAGACATATTGCATATGAGGCAAAGGATAATTAATCAGTCCTCTTTTTGCTAAGTGACACTGCTACTCACTGTGCTGTTGTGCTGCCCCCAAATACATTACATGAAGATAAAGGGTAATCATTTAAAGTGATAGAACCCAGAATGCCTAGTGCCAAAATGTGGAGATTAAATGACTAAAAATCCAGAATTACATATAGTAAGTCCAAGATTGCAACTTCTTGGAATATTCCCTTTTCCATAGATGTGGCAATGTTAGAGTTAGTATAAATAAGTTCCAGGTGTGGGGGCTTGCCCCACTGGATTAGAAGTGCAAGGGGGTGCCCAAAGCAAAAAAAACAAGTTTAAAGGAGAAGACCAGTGCTCAATATTCTCCTCCTGTATGTTCAATCTTTTTCTTTTTGATCTTGGCAATCTGATTCTCAACATTTCATTAGGGAGCCAAATAAAGTTCTGCATGTATCTTAATACCTGCCATCATCAACTAACTGCATTCTATAGTTGCTGGCCATGAGATATTAATCTTTGATTTTTTTTTTTGCAATATTTGAAATGGTTTCGGAATATGGATCTACATTGTCAGGTACTACCAAAAATACCATTTAGCTCATAATAACCATGTACATGTCACATTTTGTTTCAAGTTGCCAAGTTATATGTATATATA